>NC_058411.1:84816903-84997627 GCF_002201575.2 Neomonachus schauinslandi | reverse complement strand
TATATATATATATATATATATATATATATATATATATATATATATAATCTACTCCAACAAAAAACCCCAAACTCTAATGATTCACTAGAGGAGTCCCTAAATATCTTTACAAACAACTATTTTTTTCCTAGCAGCAAATGGTGCTCAGTTTACACTGCCATCCCAAAATAAAAAATACTGCCTTTTCTCCTAAAGAGTCCATGTAACTTCTAAAGTGATTTATCATTCAAGGCATGTATTATTTACTTTAAAACCCTATTTAGAGTGCATAAATGTTGCCTTAATTCCTTAGTTATTGAGCACAGCACGCCTTAGAAAAGGAAAATTCCCATATAGAAAAATGCAAGGGGGAATTTCTCAAAACTATTTTTAATCAATTTCAGTAATTTTTTTAAGTTTTATCAAAAATACCCAAGAATTAATCTATCTTAAGCCCAGAATCATTAAATGGAAATTATAAAACCTTATGAAATAATACACTGATGTAAAGTAGGTCTTAAAAGACTAAAGGCACATAGGTAAGTCCAGTCTTATGAAGTTTGGTTGATTAAAATTTAAATACCTATGGTCACCTGTTACTAGAATATTAAGGATGAAAACTATAACCTCTGCCCATGAGAATCAAAAAGTCTGGCAGATAAGTATACATATCATAGTGTATATATAAAATGCTAGATCTCTCCGCATGAAAAGAGTGAAGACCGTTCTGGGAAAGCTTAGGAGAAAGGTCCTTTAAACTCAAAAATAATCAGTGGGCATTTACTGGAAAGAAAGACAAGAGCATTCAAAGAAGGAGCTGAAAAGTAGGTTTTTCTCCATTCCAATAGTGAATTGTAAAAGGTGTACTTGACAGGTCTAAAAGGGCTCCGGGAGGCAAAATGGCCACGACAGGGACAGCCCCAGAGGTGATGCGGTACCAGAGCGTACGCCTTTACCGAGGGCCACGAGGGTGTGAACAAGTGAGCTCATAGCTCAACCCAACAAATGCGTGTTGGCTTTTCTTGCCATGGCCATGGGGATGTGCCAGTAAAGCCTTTGCCCTGATAGGCAATTCAACATTTCACAGCCCTGATCTGGAAACTCCCAGAGGGCTACAAAGGCACGAGGCCAGTCAAGCAGGTCCTCAGTCCGGAGAGGTGTGACACTGAGCACTCCATGCCTACGGGTGCAGCCTCCCAGGGCAGCCACTTCTGCTGGTTGCTCTGCGCTCTCACCTTAAAGCTCTGCCAAGCAGAGGCCCTTGCGGGCAGAGAAGCTGTCAGTGAGCACCGTGCTGGCTGGTGAAGAGTTTGTGATGGCAGAAGAATGTGCTCCGTGTTCTAATTTCCAGGCTAAAACCACCCAAGTGTGGTTCCACAGGGTATGTGGAGAAAATCACACACAGCTCATCTAAGGGGAATGAATTCAAAAGCCGCCGCTCAGCTCTGATGGAACAACACTTATTCTGGAAATCTGAAGGGGCCGTTGTGGGTGTGGCCTTGGTCTTGCTTGCCTTGTTCATCAGCGACAGCAGGACAGAAAAGCTCTGGAAAAAGTCCAGGAGCAAATCAACTCTATATAGCTACCTTCTACTCTTTGATAGTGGTCTTAGGGATTGTACCTCAGACAGAGACAGTAGAATGAATGGATTTGTGCCCCTAGTTCTTGGGAACTTGTAGTGGCATTTCCTCCTCCATCTCATTTAGATCATTAACAAGCAAAATATAGAATAGTTCCCTTCCCTGTTAATAATTTGGTTTACCACAGGAAGTCATAGTGGCAGAAACAGGATAGCAACTTTATGCTCCAGTTTACCAACTACCTATCTTCCCCTTCTTCTGCTACTTATTTAAAACTTTCAGGATGTAATTTCAGCAAAGAAGTTTATTTCTCAACCAAAATCTGTTTCCCCTCAAACCTAATGCCCAAAAATAAAAAAATAAAAAATAAATTGCAGATGGATTAAAAAAAAAAAGGTCTATAAAGGCTGGAGCAGTCAAGCCCTCATGAACTTTCAAAACAGACTACTCACACAAGAGATGGAAGAAAACATATACTTTTCAATTTCTCATGGAATACTTACCAAGACAGACCATATGCAGAGATGTAAAACATCTAAATAACTTAAAGACTAAAATCTTACAAAGTATGTTCTCTGACCACAATTATAAATTTAAAAAAAATCTTAAAGAGTACCAAATATTTGAAAGTTTTAAAATATATTTATAAATAAACCATGAGTCAAAAAGAAAGAAAGAAAAAAAAGAGAAAACAAAACAAAACCACAACGGAAATACAAAATATTTTGGACTAAAAATAACAAAAACACAGCAGCACATCAAAACGTGTGGGATGTAATAAGCAACATTCAGAGGGAAATTATAAACATATACGCACCTCACACCAGAGTCTCAAAATATATGAAGTAAAAACTGTCAAACAAAAGTGAAAAATAGTTTGACAATAATAACTGGATATTTCAATATCCCATTTTCAATAATGAATAGAACATCTAGACCAAAAGATCAATAAGGAAATCAAAGACATGAACAATTCTCTCCACCTATGAGACGCATATGGAACATTCCACTCAACAACAGCAGAATCTATAACATAGTCCAGGACAGACTGCATGTTTGGACACAAAACAAATCTCATAAACGTAAAAGTATTGAAATCATAACAAGTATATGGTATCCAAACACACTGGAATGAAATTAGAAATCACAAGGAAAGAAACTTGAGTAATTAACAAATACGTAGAAATTAAACAATAAACTCTTAGATATGTAAGCAGTGTATCAAAGAAGAAATTACAAGGGGAATTAGAAAATACTTCAGGATGAAACCAAACAAAATCGCTACAAAAACTTATGAGATGCTCCCAAAACAGTGCTCAGAGGGCAATTTATGTAAACGCTTATATTAGGAAAAGACCTCAACTCAATAATAAAGCTTTTCACCGTAAGAAACTATAAAGAGAAAAACAAACTAAATCTAAAGGAAGCAGAAGGAAGGAAATAAAGAATAAAGCAGAAATAAGTCAAATAGATGATTTAAAACACAAAACAAAAAGAAATTAATGAAGCCAAAAATTTGTTCTTTGAAAAGATCAACAAGATTGGCACACCTTAAATTAGACTAGCCAAGAAAAAAAAAGAAGCCTCAACCTATCAAAGTCAGGAGTGAAAGATGCGTCATTAATACCAACCCTACAGAAATAAAAACAATTTTAAGGTGGGGCACCTGGGTGGCTCAGTCATTAAGCATCTGCCTTCGGCTCAGGTCATGATCTCAGGGTCCTGGGATCGAGCCCCGCATCGGCTCCCTGGTGGGCGCGAAGCCTGTTTCTCCCTCTCCCACTCCCCCTGCTTGTATTCCCTCTCTCTGTCAAATAAATAAATAAAATCTTAAAAAAAAAAAAAACACAATTTTAAGGGACACCAACAAATTAGATAACCTAGATGAAATGGATTAATTTCTATAAAGACACAAGTAAAATGTGCTCAAGAAAAAAAAATCCAAAAGCCTCATATAAGCAGAGACTGAATTAGTGATAATAATTTCTTTAAAAACTTCCGGGGGGAGCCTGGCTGGCATGCAACTCTTGATCCCTGGGTTGTGAGTTCAAGCCCCACTTTGGGTATAGAAAATACTTAAAAATAAAATCTTGGGGTAGGGGGTACTTCCCACAAAGCAAAGTCCAGAACCAGATGGCTTAACTGGTGAATTTTACCAAATGTTTAAAGAATTAATAACACGAATCCTTCGCAAACTCTTCCAAAAAACTGAGGAACACCTCCCAACTCAATCTCTGAGGTCAGCATTATTCTGATAGTAAAGTCAAACAAAGACACTACAAGAAAAGTAAAACTACTAGTCAATATCCCTTAGGTGCACAGATGCAAATATACTCAACAAAATACTAACAAACCAAATCCAGCAGATTAAAAAAAAAACAACAACAACACTTTTCTTCATCTTATCAATTTTATTTATTTACTTACTTATTTTTAAAGATTTTATTTATTTGTCAGAGAGAGTGAGAGAGAGCACAAGCAGGGTAAGAGGCAGGCAGAGGGAGAAGCAGGCTCCCTGCTGAGCAAGGAGCCGGATGCGGGACTCGATCCCAGGATCCTGGGATCATGACCCGTGCCAAAGGCAGATGCTTAACTGACTGAGCCACCCAGGCATCCCTCTGGCAGCTTTATAAAAGGAACACACATCATGACCAAAGTGGGTTTTATCCCAGGGATGCAAGGCTGGTTTAACATAGGAAAAATCAATCAATATAATACACCGTATTAAAAAAATAAAGGAAAAATTCCATATGATCATCTCAAAAAGATGTGGGGGGGCAAAAAAAAAAGAGAGCACTTGACCAAGCCCAACACCTTTTCAAAATAAAAATACCAAAAAAAAAACCCAGCAATAGAAGAGAACTTCTTAAACCTGAGAAAAGACATCTACAAAAACCCCACAGCTAACAACATAATGCATAATGAAAACTACACGCTTTCCTCCTAAGGTCAAGAATAAGACAAGGTTGTCTACTCTCACCACTTTTATTCAACATTTTACTGGAGGTTCATGCATGGAATTAGAAAGACAAGTAAGAAATTCACGTTAGAAAGGAAAAAGTACAACTATATCCAGAGGACATGATATTGTATGAAGAATAACCACAAAAGTAAAAACTAGGTAACTCGACTTCATAAAAATTAAAAAGACCTGAGAAGACACTTCATAAAAGCTAGATGATTGGCCACAAGCCAATCATGAAATGAAATGATGCTCAATATAATTCACCATCAGAAGTGCAAGTTGAAATTAAAATAGACTAATCCACACCTACTTGAAAGGCAACAATTAAAAAGACTGATGAGCGCCTGGGTGGCTCAGTTGGTTGGGCGACTGCCTTCGGCTCGGGTCATGATCCTGGAGTCCCAGGATCGAGTCCCACATCGGGCTCCCTGCTCAGCGGGGAGTCTGCTTCTCCCTCTGATCCTCCCCCTCTCATGCTCTCTGTCTCCCATTCTCTCTCTCAGATAAATAAAATCTTTAAAAAAAAAAAAAAAGACTGACAATAGGGGCACCTGGGTGGCTCGGTCATTAAGCGTCTGCCTTCGGCTCAGGTCATGATCCCAGGGTCCTAGGATTGAGCCCCACATCGGGCTCCATGCTCTGCAGGAAGCCTCCTTCTCCCTCTCTCACTCCCACTGCTTGTGTTCCCTCTCTCACTGTGTCTCTCTCTGTCAAATAAATAAAATCTTTAAAAAAAAAAAAAAGACTGACAATAATAAATGGTAGCAAAGATGTGGAACAAACATTCTCATATTCTCCTGGTGGGAATGTTAGGTTTTTGGTAAATTTCTATTCAACAACATTTCAGCCCTTGATCCAATAATTTTTTCACTTCTAAGTTTCTATCTAAGAGTGTAAACATGTCCACAGCATACTTTTACAAAAATGTTCCTGTCAGGCTTTATTTACAATAGCCCCAAACTGGAAACAGGGACAGAAAAATGAATACTGTGGTGTTTTCACACAGTGGAATAATAATCAAAAACAGAAAACAAATATTATTATCATCAACATGAAAGAATCTCTGACATTATGCTGAGCAATGACAGACACAAAAGAATACATATTTGATGACACCATTAAAGAGAAATTCTATCAGAGGGAAAAATAATCTAAGGAGAAACAAATTAGAATAGAAGCTGTCTTGGGAAAAGAAATGACATATATGTGATGGAGTGTGGATCTACTTGTCAAAACTTAAAGCTAAAATCTATGTGTTTCAAAGTATGTAAATTTTACCAAAATAAACACCTGCAAAAAGTTTTTATGAACAATACCAACCAGGTAGCAGGAAGTTGGGAGTGGGTGGGGATATAAATCCAAAAGACAGACAAAATGTTAATAAGTACTCAAATACTCCATATTTTTGAACACAGAAAATAACAGAAAGCTCCATTTAAGTCAAAAACTGTCTTCAACCAAACCTCCTCCTAAAAGTTCAGGAAAACAAATTTCACATTAAAAAGTAACAGAAATTAGATCAGAGCCCATACAGTCATAAGCAAAAAAGAGAAACAAAAAGAGAGAGACAGAGAGCGCGTGCGCAGAATAAAACCCCTAACTTTTTGGGGTGCCTGGCTGGCTCAGTCGGTAGAGTATGTGACTCCTGATCCTGGGGTCATGAGTTCGAGCCCCACATTGGATGTGGAGCCTACTTTAAAAAAAATAAATAAAATATTAAAAAAAATTTTTTTTAAACCTCTTTCTACAGACAATAAAGGTAAGTCCCAAAAGGTAAGTCCACAAAAAGAGATCACAACTACACACTATTTCCAAACAAGCTTAGACACTGATACTAAACCATTTAACCAGGATTTGAAGAGAGGGAAAAGAATTGAAAAAACACAGAAAAAATTAAAAAAAAAAAATCGTTTCAGAAATAGACAAAAAAGAAGGAAAAAAAATTAAATGAACAGAACAAAGAAGGAATATTTTCGCACATTATAGAAGATTCAAGGGGTGCCTGGCTGGCTCAGTTGGTGGAGCATGGAACTTTTGATCTCAGGGTTGTGAGTTCAAGCCCCATGTTGGGTGAAGAGATTACTTAAAAAAAAGATTCAAGAGAAACTGGTAAATATTGAAAATAGATCAGATACTCAAAAACAAGAGAACTTTCCAGAAATAGAAAAAGTTTGAAACCACTGTACTGAAAGAAACAGACCTGAGAATAGCAAATGTGACGAAACAGTCTGGTATGAATTACTAGAACTTTACTGAACTTTAAAGAGGCAAAAATCCTTTGTGCATCTAAGCCAGATGTAGGCAAACTTTTTCTTATAAAACACGGTAAATATTTTAGGCTTGCAGACCACAGGGTGAAAGTTAAATGAAATTCAAATATCAGTGTCTAGACCATGCTCATTGGTTTCAATAGTGTCTATGGCACTGTATAGCAAAAGCATCCAAAAACAGTATGTAAGTGAATGAACATGGCTGCTGCGTACACTAAAACTGTGTTTACAAACACAGGCAGTCAGCCCATCTGCAGCAGTTTGCAGAACCTTGATGTAGGCATGCACTAAGTGCCTTTATAATGGAAAAAACATTAGACTACTCTAAATTTTTCAATCACAACACTTCATGCCAGACAAAAAATGGAGTAACATATTTAAAATAATCAAGAAAAGAACAGGATTTTATATCCAACAAAGATAACAGGAATAATGGCCACAAACTATTATCAATGAGCAAAAACTCTAGGAATACTGTGCCTTTGGAGCTCTTGCCAAAAAATCAAACAGAGCACATGAGAAAACCAAACTGACTACAGATACTGCATAAGAACAAATGGTGAGTATCAAACATACAACATGTAGTTACTCATACAGCAAAAATAAAATGAAGGTTGAAAGGGAGAGCGTATAAGTATGTATATTCTCTGACAATGTAAATATATTTAACTATTTAAAGGTGAGGACTGAATAGGAAGAACACAGCAAAAAGTGTATATATGGCTTCAATAATCGTATGTATGATAACAGCACTGGCATTGCTATTGTGAGACTGTTAGAGGAGATAAATCTAATATTTAGTTTTCTAATTCCAGGTCTGTCATCTACTGGGTCCTCAGGAACCTAGATACAGTATGGAAGAAGACAGAGATACAGAGGAAGTTAAAATAAAATCCCTGGAATTCGGACTATGGTCAATAAACCTCCCCAAAAAGCAACCATTCAGTTGGACAAAATAACAAAAACCACCATTTCAGTACTCTAGAAATCAACCAAAGGCATATAACAATCTGAGAATGCTTATAAAACCACTCAACTTTGGGTAAGAACATTAGGAGTCTGTGTCAGTCTGGGGCTGCTCTACTCCTGTATCCTCCACCTGCAAGCTCAGATGGTTTGTCAGGCTGAGAGGACTGCCAAATTTGAGGTCACAATAAAGAGACTCACATGATTTAAAGCAGTCGGGCAATGACTACACTGAGTGGTCATCGGTATAAGTGACAATTTTGGTATAAGTAATAATTTCTATGGCAGGCAAACTAGGAGGGCCAACAGCTCTAATAGCCTGAAGTTGCAGGGGTGTTGGGACATTCACATTCCTGGCTAAGGCAATACACATGCACAGCAGAGACTAAGGAGGGCCCCAGCTATCCACATACTGAATCTTGCATATCAGAATTTCTTTTTAATTTTTAAAATGTTTGTTAATTGAAAGTAAAAAATGACATTAAATTGTCATAATGACTGGTTAAATTAAATGTTTTAATTATATTTATACGCTACCTCTAGTTCCCATTTCATTAAATACTTATGTATGCCCTTTCCTCATTTTTTTTCCTAAGGATCAAAATACTAAAGTTGAAAAAGACTTTAGTTCAACTTACCCAACCAAAGCAGTAATCTTTCAGGTAGTCTTCCTGTCTAAAGGTAACCTATGGGCACCTGGGTGGCTTAGTGGTTAAGCATCTGCCTTCAGCTCAGGTCATGATCCCAGGGTCCTGGGATTGAGCCCCGCACTGGGCTCCCTGCTCTGCGGGAAGCCTGCTTCTCCCTCTCCCACTCCCCCTGCTTGTGTTCCCTCTCTCCCTGTGTCTCTCTCTGTCAAATAAATGAAATCTTTAAAAAAATAATAATAATAAAGGTAACCTAAAATGTGCTCAAATGCTTAAGGAGACATGAAGTTCACTACTTCCCAATGCAAATATTTCAAAATGTTAAATGAGTTCTAACCAAAAAAACGTTTAAAGTGAACTGAATAAAACCTGCAATACACCATTAATTCCCTTATTTAATAAAGAAGAATTTCTAGGGGCACCCAGGTGGCTCAGTCAGTTATGCATCCGACTCTTGATCTCAGCTCAGGTCTTGATTTCAGGGTCATGAGTTTAAGCCCCGCACTGGGCTCCATACTGGGCCCAGAGCCTACTTAAAAAACAAATAAATAAAATAAAGAAAAAATTTCTAAGAAGAATTTAACTCCAGGAACTTGGTTAAGCATAATTTTCCTTGTTTTAAACCCAAAGCTTGAAAATTTTTTTCATTTTAATACTTAAAAACAAATATTTTTTTTTAGTTTGCCAACTATGGCTTAATTTAGAGGAAGACATTTGCATTATTTGCCCCAACTCCTCAAAATAGTGGAACTATATTTAACACTTCAAAAATACTTTGTATATCCCAGGATCTCAATAAATATTTGCTAATTTAATCTCTTGGCATTTCTTGCAAATTACTAAAATCCTAAAATAAAGGCTCAAATGTCCATGCTTACCTGAATACTGAAACATAATCCAAACAAGCACATTACCAAAGCACTGTAAAATGTATTGTGTTGGTTTTCTATTAAGTTTCCTGTCCACTCCAGAAAACCAACCCTTAACTTACCCTTTTCAAAAATAAAGTACCTACATTTACCTGAACATGGAAAAAATTAAAGTGACATATTAACCAACAGCTGTCCTTTACTAACTACTAGGTGCAAGGCACTGTCCTAAGTGCTTTCTAATATATTATTTCACTTAATCTTTCAACAACATAAAGTAGCATCCATTATTTCCATCTTATGAAGGAGGAAAATGAGGTGGAAAAAATGGCAGAACTGTTTAGGTAACAATTTCCAGGTCATTTCAATAAAAATAACCGACAATGTAAAAATGGTGTATTTATCACCAATAAGAAACTAATTAAAAAGGTACCAATAATTTTAATTTCCCATCAGCCTCTAAAGTTTGTTTTTACTGCTCTTTTCTAAATACACAGTCATTCACAAGTGATTTTCCTGCTGAACCCTTCTATACAAAGCCTTAAAATAGGGTTAACTTACAAACAGCTGTGTTTACAAATTGGCAGTTAGGAGCTCAAAATAAAACTTCTCATAGAAATAGTGTTACAAATGGGGATTACAGTTCCAGGGGAGCTCCTATGTCATATTTTTACCCATAATGTAACTGAATAGAAAAACCGAGGGGTGCCTGGGTGGCTCAGTTCGTTAAGCATCGGATTCTTAGTTTTGGCTCAAGTCATAATCTCAGGGTCCTGGGATCTGGCCCCAAATCAGGTTCCATGTTCGGTGGGGAGTCTCCTTGAGATTCTCTCCTTCTCTGCCTCCTTCTCTACCCTGCATCTACCCTTCCCCTGCTCTGTCTAAAATAAATAAATCTTGAAAAAAAAAAATCTAGAATCTAAACCATTATACCAACATGTGGAAAACTATATTCCATATTTCTACACCAAGCCTATTGATAGTAAAACTATCCATCTCTAGTGCTGGGAAAACTGAGTATCCAAATGCAAAAAAATGAAACTGGAGCCTTACCTTACATTATATATAAAAATTAACTCAAAATGGATCAAAGACCTTAAGAGCTAAAACTATAAAACTCTTAGAAGAAAACAGGGGACAACCGCATGACCCTGAATTTGGCAATGATTTCTTGGATATGACACCAAAGCATAGGCAACAAAAAGAAAAATGATAAATTGGACTACATCAAAGTTAAAAACTTTTGTGCATCAAAGGACACTATCAACAGTGAAAACTTTTGTGCATCAAAGGACACTATCAACAGTGAATAAGATATATGCAAATCATATATCTTATAAGGCTTAATATCCAGAATATTTTTGAAAAACTACAACAACAACAAATCAAATAACCTCGTTCAAAAATGGGTAAAAGACTTGAACAGGTATTTGTCCAAAGAAGATGTACAAATAAGCACATCAAAAAATGCTCAACATCACTAATCATTAGGGAAATGCAAACCAAACCACAATGAGATACTTCTTCACACCCACTAGGATGGCTATAATCAAAAAGACAGATAATAAGAGGTGTCAAAAGGATGTGGAGAGACTGGAACCCTTGTGCATTGCTGATAAGAATGTAAAATGGTTCAATCACTGTGGAAAATGGTTCAGTCACTATGGTAGTTCCTCAAAAATTAAACATAGAATTACCATATGATCTAGCAATTCTACTTCTAGGTATATACTCTATAAAGAATTGAAAGCAAACAGATATTTGTATAGCCATATTCACAGCAGCATTATTCACAACAGCCAAAGGTGGAAGCAAAAGTGTCTATCAACAGATAAGTGGAGGGGTGCTGAGGTGACTCAGTCAGTCAAGTATCTGCCTTCAGCTCGGGTCATGATCCCAGGGTCTTGGGATCGAGTCCCGCATTTGGCTCCCTGCTCGGTGGGGAGCCTGCTTCTCCCTCTCCCCTGGCTTGTGCGCTCTCTCTCTCTGTCAAATAAATAAAATCTTAAAAAAAAAAAAAACAGGTAAGTGGATAAACAAAATTTGATATGAATATACAATGGAATATTATTTAGCCCTAAAGAGGAAGGAAATTCTGCAATATACTACAACATGGATGAAACTTGATAACATTATGCTAAGGAAAATAAATCAGTCACAAAAAGACAAATAATGTATGATTTCACTTACATGAGGTACCTACTCAAATTCAATAGAGATATAAAGTAGAATAGTGGTTGCCAGGGCCTGGAGGAAGGAAGGGAAAGAGGGCTATTATTTAATAGATACAGAGTTTCACATTAGGAAGAAGAAAAAGTTCAGGAGATGGATAGTGGTAATGGCTGCACAAGATGAATGTAGTTAGTACCACTGAACTGTACATTTAAAAATGGTTTAAAAGGTGAATTTTATGTTCTGTATATTTTACCATAATTAAAAGGGGGGGGGGAACCTACAGATCTCCATCTAATCCCTTTTTCTGAGCCACTAATGATAACGTAAGGTAAAGGTTTCCAAGAGAGTGACAGATGGGGACTCTGGAATGGGAAAACAAAACCCCTTTTCTTTTTTTTTTTTTTTTAAGATTTTATTTATTTGACAGAGAGAGACACAGCGAGAGAGGGAGCACAAGCAGGGGGAGTGGGAGAGGGAGAAGCAGGTTTCCCGCGGAGCAGGGAGCCCGACGTGGGGCTCGATTCCAGGACCCTGGGATCATGACCTGAGCCGAAGGCAGACACTCAACGACTGAGCCACCCAGGAGCCCCTTCTTTTTATTTTTTAACAAACTACACTAAAAAGGGGAAGAACAGAAGTACAGAAAAGGGGACTAAGTAAAATCTGCCCTCATATTCTGTTTATATATTTACTACTTATAAGAACTGACAAAATAACCCATAGACCAAAAAATGCTGGATCGTCAGATATACAAAGTACAGAAATATTTCATCTAAGTTTGGGATCAAAAATTTTAGTATTACCTGGTTTTTCTGGGCCTTTCATAACAGGAAATGGAATGGAAGGATAAGTAGGGTTGGGAGAAAGACGGGTTTGGGGGAATGATAACAAAAATTGTAAAGGAGGGGCTGACCATAAGGTAGTTTGGGAGTAACTGCAATGTTTAGGGAAGAGGAAAAAATTTGCTCTTCCTGCTGCTATGTTCCATCCCGGCACCTCCACCTTCCACCCTTGCTGGCGGTCACAGCGTACCATCATCGGGCGGTCCTTGTGGCACCGGACGCCAAAATGTCAGGCCCCAACAGGGACTAAACCATGGAAAAGGTAGAGGGAGTTTATCCCAAGCAACCTGAGCACAAAGAATTCATGGAATTACAAACTACAGCTCTAGAACAGACAGAAAACCTCCTCTAATTGTGGAATTTTGCCTAAAGATCCATTTTTATACATTAACTGGGGTCTGCCTACACAACAAGAAGTTGGGGGAAAAAATACTGCTGCCAGCTTAACAACAATTTAAAAACTGTATAAACTGCAAAATCAAACTTTTCTTGAACCCATCAGAGAGCTGAGGTCATAGAACAACCAAATAAATATTCAAGAAAAGACAAGGATGTAAGCGCTGGCTCACCTGCAGCATAACAAGGGGAAAGACAGCAGTGCCATAAAAGCAGGTAAAAAGAATTTGTCTAATTGTTAATAAATGCCTTAAGGCAAAGTGGGCTGTCATACAGAGTAGTACTCCTGGGAGCCCTAGACCCCATGGGACTCTATATTTGCAGTATTTTTGCCACAGACCTCCACCAGGTGCTCCCAATATGGGAACATGTGACTAGAAAGAATCTTCTGTAGTGCAGGGCTGAAGAGAAGAGCAGCTTCTACCAGGGAAAAAATATCAAAGCCCTAACCAGATCCTTCTCCCCTAAGGAAAGAAAATTTTAAAGCTGGGGGAGGGGCAGCAAGTCCAGTCACCTTCAGGGCGTAAGTGAAGACATCATTAAAATGACGGTAGAGTCAAAGAAAAACCCTTCTACCACTATGGGAGGGGCAGGAAAACAGTTTTGGGCCCAGGATCTTAATACCACTGCCTTCAGCTACCTCCTACCACTGAGGCAAGGCTTGAAAACAAGACCTGAAAAGATGCAAGGCCTAATTTAGCATAGAGGAGCAATCACTGACAGAGCCCCACCCCTGATGTCTAGATACACAGGGCCTACCCTATATTGAGACTGAACCAGGACAACAAAGATATTCCTGACTCCACCACCAGGTGAACAAGCACAGATTAACACAACTGTAATACATCACTGGAAGAGAATCAGGAGCATCTACAGTCCACACAGAGGCACAAGGGCACAAGGAAAGCCAAAAACCGAGAGTCAATCAGGAAAACTGAGAAACACATTCTCATGCCTCAGTTTCTAGCTAAAGGACAAAGTAACACTAGAGAGGTATGAAATCAATGGTGCACTTAAAATAGTCTTTGCAAAGAAAAAAAAAAATCCTTTGCAACAACAAAACCAAAATTCAACTCATCCAGACCCCCTACACTAAAAATCCCGGTCTCTACTCAGTCCCTACTGTGCTATTCATGATATCTGGCATTTGATAAAATATTGCAAGACACACAAAAAAGAAATATACAACCCATTGTCAAAAGACAAAGCATTCAACAGAAACAAAACCAATGAGTACAAAAACAGAAAACTCAAAAAACCAAAAGTTGATTTTTAGAAAAGATCAGTAAATTGATAAACCTCTAGCAAGACTGAGGAAAAAAAAAAAGACACAAATTACAAATATCAGGAATGGAAAGGGGAAAATCAGTACACATCCCACAGACATTATAAGAACAATAATGGAATATTTCAAATAACTTTATGCCCATATATTCAACAGTTTAGATAAAACGGTCAAATTCCTCAAAAAACATGAACCACCAAAGCTCACACAATAGGTAACCTGATCAGCCCTATATCTATTTTAATAAATTGAAATTATAGGAAAAGTGTCCAACACGGGTGCAGATGACTTCACTGGAGAATCCTACCAAACATTTAAAACAAAAACAAAAAACACCAAATCGACACAAACTCTTTTAGAAAAAGGAAACACTTCCCAACTCATTTTATGAGGTCAGCATTACCCTGATAACAAAATTAAATGATACATATTAATTGCGCCAAGTACCAATCAGAAATTGCATACACAACATCTGCAATAACGTAATATTATTTAAACTTAAAATATAAAGGGAAGAATTTTGAACATGCGCATACTGCTTCATCTTGGTAATTCTATTTATGTTAGAATTTAACATATCCTCTAGGTTTTCTGGAGCTCCATTACTAGGTAAGCTCTTTTCTATTATCAGTAATATAGAATAAAACAAGATTGGGAAATGAATACACCAGGGAAATAAATGTACTACTAATGAATGAAAATGGTAAAATTTAGGTAGATTACATCATAAAACAAACATAGCAATGGGGGCAATGACATGTTAAGCCTAAGAACTCATGACCCTGCAGGGGGGGAAAGTATATAATGTAAAACGTTTCCACTTTTTTCAAATTTAAACCAGATCTCATTACAGGAATAGAAAAAGCTGATGGCTCAGCAATCTAAAACTCAGCAATGAAGTTTGCTTTCTATTTACCTACAGTACAGCTAAAAGGTTTGGAAAAGTAGTGTGGGCTTAGGGGGTAGGGAGAAAGCTTCTTCCAAATGTTCACTACCAATTACAAAAT
The DNA here is from genome assembly GCF_002201575.2 of Neomonachus schauinslandi. Taxonomy (NCBI): domain Eukaryota; kingdom Metazoa; phylum Chordata; class Mammalia; order Carnivora; family Phocidae; genus Neomonachus; species Neomonachus schauinslandi. The sequence continues at coordinate 84,982,646 of NC_058411.1, read as the reverse complement.
TAATTCTGCTAGTTTCCCTATCCCCTCTAAATTTCAGACTCACATCCAACAGCCTTTTCAACACTTCTCAACACACTCAACACGTGGCACCTAAATTCAACTTACCCAAAACTGAACTCACTTTCCCACCCACATTCCCATCCCACCCCCATACCCAAACCTGCTCTTCCTTCTATATATTTCCTACTTTATTCTGTTTTTTTTTTTTAAGTTTATTTAAGCAATTTCTACACCCAATGTGGGGCTCAAACTCATGACTCCGCGATCAAAAGCCACATGCTCTACCAACTGAGCCAGCCAGGAGCCCCTCCTATATTCTTGATCACAAATAACGCTACCAACCATCTACCTAATCAACCAAACCACAAATCACCCTAAACATCCTATTCATTCCTCCTCTCTCTTGTCCCCTATAGTCGATCACCAATCCTGATGATTTTTTTTTTTTTTAAAGATTTTATTCATTTATTTGACAGAGAGAGACACAGCGAGAGAGGGAACACAAGCAGGGGGAATGGGAGAGGGAGAAGCAGACTTCCCGCGGAGCAGGGAGCCCGATGCGGGGCTTGATCCCAGGACTCTGGGATCATGACCTGAGCCGAAGGCAGACGCTTAACGACTGAGCCACCCAGGCGCCCCCAATCCTGATGATTTTACCTCTAAAACATTTCTCAACTTGTCCCCTTTAAATCCATCCTCCACACTCCACAAATCTGCCTGTTCCTTCTTATTAACTACCTTCAAAATAAAGACTAAACTCCGGCATTATATATAAAACCCTACACAATCTATCACTCCAAGTCTTTTTTCATTGCTATTTGCTGCCCCACTCTATGTGCTCCAATAATAGTTCCTGTCCACACTGTTCTGCTTTTCTCTACCTCAAACATTCAACTAAACTAATTCTTATCTTCATCACTGAAAGCCCAAGTAACATGCACCCCGTAAGTTAAGTAACCACCTCCACATCCCTAAGCCTATGGTAAACCTATGATTATCTCTACTTAAGCTCTTAACAAATCCTACTGAAATAATTTAAATATCTTTAGCTCCACTAGACTGTAAGAGTCTTGAAGGCAAAAGTCTTATCTGTAACTCCAGTAACCTGGAACAAAAGAAAACTCAATCTTTGTTTAACTGAACCATAATTTTTTTCATTTTCCTCAGAGACCAGAGAAAGGGAAAAAAAACTATGTCACTAAAACATAAATAATCCTCACTGCAGCAATCAATTCCTGCTCACAAAAAAGAGGCCTATAAATAAAACTAAAAATGTTCCTTCCTCATAAGATTTCCTTCCTCTTCACAAAATCCCTGATTCCAAGCAATATTTGAAGCAATCACAGTTACAAATTATCTTGTGTTAACAAAATTATAATAATGCTACAAGCATAAACTCAATAATTTGCTATTGAGGTCTAGAGTGCACAAATTTCTATCAAAGCAACAAAAGAGCACACTGCATATATAAAGGATTCTTAACAAATTATCTAGGACTAAACTGATGTATATCCTTTAAACAAGTATTTGCTGAATAAAGCAGAGAAGAGGGAAATAAAAGTAGGTAATAAAGAAAACTGTAAAAAGATCAGAAATCAAACTTTAAAGGAAAGTCTGGGTTTTCCCATAAAATTTAGGTATATACAAATTATACGTTAGCTATATAAAGAATATATGCATGCAAGGTTATGGAGTAGCCTCCTCAGGGAGATACTGAAGGGGTAACAGGGAGGTACCCATCCCGAATCTATCATTAGTTAGCTGTGACACTGATCAGGCAATGATTAAGTCATGCAATCACTCTAGCATTTCATTTCCTCAACAGCAGAAGTTGTTACTGGACATCAGATCTGTGCATTTCACTACATGTAAATTTTACCAAAAGAAAAAAGCTGCCAAAATGGGAAATGAATCATTAATTAATCTGAGCTGTTTTCATCCTTCTATTACATACAACTCATCCCACAGCACCCTAATTAAGACAAACATTTACTACATGTTAAAAAATCTTCAAAATGGTTCATCACTAATAAAACAAAGGCTTTACTGGACTAGATGACCCCTTTGGTCTCCTCTAGCTCTAGATTTCCATGGGTTTGTTAATTTATACTATTACAAAGGGTATCACTACTAAATTTATATTAAAATTTATATTATGAAAGAAAAAGCTAAAAATCACTGCTTTCATTGATACCAAGTAACATTTTCAAAAGTGTCAGCATCTGTTTTCACGGTTTATTTCTAGCCTGACTAATCTGAAATCAACAGCGTCAGGTATTGCAACTCTCCACTTTAATCTCCACTACTTCCCTAAGCTTTCATTAAATGACTTCAGAGAAGGAAGAGATTTCTCTGTCCCTCCCACTTACTACCTAATAAAAGTCAAAAGTCAACTAGAGCAGAAGGAGTATGGAGAGGGGTATTATATAAGCATCAACTCCAGTACAAGGAGAGTTTTCATCAAATCCTTCCCCAAAAAAGTGTGTGATAAAGATAGGTGGTCTTTTTGGGTTATTACTATTTTTGATATATGATTTTGTCTTTTTTTATTAGCTAACATTATAGGCTTCTTCAGAAACTACTAAATATAATAAACTTATAGTCAAAAGCATTTGTCAAAATATAGAGAATATACAAAAAATAAAAGAGCTGCTGCGTTAGGTTGATTAAATTATGAGGTTTTTTTCCTCTCAAAGTTTGCTTTGATGAACAAGAACAACAAAGAATGCTTTTTCTAAATCCATGATCAATTATTTTTCTCTGGAGAAACAAAATATGTGGATTGTTAAATTAGTGATGACTAAAACACTCTATGAGAATAGAGGGCATTATTCAGTTTGTTAATCACTGAAAATACTAAGGCACAGTCTTTCAGATATATGTTTTAAAATACTACTAGCAGTACCCCAACTTAAAACCTTGTATGTCCTCAGTAGAAATACCCTTAGGACAAAATCAACATATATTATGGATAGCATGAGGTAGTATGTCCCGCTGAGGACATTTTTATTTCTTTAACCTAATCTTTAATAGAACAGTAATTTGGAGGGGCACCTGGGTGGCTCCTTCGTTAAGTGTCTGCTTTCGGCTCAGGTCATGATCCCAGGGTCTTGGGATCGAGCCCCACATCGGGCTCCCTGCTCCGCGGGAAGCCTGCTTCTTCCTCTCCCACTCCCCCTGCTTGTGTTCCCTCTCTCGCTGTCTCTCTCTATCAAATAAATAAATAAAATCTAAAAAAAAAAAAAAAAAGAACAGTAATTTGGAGATTGTTTTAATTTTAACTACCTCCAATAAATATAGTTTAAACATCTTGTAAAAAGGGCATTCAACTACATGGTATGAAAGAAATTCCTATCAATAACACTTTATAATACAATGTGTTAGCAAAAATGTAATTTCTGAATTCTTAAGAATTGAGTACCACAATATTCATGAGAAACTTTTCTTTTTCCTCAAAAAGCACATAGGAATTTTGTCACTCCAATCTATCATTTTTCATCATATTACTATCCTTTCTAGGACATATATATATTCCAACATTTTTGTTTTTTAATTTGCTGGGTCACCTGTATATATACATATTACAATGTACTTATTAGAGACATTAACAACGAAAATTTGAAAATAAAAAAAGTGAATTTAATTTTAGCAGAATTTTCCTAAGAGTGCTTTTTATTTAAGTAGTTCTCACCAAAACTGAGCAAGAGGAGAAATATAGCTACTTATTTATACTCTGATTAAAACTTCTATTTAGGGCGCCTGGGTGGCTCAGTTGGTTAAGCGACTGCCTTTGGCTCAGGTCATGATCCTGGAGTCCCTGGACTGAGTCCTGCATCGGGCTCCCTGCTCCGCGGGGAGTCTGCTTCTCCCTCTGACCCTACCCCCTCTCATGTGCTCTCTCTCATTCTCTCTCTCTCATATAAATAAATAAAGTATTAAAAAAAAAAAAAGATTAGGGGCGCCTGGGTGGCTCAGTTGGTTAAGCGACTGCCTTCGGCTCAGGTCATGATCCTGGAGTCCCGGGATCGAGTCCTGCATCGGGCTCCCTGCTCGGCAGGGAGTCTGCTTCTCCCTCTGACCCTCCCCCCTCTCATGCTCTCTCTCTCTCATTCTCTCTCTCAAATAAATAAATAAAATCTTTAAAAAAAAAAAATTCTATTTAAAGAAAATTAATTTTATATTAAACCTACTCTCAAGCTAGCAGAAATCTGAAACCTGCAGAAAACATTAATTTATTAAGAACCAATGAGATGTTGACAAAAAAGAAAAATAGTTATTAACTAAAAATCTTTAAAATTATGTAGTAAAACACCAAGGCCTTTGCCCAAAATACATTTACAGTATCTGAAATAATCCCTACTATTCTTATACTACCTACCACATAAAAACTGGTCATTTTGATGGGGGAGAAACTAAAGACAAGATCTATGAAGGGTGAACTTTTTTTTTTTTTAAGTAAATTCTACCCCCGACATGGGACTTGAACTCACAACCCCAAGATCAAGAGTCACACATTCTATGGGCTGAGGTAGCCAGGCACCCAGAGTGAATTTCTATTTAAATCACTAGTAGGGGTACCTGGCTGGCAGTCGGTAGAGCATGCAACTCTTGATCTTGGGGTCATGAGTTCGAGTCCCAACGTTAGGGGCACAGATTACTTAAAAATAAAATCTTTAAAAATAAATAAATAAACTAGTCAAAGACAAGGTATAATCATAATTCTCGAACAGAAGTACCTTTTGTTTGCTATGACTAAAAAAAAATAAAAATAAAAAGGTATACTCCCAATAAGGAAAAAGTGCACAATTGTTTGAAATGTGATTGTGAATATTTTTCAAATAATTTTTATCAGTACCTCAGAAAATTAAAGGATTGTATAATTATCTTATTTAACAAAATATACTAAAGCAGGTACTTGTAAGGTCAGTGAGAAGTTAATCATTTTCAATGCAACAGGATAATCATACATATTTGGGGAACACCAGGAAAAAAACAATTACTACTACAACAAATAACCATAGTTTTTTCTCAACTAAAAAGATACTTATGTGTTCTGGATATTTTTAACAAGTAATATAGTCAGGGCGCCTGGGTGGCTCAGTCGGTTAAGCATCTGCCTTCGGCTCAGGTCATGTTCCCAGGGTCCTGGGACTGAGCCCCCAACTGCTTCTCCCTCTGCCCTTCCCCACACCCCGCTCATGCGTGTGCTCTCTCTCTCAAATAAATAAATAAAATCTTAAAAAAAAATAATATACTCTTTTTTCAATAAGGCATAAAAATTCCTACTCAAAGATTACTTAAACTGGTCAACATGAGAAACTTAAAATATCAGATTATGCTAACAGGGTCTTAATCTTCCCCTTCTTACTTACTTTTAGCAACATCTCTGCTTTTTTATTTCCCAAAGAATTCCTTTTTTTTTTTTAAATATTTTATTTATTTATCTGAGAGAGAGGGAGCCCGAGGAGAGGGAGGCACAGAGGGAGAAACAGACTCCCTGCTGAGCAGGGTCCTGGGATCATGACCTGAGCCCAAGGCAGACACTTAACCAACTGAGTCACCCAGACACCCCCCAAAGAATTTCTTGATATGGAAGTACTTAGTCCAAAGGAAAAAAACATTCTTCCTAAACTATATAAGCAACTATTACTAAATATTAATCTCAATTATTTCTTAAGTATTCAAGTGCCTTCTAATAGCACAGCTTTATGTTTGTTTAAAGTAGTAAACACATTTCCTTGTTCTAAAATTATTATAGCTATTATGAAAACCTGATTGCTAGAACCTCAAGTCAAAGTACTGCTGATGATTCATGTTTAATCTAGACATACTTCCTTTCCTACAATCTCTCTAAATTAATACAAGAGAGTTTATGAATACCATAAAACAGGGGATCCAAAATATACTCAACTGGCCTATTGTGACCTTATAATAAAGTTAAAAGACTCATTACATAAAAATTTTACAACACTATTTTTTTTCAGTGGCATATCAGTGTTTCTCCCTCCACTCTTCTAAAAATACCATACTAACTGGGGGACCTGCAGATGAGGGAAACAAACAAAAGGGCTGGCCAAACCTATAAGCCGTATTTGTCCTCACGGTTCTACCATTCTTCTTTAGACCACACTTAGTCTCACCCCTCATTACTGTCAGATTCACAAGATTCTTAAAGGACTCCAAGAAACCCAAGCTTCTCACTACAACTCAACCCCTACCATGCCTTTCTCTGCTAGACAGTGTTCCTATATGCCACACCTCTCCTGATCAGTAAGTACATAAAAGCTTACTTCTACATTCCACTGCCTCTGAACCCTCACCTGTTTGTAGTATCAGCAAGTTTATTTGATAAACTAATATGTAATAATATTGCCAATAAAGGTAATAGTTTAAAGTTTCTCTTCCAGAGAATTTGTGATTTTAAATAGATCATTTTAAAAAGAATTCTGTAACACACAGGAGAGACACAAAGTTTGGCACCGGCAATTCTCAAATTATACTACACAGTCAACCACCTATCTACCTAACTGTAATGTAGATCCAGTTACAACTTAATACAGTTTAAACTAAAAATTAATGTAGTCATATACAACCAGTACTGAATATATGTCTGGCTTGGATATATGCCTCATGGCAAATGTCAAATAAGTAAAAACTAAAACTACAACTGTATGGTTTTTCAATCCTAAAAGACTGCTTCACCTAAGAGCTACTTTTGCCTTGACTTTCTTTATGACCTTGGGGGGAATCTACCAAATGACAACTATAACGAAGTTGGTGTGTTCTTGTTTATCACTGAAATTTAATCCTAATAACCTAACATGAGTGAAGTCTTCTAAACTGAACCTAGAGAACTGAAAACCTTTGAGTTATAAACATCAACTGATGTGTAACATGAACCATATTTTAAAAATTTAATTTGACTAGTTAAGGGGGAAAAAAAAACCCCATCAAGGCCCCAAATTCAACGAGATGGAAAAACAAATTCTGAAAAACATCAACAGTCTCCTCATTACTTCTCTTTAGGACAACTGGTCAGCAATGTTAAAAAAAAAAGGGGGGGGGTAATAAAACTAGCTCTAACTAGCGGTTTCCTTGTTTTTATAAGGATTACAGTTGGACAACAAATGAAAATTTAAAACTTGGCAAAGTATAGGGAAACTGTATATAAAGAAATCTACAATCTGAAATTTACTAAGATACAACTATCATTTAAGTCATTAATATGTATACCCATATTGGGCGGCAATCATGGTACCACTTTATTAGCACTAGAAAGAAAAATCCTTGCCTTGGAGGAACATTTACTAAGTACATTTCATTTCAGGATCTTAGGGCAGTTTAGGAGCAGTATCTCTTTAGGCTTCCCTAAGGTACTCTAAAGTGCTTAACATCATTCACACATCGAGCCACCACTAGGGTGAGAAGTAAATAAACACGATTTACTTATGCAATTATTTACCACAGAATTCTAGTCAAGAATGAAAAAGTAAACATCCATATAGTCATTTAACACCCAAAGAGAGCGTCGAATACTACGGCCGATAAGATTCACCCTTAATTGACCACTACAGAAACCACAGGCCTTCCACATGGGCTGTCCTTTACTACAACTCTTGATTCGAAAAAGTAACAATGTCAACTCAACATTTTAACAGTATAGGAGATAAACAGAACTTGATGAAATCTCTAATTCCAGATCCTCAAAAGATGTTTATAAAAACTAAGAGCAACGCCCCCCTAAAAGCACCATACTAGAAAAGAATGAAATATCGAAAACATTAGGTGGGCCAAGGTTAGAAAAGCTGATCTAACCCAATTACCCGAAGGGACCACAGGGTTTGGGACTAGGAACGTGAGATCGGGGTGGGGGTGGGTAGCAAAGTGAAATCTAACCCCAGAAATCACAACACAGGCCGCAGCCTGGGAGCTGAAGCTGGCGGGAAGTGAGCTCCCTTTCTGTTCCCAGGGGAAAGTCCAGAGAAGAGCGGCTCCACACGGCGCACTTACGAGGCGCCAATAGTGCATGCCTACCAAGGCACCGGAGCCGCTGGAGAACCCGGTTAAGAAGGGGAGGAGACCCCGGCAGACGGCCCTGGAAGAGGAGGAGGACTAAGGTTGGAAGCAGCGGCAGTGGCTGGACGAGGGGGATTACCTAACTGTGACGACAGAGAAGTGTCCTCAGGCTCCGGCGATGGTCCCGACTGCGCAATGTGTGGTGTCTTTCCCGCTTAGCCCGCAGCAGCAACAGAACCAGCTCCTTCAGCCAGTCGCCATTTCCCGCCTACCGACCTGCTGCACCGCACGGACAGAGACCCGGATGGAAAGCGGCCTCTCCGCGCAGGCGCCTTGACTTCCTCCTCCCCCTCCCGCCACAATTCTGCGAGGTGGGAGGGAAGGAATGCGGGAGGCCTCAGCAGCAAAAAAAAAAAAAAAAAAACCAAAACACACACACACAACAAAAAACAAACAACTTTTGCTTCCGTAAAAAGCGCTTGAGTTCCTGCCGCCAGAAGAAGCTCACAAGCCAGATCCTTGACAAAAATTGAACGCAGGCCCTTAGGACCGATTGGAGGAACAAGGACAAAACCTATTAGGATACGCCAGGGTCTGGGGGATATTTGTACTTTAGGGGCCTCCGTAGCTGGCTGTGTAGTGATTGCAGGGGGAGTAGGGAGTAAAGCGTTGGGAGTGTAGAGGCGGGGACCCGAAAGACGGTTTTTCCTCCCGCTGCTAACGGAACTGCTTAGGCAGAGCTGGGAGGGGGAGCGCGCCCTCGCCCCGGAGGCGGGGCTTAGGAACGCGTCGCTTACCCTGGCGGCTAGGGTTTGGTAACCCGGGCGCGCCAGGTGGGTGGAGCCAAGTGGGACAGGGTGGGACTACCGCCTTGGCGCGCTGGAGGAGGTAGTGTGTAGAGAGCGCTCGCGGAGGCCGTGATGAGATGAATCCTTCCATCTTTCCAGGGATCCCGGTGGCCCTTGAAGGTCCTCTTTCCAGCTCTCTGCCTAGAGAGCATTGCAGTTGCTTGTGGATCTGTCATACAAACCCCCGCCACTCGACTCCAAACCATGTCGGCGGTGGTTCTGCCGAGAAGTCAGATCATTCAGGCAAATGAGTTCCTACCTGCATGCCTGGGTCTAAATACCGTCAGCCTTCCGGGGTGAAATGTATCAATCCAAGCGTCCAGCCCTAGTGGAATATCAGAAAACCAAGTGTAGTGGTTGGAAGAGCATCATCTGTTTACTAAAACTCCGGGCCATTCACATTATTCAATCAAGAAATATTTATTGAAAAAACACAGTGTGTGAGGACCATACTAGATGCGAGGGATACAGCAAGGCAGACACGGACCCTGCCTTCCAGAGTTCACAGTCTATTGAAGAACACAGACAAGTAAACAATTTAAATACAATGTGCTAAAATGACCACAGGAAATTCTTGACAGGCGTACAACTGGGGGTCTGAGAAGGCTTTCATGAGATGACATGAGGAGTTGATGTTACAAAGGAAGGGTGTCTAGGTAAAGGAAACAGATAGAAAAATCCAAAAATGAGATTGCATTGAGCAGTTAGGGAAATAGTTCTGTGCACCAGGGATACAGGAGTTGAGGGGAAGATAGTGGAGAGAGAGGAGACTGAGGTAAGCAGAGAACCCTTGTGAATCTGGTTGTCTCAAAGTGTGGAGCAGGTGGGTTGTCTCCTGAAAGCCTTATGTACTGCAGATCCTGTCAGAGCTCAGAGTTCATTTGCACCCGGTATCTTCCTAATACAAAATGCTCTGAATGAGACATTGATTGACAGCCCGTGGTGTAACAGTGTGCAGAACTGGTATTAGTCCACAAAATAGATTCCTGAAAAACTAATTGGAAGTCAACAGTTACTGATTATCCAGTCTGTACCATGGAAAGCAATAGAATACAGACTTAAAAATTACCCCGATTACCAAAATAATTTTTAAATCAGGTAAAAATTGTAAATATTTCTGGAAAAAAATGTTCCCAGTAGTGGTAGCTTCCCAGCGTTCTCTTCTAAAACTTAAATATGCCATTTACAAAATGCTTTTATATGCAATTTGATTTTCCCAACAACCCTTCAACTCTTCAGCTGAAGACACTGAAATTTTTTGAAGATGGGGAGAGGGGAGAAAAAAGGAAAAACAGATGCCTACCCAAAGACAATCAATCCTCTAGTAAGAAATTCAATCAGGACTCAAGCTCTCCTTCTGTTCATTACACTACATCCTATTGTCTCCTGTGGCAATGTTGTTATTGTTAGATGTTAAGTTTAGAAAGGCTGCTGGTAGCAAGTCTAAATGCCTTTGCAATTTATTTAACATTTTAACACCATTTTTTCACAGAGGATAACTGTATTATGTTCTGATTTTCACCTTCATTTACATCTAATAGTCTCTACTAGACACTTTTCAGCAATATCTATCTAAGTGGATTGTTGTGAAGATCAAATGAGATTATTTATGGAAAGCACTTAACAAGGTGTTTTCCTTGCTCCTTAAATGATGGTTGTTAATGTCATTCAGCTTCAGTAAAAATCCTGTCCAAGATTTTAGAATAAAGGTTTAAAAATATGAACTTAAAAAAAAATCTGAAGTATATTAAGATGCAAAGCAGTCGCCATAGGAAAAAAAAATTAATGCAAAAACCTAGTGACATGCATACTTTCTAAACTATACATAACTATTGCTATATGAAAACATTAATGAAATAGGGTGTTCACTAAGCAATGTGATAGAAGTATCTTGGATATTCAACAGAATCCTTCAAAAAGTCCCTTATTTCACAGTATATGGACCATATTTACCATTTATCTGATATATAAGGCACTTCACAATCCATTCCTATATTAATTCTCTGTGCGATATACTTTATCACTCTCACTACAACTCATTAAGGAAGTAATACTCATAATAAATATTGAAATATCAGAACTGCCATTTTGCTCTAAATTGCAATGACTTGATGGCAATGATCAAGTGAAACATAACGTGGTCAAAACTAAACTCTTAATTTTCTCTCAAACCTGCTTCTCTCTTAGTATTTTCCACCTTACAGAACACAGTTTCTTTTTTATGTTTCATTCTATCCATTGTAAGTGCAATAAACTAAACCTTGAAAATATATCTTGAATCCAAACACTTATCATCCCAGCTATCTCCCTAGTTCAAGGACCATCATCTCTGACCTGGAATACTATAAGTCTTCCTGCTCCATTCTTGAACCTCCTTCAATCTTTCTAACACAGAGCCAAAGTGATCATTTTAAACCTCTTTATAAATTTTCGATCTCCCTTAAAATCTGAAATCTTTACTATGACATGCAAGGACCTTCATTAGGGTCACTCTTGGCTACCTTACTGACTATATTCCCTACCTCTTGCTATTTGTATTCCCATCATACTGTCCAACTAACTGTTCTTTGAAAAAGTATATTCCTGTATCAAGGACTTTGTATTTATTGTTTCTCTACTTCTAATTCTCTTCCCCTAGACCTGTGCTATTCAACAGCCACTAGCTACAAGCCATGTGTGGGTACTGAGCACTTGAAATGTGGAAGTGTGACTGTGGAAATAAATTTTTAATTTGATTTCATTTTAATTAGCTTAAACTTTAAAATTAATACCTGCATGCTTAACAGAGCTTCCATTTGGGGTAATGAAACAGTTCTAGAACTAGTTAATGTTAATGGTTGCACAACATTCTTAATGTACTTAATGCCACTGAATTGTATATTTTACATGTAAATGTACAATGGTAACTTTTACATTATATGTATTTTACTACAATAAGAAAATTGCTCATTGGTATTTCCCCAAAGAAGCTGAACTTACGTCCACACAAAAATCTACACATGAATGTCTATAGCAACTTTATTCTGTGAAAACTTGGAGCACCCTCGATGTCCTTCAATAGGTGAATGGGTGAACTGTGATATATCCATACAATGGAATATTAATCAGCTAAAAAGAAATGAGCTATCAAGTCATGAAAAGACATAGGGAAATCTTAAATGCGTATTACTTTGTGAAAAAAGCCAATCTGAAAAGGCTATATACTGTATGATTATAATCATATGATATTCTGAAAAAGATAAAACTATGGAGACAGTAAAAAGGTCAGTGGCTGCCAGGGTAAGGGGTAAGGAAGGAGGAGTAAGTGGAACACATGGGATTTTTCAGACAGTTAAACTATTCTGCATACTATAATGGTAGATTCATGTCATTATACATTTGTCCAAACCCACACAGAATTTACAGTACAAAATGTGAATCTTAATGTAAACTGACTTTGGTTGATAATGTGTGTACAGTGTTGGTCTATCAATTTTAACAAATAATTTTACACCACTGCGGGAAGCTGTGTGTGTGTGTGTGTGTGTGTGTGCGTGCAGAAATGGGGTACGTGGGGAATCTCTATTTTCTACTTAATTTAGCTGTGAACCTGAAACTGCCCTAAAAAGTAAAGTCTACTGAAAAAAAATTAATACTGGGTTCAGTTATTGGAAAACTTTTAAGTATGCTTGGAACATGAGTAGGTGAACATACTTACTCAAATATAAATACCAATCAAATATTTCCAATGATAATTTAGTGTCCAAATTGAGATGCACTGTAAATGTAACATATACACTAGATTTCAGAATTAGTACAGAAGAAAATATAAAATATCTCATTATTAGTATTCTATATTACCTATTAAAATGGTAATATTTTGGATATATTGGTTAAATATCAAAATTTCACTGGTTTTTTAAAATGTGGTTACTAGAAAATTTAAAATTAAATAGTTAAATAAATTAAATTATTAAATTTAAAATTAAATTATTTTAATTTTGTATTGTATTTCTTTTGGATAGTGTTGCACAAGATATTCACATGGCTTGTTCTTTTACCACCTCTTCAGAAAGGCCCTCCCTGATGATCCTATCTAAAATGGCACTCCTCTAGGGGCATTTGGGTGGCTCAGTCGGTTAAGTATCCGACTCTTGATTTCAGCTCAGGTCATGATCTCAGGGTTGTGGGATCAAGCCCCACATCAAGCTCTGCACTCAGCACGGAGTCTGCTGGAGATTATCTCCCTCTGCCCCGCCCCCCCCCCACCACCGCTTGTGCTCTCTCCTCTCTAAAATAAATGAAATCTTTTAAAATAGCACTCCTCCATCACTATTCCTTTATTCTGATTTATTTTTCTTATAGCATTTATCAATATGAGTATAGAAAATAATGATCTCTCCCTCTGGCCTGTAAGTTCCATGAAGGCAGAGACTTTATCACTGTTGTATCCCTAGTACTCAAAACAATTCTCCATACATACTAGGTACTCGATAACTAATTGAAAGAATGATCATTGTTCTTTCATGATGGAATCTTTAGGCTTATGTGTTAGGGGGTGGGGTGGACAACATCTTGAGCACTCATCAAATATTGAAATGAACCCCAAATCCACATTTCTGGGTCTCTCAACATTTCAACCCTCTATTTTCAAATACCTATAGTACAATTACATTTGTATGTCTTCAAATTCATTCTACTACCATTGCAATTTGCAATTAAACCCATCCAAAGAATTTTTCATTTCAATTGTTATACTTATGAGTCCTAGAATTTCCATTAGGTTTTTTATAATTTTCATTTCTGTGCTGAGATCCTCTATCTGTTCACTCATTTAAAACATTTTCATTTAATCTTTAAACATAACTTTTAATACCTGCATTAACAAATAACAATATAACAAATAACAATAGCCATCTAATTTTTTTAACTATGGATCACATTTCAAGTCTTTGTCTAGTAATTTTTTATGGAATATTGGACATTGTATATATGTCATAGAGGTTCTGGATTCTGTTATCTTCTGAAAAGTGAAGATTCTTGTTTTAGCAGATTCTTCAGTTACTGAGTGGTTACCTTAAACTATTATAGGCTTGGTTTTATACTTTGTTATTAGTTCATATCTATGAGAAGCCCAAGGAATTTCATTAAGTTCTAACTTGGCAGGACTCAATCTCCATACTCTATCTCCCCTTAAAATCTTGTCAGAGCTTGTTAGGGCAGGCCTAGGGAGGTCTTACCCTAGGGCATGGTCTTTATTCCCAAGGTACAACCTTTCTAATGTTTCAGCTGGATGCCACAACTGTTAGGAGATCTCTACCTTGGCAGGCCCGGAAACTTGGTGCCCCTGACCACTGCTTTTAGGCCAACACTTCTTGACCTCTGGTATCTACATTCCATTCTCAACTCTGTAGCAACTGCCTTCTGGTAAGCCTCAGGTGGTCTTGCTCTGATTACGTACAGCCCAGCCCTCAGCCATGGACTTGTGGGCATCCCCAAGGATTTCTCGGGTTACCTCTCTGTATAGCTCCCTCTCCATGCCCACCCCATTGATTCCACTTCAGCTGCTCTCCACTATGATCTCTGTCTTCTCAGCTCAGCCTCTTTACACCACAAGAATCTGGGTGATTGTGGGGCTCAATTGCTTAAGTTTCCCTTATTTCAGAAGTTTCAGGTTTGTGCTACCCCAAAACAGTCGCTTCATATATATTGTCCAGTTGCTACTAATTCAGGAGGGCTAGTCAAATTACTCAGTCATAGCCAGAAACAAAAGTCTCCCTTCCCTCAGATTTTTTGGAGTGGAATTAAGGAAAGAGGAGCAGCTGCTCTCAGGTGACCAATTAAGAAAATATGACCTGCTGGAAGCCATGGTTAGGAGGTTTGATGGAAAAGCTGGTCTAAGTGAAAGAAAGTAGCAAGTAGAGAGAAGTAGAAATGGGAGTTGGTGATTTAATTGTGTCAGTTGTCCACAGGTCCAGGAGATTCCTGTCCTTAATGCAGTTTGCTAACATGGACCATTAAATTTCCCCCTTTCTCTGGGATAGTTGTTTGAATTTTCATTTGGAACACTTAGTGAGGAGATTCTTTTTTTTTTAAGATTTTATTTATTTATTTGACAGAGAGAGACATAGCGAGAGCAGGAACACAAGCAGGGGGAGTGTGAGAGGGAGAAGCAGGCTTCCCGCAGGGCAGGGAGCCCAATGTGGGGCTCGATCCCAGGACCCTGGGATCATGACCTGAGCCAAAGGCAGATGCTTAACGACTGAGCCACCCAGGTGCCCCTAGTGAGGAGATTCTTAAAACGAATTGGGTACAGCCCAATTAGAAGTGAATGCTGATGTGAAGACTCAATAACCTAGATGTTGGAAATATGTTAATATCACATGGTTTGATTATCTTATTGAAACCATAGGGTCAGACATGTATGTAAGGGAATAGAATTTTCCAAGGCTAGCCATTATGGGAAGTAACTATCTCCCTCATAACTATGCAGTTTTTGTTTTATTTTGTTTTCTTGCAGATTCTCTTTCCTCATATTCTAGCAAATTTTCTTATAGGATATACAGGACAAGTCAAAAAGGCACACAATCTTGAGATTTTTCTAAAATAAAGGTACATATTTAAGAAATGATTTTGAATTTGTATTCACATTTTCCCTGGAATCATCCCTCCATGTATATTTTATTTTACATATTCTTTTTATGGGTTAGTAGCAAGTGACCTAAACCTACAAGGTTCTCCCTACCCTACCCTTACCATACCTCTTCAGCCTCATTTCTCTCCCCTTGCTCATGATACTCTAGCCTCACAATTAAAATGTTTCATTTAAGTGGAAACTTGATTACTTGGAAACTTAGAGACCTTGAAACCTTGGAACTTTATTTTTATAGTTCTTATCATTATTTAAAATTAGCTGGTTCATGTGTTTACTTATATATTGTCTGACAGCTCCAACTTGAAAGCTCCATGAGAACAGAAATCTGGTCTATCTTATCCACTACAGTATTATTACAGAGACAATGCTGGGCAGATAGGATGCATTCAGTATTTGTTAAATAAACTAGCACTACAATAAACAACCCTAATATAAATCTTTCTGCCATTCTAGTTTAGCCTAGCCTAAAATGTATTATAAATTTGCTCAAATTTTAGTGTTAAAATGTAGCTATTTGCATCACATGAGTGTGATATGTGTATATGTATCAGAATCAGCAAAATAGTAAAACAAGTTTAACTTTAATTTATTAGAACCCAGTAAGTGATGATTTTATAAGCAGAGTTTCCATCAAATTAACACTTAATTCCGGGCAAAAATACATGTAAAAAACCTAAATCTTAAGGCAGAAGTAAAATATTATAAAAACCAGCATGTCTATTACAGACTGTAGAATGTCAGAATTTTAAGAGATTTACATAGTATTTTATAGCACTAAAATGTTAATACAGTCAGAAATATTATCAATTGGTCCAAGATTTCTCAGTTTATAAAATGTCTAGACTAATTGAAGAAATTTTGCTGTATAAGTAGTAGCTACGATATTAAGTGATTCTTTTTATGACAAAGGCAGGAAATTTCATGGTTTTCATTTGTAAAGATTTTACAGTATTAAATATAAAGTATTACTAGAAGTATGTTTTAGATTCATCTTCCCACCGTAATGCCCAAAAGATGTACATCAATTCCCTTTAACTCCATTTTTTTTTAAATTCTGTGAATTTTCATATCTATTCATTATAGGCCTGACTATACTCAGCAAAGGCATAAATTGCTTACTTTGATTTGGTAGAAATAACAATTTTAATAAATCACTATATATTTTCCTGGTCGCAAAATAATTTCAAACTGAAGTCTAAGAATTTTTGCACTTCTAATAAGTGAACAGCTTTTTCACCTCTTTAAGTTTGAATTTTTGACTACAACCCGAGCACAAAGGACGGGGAGGGAAGCATTTCATGTTTATGCGCAATTAACAGAAGGACTTCTGAAAAACAGAGTTAACAACCTTAAATTTCTCCATATGATCAAAACCTTTTATTTTGGGGTGGGGGATAAAATTTAAAAGATTTAAATCCAAAAGCAGGGATTAACTATAACTAGCTTATGCATTCTATGGAATAGTGTCAAAAAAGACAAATGCATTTAAAATAATTTTGTAAGTCTAGCAAATATCAGGTTTATGGGTTCTTAACAACATATTAATTACAAAGATTCTTCATCTTTATTACAAACTTTTAAGCTATTTTAATAAAACGGCTGTAGACCTCACTGTACTTCTACTTATCTGTGCATTAATAAAAATCTGTTAAAACTCCTTATTTAGTACTTCTGAAAAATTCTAGTCAAATAAGATCACTATAACTACCAGAGAAGCTTTGAAATACTGATTGCAGATTCATTTCCAAGTTGATTTAGCTTCTTTCAGAATCTGGCATTTAAATCATGAATATTTTCACCAACTTGGACTCTGAAAATATAAAAATTTTAGCCAATGATGGTTAAACAGTACTAGTATGATGTGAAAAAATAAAAATTGAAAATACATTGTCAATCATGCATTTCACAATTTCATGAACTAAGTAAGGTAAAACTCATAAATGTTGTTATGTCTTTGCAGGTTACCTCAACTTCCATCAGGCATCAGCTGAAAGCTAATCTGCCAAAACACATCAGCACTCATGTAAAATAAAAGAAGTAGGGAAATGATTTTGCACACATGCTGCCCAGTGTTTGGCTTTCAGGTTCCAACCCCTCTTTTATGTAACTATTCTAGGTGTAACTCCATGAAAAGCATGAGATGAGGAGTAGATAGAACAGAACATCTGTTGGGCTAGCAAGAATATATTAGTGTATAAAAAGTTTTTCAGCTGAGTGTTCTCACTGGGGTTATGCTATGTGCAACATATAAACTGTACAACCAATTTTTCCTCTTTGTCCATTTGTGGAACGAATTAGGCTCAATAAAATGTAAAATATACATTAGTTCATTTTAAATGCAAAGATTACAGTTTTGCTTACTTTGTTTTTGGCTCAACTGTGATATAACCAAAAAAATCTCTGCTTTAATAATACAATATGAAAAAGTTCACCTATGTACATGGGTACATTTCTTCATTAAAATTTTTCCTTAAATCTACCTCAATCTATCTTTACAACTGATCTTTACAACAAAAGTCAAAAACAACAAAGTAGAAATGATTCCATTTTACAGCACTTTAGGTTTTCTGAAGTTTTCCTTTAGGGCTTAAAGAACATCATTGAAACGTTGTTTTCCATAGTCTGCAGGATCCATCTGAAGTTCTCGTTCTTCATCATCTGTAAGGGAAATAGTTATGTATCAAGAACATTATTTTTAAAATCACTTGCAGAAAACCAATTAAATAATGCCTCAGGTTTTTTCTCAGCCTTAGGGTATTTTTCTGCTTGTTATTTTATGCCTTCTAAAATAGCATTCTATTTCTTAGTTGCTTGACTGAACAGTGAAAAGTCTGCTTTCCAAAGTCTTCCAACATATTGGAAGATTACTTAATTTTTTTCATCAAATTATTTATTATTTTATTTTTACATTATACATATTTTCTTTCAATGGGTAGCATTTGTATTATTTTATACCCAACGTTAGCACAATTACTTAGTACTAAGTTTTAAGGAGGGCACGTACTGCATGGAGCACTGGGTGTTACACGAAAACAATGAATCGTGGAAGATTACTTAATTTTAACAAATCTTTTGACAGTAGTTAGATATATAAGTAGATAGAAGTAGAGCCAGATATAGTTAGCAAAACTTTAGGAACCCACAAACATTGAGGAGTTGATCCTTGTATATAAAATATATTATTTCTACTAGATGAATTAGTCCTTTAAGTTTGGTAGAAACCATTCTGTATACATTGTCATGCCTTTAAAAACCAGCTTTTTTTCTAATTACAAAATGAATCCATACTCATCACATAAAGATTATCAAATAAAAGACAGGAAAATAAAAATTACTCAGAATCCCAATATTTAACATTATAGTGAATTTCTTTGCTCCTCTGCAAAGAGCTTACCAGCAACTTCTTAAATGAAATGTACTAACCAAAACTTAACTTTTTCTTTACCAAAAAGAAAAAAATTATTATATAATATTGTTAGTAAGATCCTCAAAGTCACTTTGCAACTATATTAAACAACTCCAAATAATACTTTGGAGTTTGATTTATTTAGCTATTGACAGGTATTTCTGGGTCCTTCTTGGCTATCACCTGTCATTTCACATTACTGTTAGCTTATCTGCCAGTAGCAATCCCTTTCTAGTTTTGTTCTAAACTACAGGTTTTGAAATAAGACTGCTCAGAATACAAAAATTATGTTAGAACAAGAATGAAAAGTAATTTAATCAAAGCAAAGAGGCTTCTTTTTTGGTATATGGCTTTAGTGACATCTTTTGGCTCCTCCACAGCCTTAAAACATGATTTTTCATACTTTCTGGTTCACAGTTACAATAACCCAACAGCTTAGTTTTTGATAGACTGAGGTGTTACTATCATAATTGTCTGGAAATATAATTTTATATAATTTAAAGTGTTATATATTAGAATTCAAATTCACGTGTATACTACAGCTTTCTGAAATCTGTTCTTTTAGATTTGAAAGGTTTTCCACTCTCAGCTTCTCTAGTATATCCTATAGTAAAATTTTGTTCAAGAAAGATGCCATATGGTGTATGTAGTATGTATTAACTTTACATAATGATGTGTTCTTATTTCTTCTTTATGTTTATTCATAAAAAATGCCAAATAAACCAACTTCCTTTTTTCCTCTCAGTAACTTTCCTATTAAACTTACAGAAATTCTCATTTAGAATTGCAGGTAACCATTTTATATCATAAGCTAACAAAATGATCTCATATCCTCAATAGTGTAATCCACTAGGTATGATAACCTCAAATCTGTTACAGGTAAAGGCTGAAATTGTATCCATAATCACACGTGTATTTTGAAAATATGCTAATCAATCTCTTATCACAGAACTCTTTATACTTTAAAACTTATCTTTGGGTTTTTTTTTTTTTTAAGATTTTATTTATTTATTTGACAGAGAGCACAAGCAGGGGGAGCTACAGGCAGAGGGAAAGGGAGAAGCAGGCCCCCTGTGGAGCAAGGAGCCCCATGTGGAACTGGATCCCAGAACCCAGGGATCATGACCTGAGCCCAAAGCAGACCGTTAACCGACAGAGCCACCCTGGTGCCCCAAAATTATCTTTGGGTTTTTTTTTTTAATATTTTATTTATTTGACAGAGAGAGACACAGCAAGAGAGGGAACACAAGCAGGGGGAGTGGGAGAGGGAGAAGCAGGCTTCCCGCAGAACAGGGAGCCGGATGCGGGACTCGATCCCAGGACCCTGAGATCATGACGTGAGCCGAAGGCAGACGCTTAACAACTAAACCACCCAGGCGCCCCAGAAATAAAATCTTTAAAATAAATAAATAAATAAAATAAAATAGTCACTGGCACCTCTCCAGAAAGCTCTCCTTAGGATCCATGTTATAGGATATCACCTATAAACACATCTTTCAGGACTTCAGTAATTAAATGAAAAATTAACCACCATGGAGCAGTGGGAAAAGCAGCTATACAAAAAAGAATTCCTAGAAATTTAACAGAAAAGTTATTAAAAGGAAAAAGTGGATATGTTGGAAGATTTTTTAAGTGAATAATTATAAAGAGAAAATAAGAGCAAAGCTCTAGGAACAGAAAAACTGAATTCTAGTCCAGACCCAGGCACTTATTAACAAACCTGAGCTACTTTCTAACCTCTTTAGTCCTTTAATTACCTTCTCAATAGAGTACAGATAGCAACTGGTTTTCCTATCTCAAAATAAAATAATGCATATGAAGGCAGTCTTTACTTCCAAAGTCTTCTACAAATATAAGAAGGAGTTTGTTGGTTCTATTAATTTATGTTTTTAATCAAATTTTAATATGGTGCCTTCACATTATTTTTCAGAATTCTACAGGACTTTTGGAATATTGCATTTTTCTTAGATTGAACTATTATTTACATTAACTAGAGTCCATTTTCAGTGTAGCTATTCTAACCAGAATTCAAATTTCTATTGACAACCTTTTAGCATGTATTTGTAAAGTATGATGAAATTACCTAACCAAATCTGATACAGAACAGAGAACCACTAAATATAATTATATTTTATTTCATTTTACAAAGCAGCAAAATCTGTAAATATCTCATTAACATAAAATGACTATTAAAGGAAATACAAAAACATTCATAATTTATTAAATAATTCCTAAATTCCCTCTGAAGTCAAGAAAGGACCACTTCCATAAAGCCAGCTCTACCAAGCAAGAACATCCTGGGGTAATAAGGCAGTGAGACTCCACTAAAATATACAAATTAATCCACAGGCCAAAGTGCAGTTACCCTCTAAAGCAGGCAATCCAAAGAAAAAAATTTTGTTTCCTTTTACTTCTTAAAAATTATTATTCAACAAACATTTATGTAGTGCCTGTAGTGCGAAAGATGTGTTCTAAGTCCTAAACAAATATTTGAATCATATAATCCAAATAACAACAGGTAACTATATCCCTATTTTACAGATAAGGATATCGAGGTACAGAGGTTAGATAATTCACAAGGTCATAGAGCTGGTAAGTGGTGGAGCTAGGATTCAAATCCAGGCAATCTGGCTCCAGAATCCAGGCACTTAAGCATTATGTTAAGCTTCCTTCCATAAATATACCCAGTTATATACAGGTCATATTCTATTAAGCAAACTTGGAACTTCTATGGGATTAAAGATAAGAGTAAAGAGAATGTGTAAACATCCATCTCTGTATTACAATAAAGAATGAATTAAAAGACATATCCATCAGATATATAGTGTCTCCAAAGTTAATCTATTCATTGGGTCACTTAAAAGAAGGCAGGAAAAAGAATTTTTATACCAATGTAAATAAAATAATATTTCTTTTAGGGAATGCTTCAGGAAACCAGGAATTAAAAATCAAAATAAACCAGGAAAAATAGGCTTCATTTAATTCTACAAGAAAACACTCGATAGGTAGTGCTGTCCCAAATGATCAATACATATGAACAAGCATTAGAGATAAAGCTGGAATCCTCTAGCTCTCTAATGGCAGAGATGATGCCAAAATCTCCATTTCATAATCAAGAATTTGGGGCACGAAAGCTAGAATGTCTTTAGCTGAATCCAGAACCTCAGTACAGCAACTAGAATCTCTAATTCTAGGGACCCAACAGATTGAGGAAAAAAAACTACTAATATTAGAAAGAGCAGAGAAGAGCCCCTAATGCTAGAACCTTAGTAGTATTTCTGAAGTGCATGTTTCAGTTTTTTTAATTGAAGTAGAGTTGATACAATGTTCCATTAGTTTCAGGTGTACAGCATAGTGATTCCACAAGTCTATACATTATTCTGTGTTCACCACAAAGTGTAGCAACCATCTGTTACCAGCATGTTTCAATTTTTGATATCTTTCTAGCTGCAGAGTCTCAATGGTGGTAGTAAAGTTTCCACTTTCTTTCCCCCATCTGGAGGAAGATGTGTTTCAGGCATGCTCGATTCTGAAACACATTTTCCCATAATACCTGTGTTAGAGATAGTGCTTCCACTGTGAATGTGACCACAGAATTTTAGAACTGAGAAAGACCATCTATTGTAGTTCAACATTCACATTACAGATGAAGAATTGTGGTCCAGAGAGTTTAAGTGACTTGAAAAACAATACACAGCTGGTCTCCTAACTCCGACTAATGTTTTTTCTCCCACTCTATTCTACTGCCTGCTTTGGCTACAAGTGCAAACCGGCCTGGAAACCCAACCATTATTTCTACATTGAAACTATGAAGAAATGCTTTTAAATTCTAAATATTCTAACTTAATAATAAACATTTAGATTCAAATTGTTGATAAACAAGGGAACACCTATAATTGCCCCTTCCCACTTTTTGGACAGTTAATACTACATCTAAAGATTCCCTGAAAACATGTTTAAAATTAATTGGGTCTACAATATTCTTTTTTAGTCAGTTCACTCAAACCTATCCCTCTTCATTTGCTGTAGCTGATGTTCTTGAATCTTTGTTCCTTTGATAAAGGAGTCCCCTTGGTAGCTATCTTATCCTGCTGCTGTCATCTAGTAAACCCCAAAATGGGATAAAAAAAAGTTAAGTGGCAACCCCCAGCTCAAGTAAGCTTCACTAGCAAATGAGGAAACCCCAAAATTTAACAATCCTCTCCCTACTTCATTGAGGGTATCATCTTAGGTCATTTCCTCATATTCCTTAGAACTGATGCATTTATTTCCTTGTGGAAGGGAAAGCAGAGCAGCATGAGGGTACTGGAGACCTAAAGTGGCAATGAGAACTGGGGGTGAGAGAGGGAGAAGGGTATAGGAGAGAGAGAGAGAAGGCACTGAAGATAAATGTACTTACTATGGATAAAAGCCATACAAAATAACCGAAATTCTGTGATAAAAGTCATTAACTATAAGATAGCCTAAAACATAAGAAATACTTTTCAATTATAGTTGAAATTATTTGCTCTAATAAAAACCTCAAAATTATCCAATGACATGATAGGTAGCAGCTCTTATGAAAGAAAACTAGACAATGTTTAAAGTGCAAACTAAGTTTATAAGACCAGAAGTTAAAAGGTTATTATTCTAGTTACAGTTGTAAGAATAAAAACTCAATGAGAAAGCATAAAATTATCAGTTAACAACATTTACCCAGGGCCCTATGTATGCTAAGTACTTTGGGGAGTGGGGGGATGGGTGAATATGATAGCAGAAAAGGATACAAACAAAATATAAGGCAAAATAAATGAAAATTCCTGCCCACCAAGAGCTTACAATCTAATTGGTGATATACATGCACGAAAAAGCCTGGAAACAATGTTATAAATAACTGCAAAAAAATATAATCCAAACAAATCGCAAAGCAATGAGAAAAAAATGGTAGAATTTATGAAAAATGGATGAGATTATAGAAAAGGTGGGTATAATTTATTCAATAGCTCCAAACAGTGTTTGAGTTCTTATTAATGTATCCTTAAATAACTCTTAGAATTATTATCTCTTTCTATTCCCAACAACCATTCTTCCAAAACTAGAATGTACTATTGAAACAATGCCTACGTGGAAGTCAGAGTCTCTAGTTTCCCTTTTTCTAATAACTATGTAGTATTCTAGGACAACTATATTTTCTTCTGAGTTGTATAAAAACAACCCTTTTCATGAACCTAAATAAAATGTGATTACTTTAAAAAGAGTTAAGGAAGAAAAAAAAAGAGTTAAGGAAGAAATCAAGACAGTTTACATTGGAAAATATTTCATGCATCACATTATAAAATCTAATACATCACACATTATGTTCATAATCAACTTTTACAGAAAAGAGAAAAAGTTCCACAAATACTACTAAATGATATTAGCAGGCAAAAAACAAGCCTAAAAACTTGCAATAACGCAACATACTCTGATATGCATGCATGGGTAGGGCTGCATGCACACAGGTAAATTCTGAACTTTTAATAACTTAAAAGCTCAGAAGTTACACAGTTAACAAGGAAAATATGTTGAATCTGTGTATTAAACATGAAACAGACAAATCTTTACAAACCATTAAATATAAATTTTCAGCTTCTCAGAAAAAATTTCAGAAACAGCCTTCCTATACTGAATCAGTAATGAAATAATCTTATCTTCAGTGTGGAGGAGACCATTACTTTTGGGGCTTTCCTTATAACAAAAAGGCTGTCTGGTCAATATTTGTACCTAGAATAATGAAATGTTTTCAGATGAGAAATTGGAAAAGAATTATTTTCTGGGAGCATTTGCCTCAGGTAAACTCTAGAGCTATTTCAAGCAATTTAAATCTAAAATTTCTGAATATTCTTGAGTTTCAAATTATAACTATATCAATAATTACATGTAAGGTAACTAAAATGAAAATAAATAAAATAATTAAGATCTACATATATGACTATCATAAAATTGTTCTCAAAATAAAATTGAAATCCTACAGGATCTCTCTGTATTAGGATTATAATGCCACTAATAAGTGGGGAAAATTCTACACAAATTCAACCAAAAAATTTAGAGGTGGGTTTCACGGTCACAGCATGGAGGCCAGGCCCACGCTCACCTTGGACGTCTTCCTCTCCACCATCACCATCTTCTTCCTCATTGTAAGCCAGCTCAGCCTGCTTGTCTGCCTCGTACTCACCTACGTTACCATCATCCCCATTATAATCCGCCAGTTTAGAGCCATGCTGCGGATCAACAGGGGATTCATTCTCATCAAAGAACCGGCCTGTGAAGTAGGTAGAGGATTAATTCAAGAGTAAAGAGAGAAGAAAAGAAGGGACCTACACTGGAGGCAGACCAGAAAGTAGACAAGTGAAACCTGGCAACTTTCAGGGTACTGGTTATAAAAAAGATACATTTGTGAAGATTATCCAAGACAAAAAAGAAGTAAGAATAAAGACTGAAAACAACTTTTTAAAAAAGAATTTCTCTTTTGTGTTAATTTTAGTACTTGCTACTTAAGGTGTGAATATTTCCTTAAAGAAAAGATTACCATTTTCAGGACTGTTTTCCCAATAACCAACAACTTCTCCAATATAAGTATTTGTCTAATTTACCACTTTAGAGAACAATAAATAATTTTACTACTAGAATCTGTAGTCCTTTGTTGCTTATGAAATACTACTTTCTATAAATAATTTTTGATAACTTTTTTTGTAAAAATAAACAAGTACTATGCAGGCTAGTTTCTTTTTGGATGCTAAGACAAACTAACACAACTGAGGGATATCTCAGGTTCCTTCAGTGACAGTGACTCACACTATAGCCTTGGATTTCCAAGGAGGGATGGGAGAAAGAATAAACCATCAGAATTCCTGGTGGTATGTGTTTTTTTCAAAAAAAAAAAAAAAAGAGATAAAGCACAAGTAATTCTGATTTATTCTTTCCCATTTCCTAAACAGGACTTTTAAAAGTCACAGGTAGAGGAAGCTTAAGAAAGTTGACCTACATGAGACTGTTATATTGCACACATTCATAAAAATAAGAAACCAAAAAGAGCAATAGACATAGTATCTACTGTAGAAAGCTATTCAACAACTAAGTATTGAAAATAAAAATGTTAGGCACACTAAGATCTGACTCATAAGTTAAACTCTACTTAGACATTAAATTTAAGTAGCATAAAGAAAATTTTATTCCAATCCCTAAAATATAAATAACAGTAACTTACTAATGATGAAAGAATTTAAGACTTTAAAAAATTATGAAAACTTTCTATGATAAATCTAAAATTTTTTGAATTATATTTTTAAGAATTACATTGCAATGAGACATTCAAGAAAAAAATTAATGACTTCTTTGCTTGGAAAGAAAAGTTAAGTGCAAATGGAAAGAATTATGGAGGTATTGGTCAATTTTACAAATAGCTCACCACATCATTAGGCCAATATATTTCTATTTGCTGGGTAAAGAGTTAATCAGGAAAATAATTAAAGAACAAATCACACTTACATAGGCTTTCAAGGATGGAGTATGTTTACAACAGGAGACTTAAGTAATTGGGGCCAATAAAAAGAGCATAAAGTCATCTTACATCTATTCCAGAATAAGGTTGGATATGTACACTTAAAAAAATGGAAAAGTTGATAAAACAGAGTTAGAGAAAAGAAATGGATATAAAAGAGTTAAAAAGGAAAAAAACAGAAAAAAGAAGAATATGTAAGCTAATTTGTGAGAAAGACACCTTGTCTCCTAATGATAGTAATACAAAACAAAACATCTTGGTGGCTTTTGTTATTATTTCTTTCTCTAACAATAAAATAGATGACACCAATGTAAGCAGGAAAATAGGAGATTTATAGAGATCTATATTTTCTTTTTTTAAATGCAATATTTATTATGGTCTAAATACCTGGAGCAGTTAAAGCATCCTTATGCAATAAGAAACTGCTGTTTTATATATAAACATTTTAATATGGTGGTTATCAGTGAATTTCTCAAGAAATTTTTTTTATTTTTATCAGTTATGAAATATAGAAGACTAAAAAATTAGTCTAAAAAAAGCTATTATAAAATATAGTTAATATTACTGTACATTAACCAAAAAAATCATCCACCTCTACCTTTTATAATATTCCAACAGAACAATTTATAGTTTCTTTCTTTTGTAGGTGTTTGATGATCTGACTAGCCTGAATTCTGTCCTAAAAGTATAATACTACAATTAGTGACACTAGACACTAGACAGAGATAACCAGAAAATCAATAATAAGAATGGTTGAAAAATCAACCACAGGGGCGCTTGGCTGGCTCAGTCAGTGGAGCATGAGACTCTTGATCTCAAGGTTGTAAATCTGGGCATACAGATTCCTTAAAAAAAAAAAAAAGAAAAGATTGGATGACCACACCACTGTCCTTTGCTAAATAAGTAATTTGTGCTATCAGATATACAGAATTTTCACCTTTGGAGAAAGAGCTAACCCTTCATATAGGGTTTCCAATACTATGATAGCCAAAACCAGGGAGAAAAAAAGAACCAGCTACACAACATTACCAGTCAAGTTGGGATGTCAAACTTCACATTAAACAGTGAATGAATATGACAGTATAAATAAAAATGCCTAACAATAAATATAACAGGCTGCTAAATTATATAATTTTCAGGCAACATATTTGCAAAAAGAGTTATATAAGGGAGAAATCCGTGTGGGTTAGAGCTAGAAGGGAAGGTTTCAAAAAAGAGGCAAATATATTGAACCATAACAGAGAGAAGGAAAGAAACATTCGATGAATAGGTTAAGAAGGTAGATGGAGTATTCAGGAGACAGTAGAGAGATTAATTTGATTGGATTTATATTAGACTGTAGAAAGAGGAAGTTTAGACAAGAAAATTAGGAATAATTATGGAAAACCTCTATAGTTAGAGGCTTTAAAGGGCTTCCTATATCCACTTCACAAGGTCAATGTTAGAATGAATGGCTAAGTATATGAAAGTATCTACAATGCTTTTTCATCCAACAAAGACTCAGTAATGTATGTGAAAGGTATTGCACTGGGCACTGTGACGCAAAAATAAACTTACCATCTCTATTTCTGGTAACGCATTGTAGTAAGGGAGACAAACATGTAAACAAATATTTAGAAAGTGATGCTGTGTGTGCTATACCACAATGACCTAGAAAGTGACATCTGAACATGGAGACTTGCTACCATTGGTTTCTATTTGATAGAGGAAGTCTGGACTTTATGTAGGAGGCAACAGGCAACTGTCATGGTTTCTTTTAAGCTCCCTGAGAACAGGACTCTAATCTGGCTTATGTACCACAGCAACTCCACTGTCTATTCAGGTAAGGAGCTATGAGGACTTAGACTAGGGAGATATAACAGGAAATTAGTTAGGAACAGATAAATCAAATACATTTAAAAATGACAAATTGAGTACATGGCACAATGGAATGGAAAGACTCAAAGAATGATTTTATAATCCTAGCCTAGAAACTAAAAATAAAGATATTTGTACCCAAAATGGAACAATTGAGAAGGTATGGGAAAGCAAATACTTTAGGTATACTGAACTTAGGGTTACAGTAAGATGTCCAAATGAAAATATTTTATAGATGCATGGAAATATGGAACTAGACTCTAGGTACAAAGTGAGGGCTAGATGTATAGATTTAAGATTCATAAATATAAAGATGATAGGTTAAATTATGGGAAGATAATTTCTATTAGAAAATGAATATTTACAGAAAACAGCTATAAATCAAAGAAATGATCTTAGGTAATGACTGTATTTGAGAAGGGGAAAAGGAAGTAATAAGGGTAAAGTTATCACATGATGGTGTAAAGCTGTGGTATGTTTCAACAAGAATTAAATATTGTACTTTATCTCTGAAGCATTTTACCTATTTGAAGATTTTTGTTTCGGTTCTCTCTCTCAGTAACACAATGCTAAAACTGTGCCCAACTAGGTGAGTAATATGGTAATTATATTAGTTTGGATCCCCAAATTTCCTTCCATTTTTGCAAAATTCAATTGTGTACTTGAATATTATTTTCATCCTGGTGGCTGCTTGAAAATGATTAACTTACAGCCTATCAGTAACAAGATATTAGCTCCATCCCAACAGTTTAAACATGAGAACACGAAGAAAGAAGCAACATACACTCTAGCTACTGAAAGTCTTTGGGTGGTATCAAGTTGTAAAAAAAATCCTAAGAGACTGTTGACAGACTTTTCAGTTCACTTTAAACAATACAATAGAACTTCATACAGCATGATGGGTATTCTGTAAAACACCTTAAACATCAGACTGCAAACTTCCAAAACCAGTAGAAAACAAAAGGATGACAACAAATAACTGTAACATTGCACAATCACAAAAAGGCATTTCAATCAAGAGAACTAGACTGTATGTTTTAATCCCGTACTGGAAATCAAACCAAGGTAAGTAACTTTTTTGCTTCATTAGCTCAAGGTTCGCTTTTAGGTTTCAATTTCTCAACTATTGTATGAAAAACAGGTTTTATGTTTTTCTAGTCATTCTTTTAATATATTATCACTATTATAAAGAAAATGAATCAATCTGAGTTGGTCAAAACTCTAGAGAGAAAGAAAAGGAAATTTTACTCTAAAGAAGGCAACATCTTTTTCTAGCCTTCATCTACTCCCAGTATCCACTGTGTACCATTCATTTGGACATCAACGCATTGAAATGATTCTTACATTATTCAATTTAACACCTGCAGTTCTGACTACTTCAAGTATCCCTGAGGGTCCATGGTATGTGAAAACTTATAATCTGTTGAGACATGAATTAGAGTTTGAATGCTGGAAGGGTGAGGTGTGCAAATTGTGACAAAAATGTTACAGCAGGCTTTCCCCACCAAACAATGTATAGGGAAAACTACCGACTGGCTTTTGAATGGCTTACTTTGATTTCATCATGAGGCACGTTATGGGGCAAAAAGACCATACTTATTTTACATCTCAAGGTATAGGACCTGCATGTAGTAGGCACAGGAAGAAATCTGTTAATTGACTGTTGACTTACGGAAGGTAAAGAGAAACCAGAGAAATGAAAGAAGCATAGTAGCTGGAAATTATGTCTAACAGCATCTGAACAATCTGACCATCATCACTCCCCCAACCCCACTCCCAATGCAAAGAGGTTCAACTGCTCTTTCCCCTTCTTTACATTATCCACAGGCTACATTTTTGTTATTTTTTAAGACTAATTCTATGAGGGGAAGGGAGAAGAAGAGAAGGGAAACACATAATTTGATTTGCATCAAGGTCAAATACTGTTCTCCTTTACCTTTTGCTTTTATCCTCCACCAAACATACTGGACTAGTCTTAGAACTAGCATAAAATAAAGGGGCCTGAGGCAGGAAGTAATTTGCTAATTTTTGAGTAAGTAATACCAGGCACATGTCACTTATTTAGGACAAGTACATTAATCTGATGTACATTAAGTAGTTGGACACTCTATTTCAACTTCAGTATTCAAATATTCTTAATAGTTTTTTTCAAGATTTTATTAATTTATTTGAGAGAGAGAGAGAAAGCACAAGAAGGGGGAGGGGCAGAGGGAGTGGGAGAAGCAGGCTCCCCGCTGCATCAGCCCAATATGGAACTTGATCCCAGGACTCTGGGATCATGACCTGAGCTGAAGGCACACACTTAACTCTGAGCCATCCAGGTGTCCGAAAATTTTTTCTTTTTTCTTTTCTTTCGTTCTTTTTTTTCTTTTTTTTTAAAGTAAGCTCTCCACCCAACATGGGGCTTGAACTCAAGACTCAGAGATCAAGAGTCCCATGTTCTACCAACTAAGCCAGCCAGGGGCCCCTACAAAAATCTTTTTTCTTTTTTTTGTTTTGTTTTGTTTTAAATTTTTCTTTATAAAGTAGCACTCTGATCCATACTTTACAAAAGTTTGACAGATTTTTCTATTTTTTTTCTTATTAAATATTTTCAGATATACAGAGAAGTGTGGAGAATATAACATCCATGTTTCCATCATCCAGAATTTTGTCTAATTTAAAATTTTTTTTGCCATATTTGTTTTAGAACTTTTATTTATTTATTTATTTAAAGATTTTATTTATTTCTTTGACAGAGAGAGACACAGCGAGAGAGGGAACACAAGCAGGGGGAGTGGGAGAGGGAGAAGCAGGCTCCCCGCAGAGCAGGGAGCCCGATGCGGGACTCGATCCCAGGACCCTGGGATCATGACCTGAGCCGAAGGCAGTCGCTTAACCAACTGAGCCACCCAGGCGCCCTGTTTTAGAACTTTTAATAAAGAAAACATTACAGATACATAAAGTTCCCTAGGACTTCTCCCTAGCATTCTCCTCCTATCCCAAAGATAACCTCTATCTTAAACTGGGTGTTAAACATCCCCATGAAACTTTATGTATTCTTTGATAAATTGATTCACAAGCCTCTAAACTTTAAATACATGGCATCTGGGCAGGAAAGAGTTAACTTGACATGCCTCATTTGCTCAAACCTTGTACATTCCAAAGAAAGGTTTGTCTTCAGGATTGGTGGTTGGCTGGAAGCTGGAAGCTAACTTCTGGGCCTATGGAATGTTGTGCCTGATAAGTATTTTTGTATGCCTGAGGCCTTGTGCCATGCTATACCAGTATGATTAGATAAATTTATCCTAACAAAACAATTTATGGTGTATATTTGTTTTTGCTAGGTGGAGGGTAGGAGGGCTAGAGTCTGAGTAACTGAGCTCAGTCATGAGGGTATCACATGATATGTGGGCACTACATGACTGACTCCCAATAAAAACTCTGGACTCCAAGGATCAAGTAAGTTTCCTGAGTTGGAAACACTTCATACATGTTGTCACACATGTTCGCTCGGAGGATTAAACAAATCTCCATGCAACTCCACTGGGAGGGGACACCTGGAAGCTTGCATTGGCTTTCTCCTGGAACTTGCCCCATGAGCCTTTTCCATTTGCTGGTTCTAATCTCTGTCCTTTCATTGTACTAAACCATAACTGTGAGTTTAACTCTTCTGTGTCCTGTGAGCACTTCTAGTGAATCATCAAACCTGAGGGTGATTTTAGGACTTCCAACATAGCATAATGTATCTGTTTTGCAACTTGCTTTATTCTCTCATTATGCTTTTGAGTTTTATCCATGTTGATAAATGTGGCTTTGTTCATTCATATGAACTCCTATATATAATTCCATTGTATGTGTATGGTACATACACAATGATTTAACCATTCTCATACTGATGAACATTCATTTCCAATTTTCAATGTAATAAACAATGAATATTCTTGTACAGTTCTCCTAATACATATGAAAGTGTTTATAAGTACATATTAAGTTGTAGGGTATGTACATCTTCTCACTCTTACGATTGACCTTCTGATTAACAGAAGTTCTTAATTTTAATCAAGTCCAATTTATCATTTTTGAATTCATGGTTAGCTTTTATGGGGGAGGGGAGATTAATCTGGTTTAAGAAATCCTTGCCTACTCCATGTCATGAAGATACTATTTTGTTTTCTTCTAGAGGTTTTATTAGCTTTAAATTTTAAATCTGAAATCTATTTTTTTCCTCATTAAACTTTTGTTTTAATGGGTCTCAAAATTCTATGACAGATTTTTGGTCAAGTTGTTTCCATTAAAAGGTACTGATTTTAAAAGCTAGTAACTTAAAACTGCCACACACACACACACACACACACACACACACACACAAAATGGTCCACAAAACATTCTCCTTTCCTTCCGAAGGTCTTACGATGCATTGTTATCATTAACCAGTCTTTTACTATTAAACTTAAATGGCCAATGACACAAACAGTTCTGAGAACGTTCTTCCACCACTGATGAAAACTGGGGTGGCAGGTGTTGGAGATACTATTCATTTAGCCTTCTGAGCTTTTGGGGCAGACTTGGTGACCTTGCCAGTTCCAGCTGCCTTCTTGTCCACTGCTTTGATGACACCCACAGCAACCATCTGTCCCATGTCATGAACAGCAAAACGGCCTAGAGGATAGTCAGAGCAGCTCTTAACACACATAGGCTTGCCAGGAACCATATCAACAGTGGCAGCATCACTAGATTTCAAGAACTTGGGACCATCTTCAGCTTTTTTCCAGAATGATGATCTATCTTCTCCTTCAGCTCAGCAAACTTGCAAGCAATGTGAGGTGTGTGCATATCCAGCACTGATTTGGCCTGGATGGTTCAGGATAATCACTTGAATTGTGAAGTCAGCTGCTTCCACTGGTGGGTCATTTTTGCTGTCACCAGCCACACTGCCACAACGAACATCTTTGACAGATACGTTCTTGACATTGAAGCCCACATTGTCCCCAGGAAGAGCCTCACTCAAAGCTTCATGCTGCATTTCAACAGACTTTACTACAGCTGTAACATTGGCTGGAGCAAAGGTGACCACCACGCCAGGTTTAAGAACACCAGTCTCCACTCGGTACTAGTACCAGTACCACCAATTTTGTAGACATCCTAGAGAGGCAGACGCAAAGGCATGTCAGTTGGATGAGCTGGTGGCAGACTGCAATCCAGAGCTTCAAGCAGTGTGGTTCCACTGGCATTCCCATCTTTATGGGTGACTTTCCATCCCTTGAACCAAGGCATGTTAGCACTTGGCTCCAGCATGTTGTCACTATTCCAACCAGAAATTGGCACAAATGCTACTGTGTCAGGGTTGTAGCCAATTTTCTTAACATAGGTGATGACTTCCTTAACGATTTCCTCGTATCTCTTCTGGCTGTAGGGTGGCTCAGTGGAATCCATCTTGTTAACACTAACAATTAGTTGTTTTATACCCACTTCAAATTCACCAACACAGCAGCAACAATCAGGACAGCACAGTCAGCCTGAGATGTGCCTGGAATCATGTTTTTGATAAAGTCTCTGTGTCCTGGGGCATCAATGATGGTCACATAAGACTTGCTGGTCTTGAACTTCCACAGGGAGATATCAATTGTGATACCACATTCACCTTCAGCTTTCAGTTTATCCAAGACCCAGGCATACTTGAAGGAGTCCCTCCCCATCTCAGCAGCCTCCTTCTCAAATTTTTTGATAGTTCTTTTGTCGATCCCACCACATTTGTAGATCAGATGACCAGTAGTCATAGACTAGCCTGAATCTACATGTCCAATGATGATGATGTTGATGTCAGTCTTTTCCTTTCCCATTTTGGTTTAGGTTTAGTGGTGGTTTTCAGAACACCTATGTTCTGGCAGCAAACCCATTACAAAAAAGCTCTGCAATCTATCTTGAATTTAATTCTGTATATTGTGGAGGTAGGAAAGCCAAGGTTAATATTTTCCCATTTGGCTATCCAATTGACCCAGTACTATTTATTGAAAAGACTATACTTTCCCCCACTGCATTATATATTTTTCAAACTTTTAAAAAAGATTTCATTTATTTATTTTGACAGAGGGAGAGAGAAGAGAGAGCACAAGCAGGGGGAGGGGCAGAGGCAGAGGGAGAAGCAGGCTCCCCTCTGAGCAGGGAGCCCGACACAGGGCTCAATCCCAGGATGCTGGGATCATGACCTGAGCCCAAGGCAGATACTTAACCAACTGAGCCACCCAGGCATTCCCCCATTGCATTATGTTATCAATGTTGTCATAAATCAAGCGACTATATATGTGTGGTAATTTCTTCATTCTTCAATCTGTTCCACTGGTCCATCTGTCTATTCTTGTGACAATACCATATTGTCTTAATTACCTCATCAATAATAGTTTTATAATAATCTTGATGTCTGATAGAAGTCACTAAGTTTCATTCTTATATATTGTCTTGGCTATTCTTAGTCTTTTGCATTACCATACATATTTCAGAATCACTTTATTTCCACCAAATTTCACCAATTTCACCAATTCCAGTGCTATCCATCCAATTCCAGCAAAAAGAAAAAAAAATGCTGCTGGGATAATAAATGGGATAGCACTGGAATTCCAGATCAATCAAAGAAGAACTGACATCTTTAAAACATTGAGCCTTCTAAACTATCAACATGGATTTACTTATATATTATCTAATTTCTGTCAATAATGTTTTGTAGTTTATACAAGTTCTTGTGAATATTTTGTTAGAATTTTTCAAGAATCTGATGTATTTTATGCTATTAAAAATAGTTTTTTGGGGCATTTTTCTGGCTCAGTCAGTGGAGCCTGCAACTCCTGATCTCAGAGTTGTGAGTTCAGGCCGCATGTTGTGTGTAGAGATTACTTAAAATAAAAATCTTTTAAAAAAATAGTTTCTTTGGGGCGCCTGGGTGGTTCAGTCGTTAAGCGTCTGCCTTCGGCTCAGGTCATGATCCCAGGGCCCTGGGATCGAGCCCCACATCGGGCTCCCTGCTCAGCGGGAAGCCTGCTTCTCCCTCTCCCACTCCCCCTGCTTGTGTTCCCTCTCTCACTGTGTCTCTGTCAAGTAAATAAATAAAATCTTTAAAAAAACTAAAATAAAATAAAAAAAGTTTTTTTTAAAAAATTTCACTTTATATGTTTTTTGCTGACATATACAAGTGCAATTAATTTATTTTAGCCTTCTAATAACTTTGCTAAATGCTTATGTAATACTTATTTAATAGTTTGTAGATTGTTTTGAGTTTTCCACATATAAAATTATACCTGCAAATAATAACAATTTACCCAGTTTTATTTCTTCTTTTCAATCTCTACACTATTTTTTTCACACTTTATATCATTGACTAGGACATACAGTGAAAAGTTGAAAAGAAATAATGATAGAGGTTATCTTAGTCTTCATGATTTCAAAGAGAAAATTTTTGATAGTTCACCATTAAGTGATGTTTGTTAGAGGATTTTTGTAGATACTCTTCATCACATTACTGTCTAGTCCTAGTTGCTTAGAGTTTGTTGTTTATCATGAATACATGTTGAATTTCTTCAAACGCTTTCTTTGCACGTATTGAGATGCACCTACTCGATTTGTCTCATATATTTCGTTAATGTGATGAATTACATAGACTGCTTTTCAAATATTAAAAAACCTTGCATTTTGAGAATAAAGCCAACATGGTCATCATGTATATCATTTTTATCTATCTCTGGTCTGATATGCTAATATTTTATTCAGTATTTTTACATGTACAATGTTGGCAGGAATTGTCCTGTAGTTTTCCTTTTTCATAAAATACTTAGTTCTGCCATCCAACTTATGCTGGCTTCATAAAATGAGTTGGGAGGTGTTACCTCATTTTCAATTCTCTGAAAAAGTTCATGTTAGATTGGTTTTATTTCTTCCTCTAAATGTTTGGAAGAATTCACCCGTGAAACCATTTGGGCATGACAATTTCATTAAGGGAAGGTTTTAAATTACAGATTCAATATCTATTTTTTTTTAAGGTTTTACTTTTAAGGGCACCTGGGTGGCTCAGTGGGTGAAGTGTCTGCCTGCGGCTCAGGTCATGATCCTGGAGTTCCCGGATCAAGCTCCACATTGGGCTACCTGCTCAATGGGGACAGTCCTTCTCCCTCTCCCTCCCCCTGCTCCTTTTCTTTCTCTTGCTCACTCTCTCAAATAAATAAATAATATCTTAAAAAAAATTTATTTTTAAGATAATCTCTACACCCAACGTGGGGCTCCAAACCCACAACCCCAGGATCAAGAGTCACATGCTCCACCAACTGAGCCAGCCAGGTGGATCTCACAACCCCGAGATCATGACCTGAACCCAGTATCAACAGTTGGAAACCTAACCAAATGAGCCACCCAGGCGCCCCCAGATTCAATATCTTAAATAAACACAGAACTATTCAGATTTTCCATATCTTCTTGTGTCAGATTTATATACAGGTGTTTTTCTAGGATACTACCCACTTCTACATTTTCCAGTGTTTTGGTAGTAATTCACAATACCTAATTAAATGCTCTTTTTCATTCCTGATATTGATAATTTGTGCCGTCTCTTTCTGTCTTGATCTGTGCTAGAGGTCTTATTTTCACTAATCTTTTCAAAGAACCAATTTTTAGTTTTATTGATTTCATATAGTGATCCTGAGTTTAGTTACCTAGCTAAACTCTCTTATAATATTAGTGTCTCTTTTGGGGTATGGTGAGACTTGATTACCTATTCAATTTACTTAATGTTATTGGTTTATTCAGGTTCTCAAATCATCTTGAGCCAATTTTGGTAATTAGTTTTCCAGAATATTACCCATTTGATCTAAGTTTTCAAATTTATTGTCAAAGTTTTAAATAAAATTTTCTTGTGATTTAAAGATTTAAAGTATAACCTCTGTTTTGTTTTTTTTTTTAAGATTTTAAGTAATTTCTACACCCAACGTGGGCCTTAAACTCACGACCCTGAGATCAAGTTGCACACTCCTCTGACCTAGCCAGCCAGTTACCCCGACCCTCTGTTGTCCTGTATATTACTTATTCTATCTTTTCTATTTTTTCATTAGTATTACTAGAGGTTTATCTAGTTTGTTTTTGATTTTGCTCCTAGTTATTCTTTATTTTCCACTTCACTTATAATAGCTCTTACCTATTTTTTTCCCCTCTCTTCTACATTCTTTCCGTTTCCTCTGCTATTCTTTTTCTCCTTTCTGTGAGGTCAGATTGTTTGGGTTCTAACCCTGACTCAGCTATTTACTAGCTAAGTAATCTTGAAAGTATTATGAAACTTCTTTGTGTGTTTCCAGTCTATAAAATGGGAATAATATCTACACACTGATTTGTTATAAGTTTATACATACAAATACCTTTAGAACAAAAACTGGCACATACTAAACACTCCAATGTTAGCTATTTTAGTATCATCATCATTAATAGTAGTAATATACAACTACTTCGACCACTACTACTATTATTACTATTTTGAATTCGACTCATTTAATTTTTAAGATTTTATTTATTTATTTGAGAGAAAGTGAGAGGGAGAGGGAGAGAATCTGAAGCAGACTGCACTGAGCACAGAGCCTGACTCTGGCCTCGTCCCACAACTGCGAGATCATGACCTGAGCAGAAACCAAGAGTCGGAGGCTTAACCAACTGAGCCATCCAGGCGCCCCTCAACTCATTTAATTTTTAGGGTTTTTTTTCTTACTGCTCTCAAGGCCATAAATTTAGCTGTAAATATTACTTCAAATGTATTTCTCACATTTTGATATGTGTGGTACTATATTATTGTTCAGTTCTATAAATTTGTAAATGCTAATTATTAATTCCCCCCTCAAAAAAAAGTTCTTGATGATTGACATTTTTAAGTTTATAATATAGGGGTTTTAAGATACTATTCACGATATAAATTGCCTAAAAATTTATCAAGACTCTCTGTGAACCTAGGATCTAGCCAATTTCTGTAACTGTTCCATGTATACTTTAAAAGTCTCTCTACTAAACGTAGGGATCTGGGGCACGTGGGTGGCTCAGTTGGTTAAGCCTCTGACTCTTGGTTTCCATTCAGGTCTTGGGATCAAGCCCCGACTTGGGCTCTGCACTCAGCAGGGAGCCTGCTTGTTCCTCTCCCTCTGCTCCATTCCCCACACTCCCACTCTCTCTAAAATAAATAAAATATTTTTTAAAACAGGGGCGCCTGGGTGGCTCAGTTGGTTAAGCATCTGCCTTTGGCTTAGGTTATGATCCCAGGGTCCTGGGATGGAGCCCCGAGTCGGGCTCCCTGCTCAGTGAGGAGCCTGCTTCTCCCTCTCCCTTTGTCCCTCCTCTCTTCCCCACTGCTTGTGCTCTCTTTCTCTCAAAATAAATAAATGAGGGGGCACCTGGGTGGCTCAGTCGGTTAAGCCGCTGCCTTCGGCTCAGGTCATGATCCCAGGGCCCTGGGATGGAGCCCCACATCGGGCTCCCTGCTCAGCGGGGAGCCTGCTTCTCCCTCTCCCTGCCTCTCTGCCTACTTGTTCTCTCTCTCTCTCTGTCAAATAAATAAATAAAATCTTTAAAAATAAATAAATAAATAAATAATCTTTATAGTTGTTCCTCTTATTATTATGGTGTAACTTTTTCTTTTTTCCTTAAAATCTATTTTATCATTTGTTAATACTTTACACCAACTTTCTTTAGTTCTCACTAAGGAATATCTTTATTTAAATTATGATAAAACATACATTACATAAAACATATCATCTTAACCATTTTTAAGTGTACAGTTCAATGGTATTAAATACATTAACACTGCTATGCAACCACCACTACCATCCACATCCAGAACTTTTTTTATCTTCCCCAACTGAATACTGCATATTCATTAAACAGTAATATCCCCTCCCTGACCCAGGGCCTGGCAACTACCACTCTTTCTGTTTCTATATATTTGACTACTCTAGATAACTCAAGTAAGTAGAATAATAACAGTATTTGTCCTTTTGTAACTGGCTTATTTCACCTAGCATAATGTCTTCAAGGTTCATCCATGTTGTAGCATGTGTCAGAATTTCTTCCCTTTCTTAGGCTGAGTAGTATTCCTTTGTACCTATACAGCACATTTTGTTTATCCATTCATTCGGCAATGAACACTTGGGTTGCTTTACCTTTTGGCTATTGTGAATAATGCTGTTGTGAGTATGGGTGTACAAATACCTGCTCAAGTTCCCTGTTTTCAGTTCTTTGGGGTATACACCAAGAAGTGAGAAATATCTTTTATAGTCCTTTTATTTTCACATTTTCTGTGTACTGTATGTGTTTAAGATTTAGTTGTAAACATTTTATAGCTAGATTCTGCTCTTGTATCCTTTTGTGATCTCTTTGATAACTTTAATTTGTTTATTTTTATCATGGTTTTTCTAATATTTGATCTTATTTAATTTTTACTGTTTAGATTCTCTTCTTTAAATTTTCTTCTTTCAAAATTACCTCCTATTCTTCCTCTATCCACTGTTAGATGGAAGTGGTACATTGTATTTCTAATTTTTTAGTGATTACCCTTAATTTTTAAGTTTTTATATTTTATTTAGTTATTTTTTAGGTAGGCACCATGCCCAACATGGGGCTCGAACACATGACCCTGAGATCAAGAGTCACATGCTTTACCAACCGCACCAGCCAGGTACCCCAACCCTTAACTTTTAAACATATATAATTTATACATTTTTAAACAAAATTACAAAGTATTCAGTATTTCCATCCTCCTTCTGAGCAGGACATGGACCTTTTCACTTTACCCTTGAATACCTTCTCTTTTATTATTATTTGTTGTTTTTGCTGTCTTAACACAAAAATTGTTTTAAGTCAATAAATTTATCAATAGGTTTGATCAATTTGAGTTCCCATTTCTTGTAGCTATTACTACGCCTCTTCAATTTTCTCTTTACTAAAGAATAACCTTTATCCTTCATTGAGTGTGTTTATGAGATGTAAACTCAGTCTTATGTAACTGAATATGTCCTCATTTTATCCTCATTGTCCTCATTAGCTGGTATAACATTCTACATTGGTAGTTATTTTCTACTCATCACACTTAAGATATTATTCCATTATTTTTTGTTACTTGATTTGCTTATGAAAAGTCTACTGTCAATGTAATTGTCATACCTTGAAAATAATGTATATCTTCTGGTATCATTTAAGATTTTTTCCTTTATTTTTGGATACTCTGAAGTTTTCCTATGCCTAAAAGCAAAGATTTTCTTCATTATCCTACTTGACACTCACAGGCACATTTGATCTGAGAACACATACATGTCCTTATTCAACTGCAGAAAATTCTGAGCTCTTCAAATTCTTCAAAATTATTTTCAAGTATTGATTATCTACCCCATTTCCTCCATTCTCTACCTGAAACTCTTATTAGACATACATATATCTTCTGTCTTAACACCTCTGTCATATATACATATGATATATATTTATCTCTATATCTGTCTCTTTGCCATTCTGTGCTACATTCCTGATAAATATCTCAGTACAAGCTTCCAAATCACTTATTTTAGTCAATTATTTTCATGGTCTAGCATCTCATAGACTGATTTTTATTTCAGTGATTATATTTTTAATTTCTAAAATGTAAAACTGGTTTTTAAATTTATGTTTTTGCTTTATCTCTGCCTGTTTCTTAATTTTTTTTTTTGAGCAAGTTATCTCTTCATTTGCCTCTTTGAGCATCCTTAACCATATTTAGTTTTTAGCAGACTGTTAGATA
The DNA here is from genome assembly GCF_002201575.2 of Neomonachus schauinslandi. Classification (NCBI taxonomy): domain Eukaryota; kingdom Metazoa; phylum Chordata; class Mammalia; order Carnivora; family Phocidae; genus Neomonachus; species Neomonachus schauinslandi. Next base: position 84,941,606 of record NC_058411.1, on the reverse strand, counting down.
AAATTGTTTTCACATTACAATTGTTAATATGGTGGCTATGTCTCTTAGCATTAATATTTTTCATACATTTGGAGTTTTGGTTTGCTGACTGATTTTTCATGTAGGTGGGGTATTTGTTTAAGTTTTCTCTCTCTATGTCAACCCATATTATCTAGTAATGTTAAAGATGTTTTTCACCCAGTTCCCCAGTCTAGAATGAGATTTATAATCACATTTCAGAGTTTCTATTCCATGATGCTACTGGGGATAGCACAAATTCAGTATAAAACCAATGGTGGTGTGGTATGACCATGCAGCATGGTTACAAGGCTGCATCCCCATGTTCCTATCTCCATAAGCCTTCAGGTTGCTAAACACTGTAGTCCTTGATAGCAGTCAGCAATAGCTTTATTTTCTGCTTCCTTTGCCAAGTGAGATGGGGCAATAACCAGGTCTTGGCTTTATGCAATAAGCGTGGCTCCTATTTTATTCTTGTTGCTTTTAAGAGCCAAATTCCCGGAAACCTGCATTTCCAGATCTGAGCATCATAGGTCCAATCATTCAGTTCCTTTCATCATCTAGTGTTTTTGTTTCTTGGCCACACAGAAATGTTAGCATTGTTTCGAGATTATCAGTACCTTTTTAGTTCTCTTTTTTATATTTTTGTCTATCATTATTGTGTGAGCAGAGTGGGTATGTCAAAGGTGAACTCACTAAACCATTTGTAACAGAGGTTGAAAATTACTTTTAAAAATCCATATATATAGGGCGCGTGGGTGGTTCAGTCGGTTAATCATCTGCCTTTGGCTCAGGTCATGATCTCAGGGTCCTGGGATCGAGGCCCACATCACACTCCCTGCTTGGCGGGGAGCCTGCTTCTCCCTCTGCTGCTTCCCCCTGCTTGTGCTCTCTCTCTCGCTGTAAATAAATCAATAAAATCTTTAAAAAAAAAAATCCATATATATATGGAAAAATCATATACTCTGATACTCTAGCTTGTATCTCCAGTGTTGTTCGGGAGAATCATTAACCTTGGTTAAATAAATGAATTCCTGCTGTTACTTACCCTGAAGCATGTTATACAGAAAAAACCCATATGAGAGGCAGCTTGATCATTGCCTACTATTTCAAGTAACTGTCTTTGTGACTTTCAGGATGAAGCTGACATTTGAAAAGAATGGTTTTCTCTATTCAAGGCATCTAAATATACAGGGTATGTCCCTCCTATTGGCAAACAGGTAGGCCTTACATGAATTTTCAGTTTCAACTAGTTTGGAGAATGTCTGACTCCCTCCTTGAAGAATGCCTCCAGCATACTTTGAAATATCCCCTAAACTATATTTTGTGTCACAATATAGCCCATATTCTACATTTTAAATTAAACCAACTCAAATAGATCTTCCAAATATAATGAAATACGCCAACAAATTATCTAGCCATTTTCACATGACGTGGCAATACAAATCTAAATTTATAAAAATATATCAATAAAAATATGATATGCTAAGCCAAAAAACAAAAAAAATACTACATTTAAAACTGCCAAAAAATTTGTAGTGATTATTGTGTAAAATCTAAGACTGTTCCTCACATACCTAGTCAGGAAAATTTATAGCTATAAATGCATAAGGTTCTGCCTAACAGGCATTCAACAAAAGTTAGTTTAAATGAATATATTAGTAAGAAAAAGAAATGTGAAGATTTAATTTTCTAAAACTAAAAAATTAAAAAGTTTAAGACCTAAAAACTTTTAAAAAATAATAAAGTGGCAAGTCACAAGGAGCAAAGAATAAATAAGGATAAGACAGATTAGAAATTAAACAGTGGCAGGGGCAGCTGGGTGGCTCGGTCATTTGAGCACCTGACTCTTGATTTTGGCTCAGGTCATAGTATCAGGGTCACGGGATTGAGCCCTGCTACGGAGCCCGAGCTCTGCACTCAGTGGGGAGTCTGCTTGAGATTCTCTCTCCCTCTTCCTCTGCCCTCCACCCCATGCTCTTGCACTGTTTCTCTAAAATAAATAAATCCTTTAAAAAAATTAAACAACAAAAAACCCCCCCCAAAACAAAAACAAAACAAAAATAAATAAAAAAATTAAAAAAATTAAACAGTGGCAAAAATAGTAGATGGGTTTTTGAAAAATAGAAAAATTTAAACAATTGATAAACTACAGTTTAAAAAAGAGTGACTACAAAAGTTTTACGACTAAGAATTTTAGAATAAAGAAATTAAAAGTAGGGAAATTCTCATAACTATATATTGATATAATTTATGACCAAGTTATCATTTTGATTGTGTCACTATCTACAGAAATAAAAAATTCCAAAACTGATACAATAATTTTAACAAGTATTTAACAAATGCTAACTATGTGCATGAAGTCTGGGAAAATAAAAAAGAGTAAGACACAGTTCCTGCCCTCAAGAAGTTACCACTTTAATACAGAAGGTGGGTAAATGAACAGTTACAGGATTCAGGACACACCATCCAACGTTGCTGGTTTCGTTTTTCAGATTTAAGGAAACCTTTTTTTCTTTTCTCTTAAGCAATCTATAAGTTAAAGCAATTTGATAAAATATACCTTTGTGAATAAAGATAAACAATTTTTTTTCTCCCTACCTGATCCCTCGAGAATTCAGAAACTCTGAGTAATCTTATTTTCGTGCAACACAGTTACTTGGGTAAGTTCAGTAAGAATCCCTTTTCCCGGTATTAGGACACATTTGGAAACTTTAGTTATATTACCAAGGATCTGACTAAATGTCATACTTGAGAATGATGCATAAAATCCAGTGTGACCAGCTTTACAAATCTAAGGTTGACTATAAGAAGTCAATATTTATTGGGTTTTCCTTGGCTTGGCTTCCTAACCTCTAGAGGCTTTTAAAATTCAAATCTGAGATTCCTTACGAAAAGTTCCAGCAAACAAACTCAGAAGACCTCTGTGGGCAATCACTATTCTTGCTGCACTTATATAAATAATCAGACCAACTTTAACGAGACTAGCCTTATATTTTTTTAAATATTTTATTTATTTGAGAGAGAGAGAGAGAATGAGAGAGAGAACACGAGAGGGGGGAGGGTCAGAGGGAGAAGCAAACTCCCTGCTAAGCAGGGAGCCCGATGTGGGACTCGATCCCGGGACTCCAGGATCATGACCCGAGCCGAAGGCAGTCGCCCAACCAACTGAGCCACCCAGGTGCCCCGAGACTAGCCTTATTTTGCAAACAAATTGGTCTTACTTTGATTATCTTTGATAGAAATGGCGGTGACTATAGAGAGAAAAATGATGCTTCAACAAAAAACTATAGCACACCCTCATGGCTCAGTCAGTAAGCGTCTACTTCAGCTCAGGTCATGATCTCAGGGTCCTGGGATGGAGCCCTGTGTTGGGCTCCCTGCTTGGCAGGGAATTTGCTTGTCCCTATCCCTCTGCCCCACCCCCTGCTCATGCTTGGTTGCTCTCTTTCTCAAATAAATAAATAAAATCTTTTTTTTTTTTTTAAGATTTTATTTATTTATTTGACACACAGAGAGAGATAGCTAGAGCAGGAACACAAGCAGGGGGAGTGGGAGAGGAAGAAGCAGACTTCCCGCCGAGCAGGGAGCCCAATGCGGGGCTTGATGCCAGGACCCTGGGATCATGACCTGAGCCGAAGGCAGATACTTAACGACTGAGCCACCCAGGTGCCCCAATAAATAAAATCTTTAAAAAAAAAAAAAAAGGATTTTGTTACCTACTTGTTAACCAGACTGCATCCTGAATCCTTCTAGTTTCCCCCAGTATCTAGCTACAACTCTTCAAATTAAAGTTTCCAATTTCTTCCCAACCTCTGACTTTGAATTACTAAAAATTAAAACTCTCCTTTTCCCAAAGCCCTGCAAACTGAAGCTGGACAATTTGATGCAAACTTCAGAGAAACCGCCACAACAGCTCATGTATGGACAAATTTTGTGCCTTCCTATGTGAGTCACTTAGAAAATTCACCAAATCGGGATGCCTGCTGCTCCCCCTGCTTATGTGCTCTCTCTCTCACTAACAAATAAATAAAATCTTTAAAAGGAGAACAAAAAAGAAAATTCACCAGATCACCTGATGACATTGCCAGAGACATTCAAAGTGTAAACCAAGAAAATGTGTCATAGTTCCAGTGCCTTGTCCTTATTCCATCTGAAGATGCTTCAAGTCCAACATCTAGAAAATCTTCTTAACTGAATGCCTTCTGGGCTAAAAACTAGTTCCAACCATTAATAGGTGTTTTTCTTTTGTTTCCCTAGAAATACTCAGGACAGAGACAGGTTCAATGAATTATGGGATAGTCTACCAATTCAGTTTCTGGAACGATATTTCTTGAAGTTTCAGATGGGGGAATGACAGAGTTCTGGACATTCTACCCCCAAATACAGTATCTTGGCATATTAAATATTTTAAGCTGAAGGAATTTGAGAAATGGTATGTGAAGGAAGGACTTTCTGACCTTCCCCTGAAGCAGGTCATAAAACCCTCATGTGAAAGGTACCCTCCTTGTACCTAGAGGGAAGGAACATCTTTATATCCAAGAGAGAGCAACACCAAGAAGAATCTGAACAAATAGGCCTTGCTACATTTCCCCCAGCTTACTACACTTACCTCACACCCTTTGTCTTATCACATCTTTCCACTTTTCATCTGACTTAGCATAAAAACACTCAGGTTTAACCATTTCTCAGGTCTTCATTTTCTTATGAAGTGTCCTGCATCATTAAAATTTACATTAAATAAATTTGTATGCTTTCTTCCTGTTAATCTGTCTTTGTCAGTTTAAATTTTCAGACCTGGTCAGAGACCCTAAGAAGGTCAAGGAAAACTTCTCCTTCCCTACAACAGTTTATTACAGAATAGTGTGGGATATACATTAATGAAAGTATGTTCAACAGATTGAAGAAGTATGAGGAAGGAGTAATTGATACGGTCAAGATTACTAACGACATGAAGAAGGACTTTACCAAACAGGTGACAGCAGAGCATGGCTTTAAAGTATGATTAGGAACTTCTTAGAAATAGAACAAGAAAAGGAAATATTAAAGAATTTTTCCAAAACTTCCAAAGTAGAAGAGGTGGTATGATGCAGTGGAAAAGCAGTGAACCTGAAGATAAGGGACCTAGATAATAGTCTTGGTTGTTCCATTATTTACCTTAAGCAAATTAAACTTTGTGGACCTAATTTTTCTTTTCTGTCAAATGAGGGACTCACATTAGAGAAGAGCCTCAAACTTTAATGTAAATTAAATAAGGTCTAGGGTAGAGCCTGAAATAAGGTCTAGGGTAGGGCCTGAAATCCTAACAATCACATGTGATACGGATGCTGCTGGTCCACTGACCTATACTTCGCGCAGTAGGGCATTAGGTCATCTCTACAGGTTCCTTGTATCTTAAAAGTTTATTTCAAATAATTCTTCTATTATTTTGAAACTTTTTAGGAAATATGATTTTGAGAAGGATAAAACCAAACAAGAAAGCTATATAGGTAAAAAAAAAAAAAAAAGAAAGAAAGAAAACTACACTTAAAAAATAATTTCCCAGGGTGCCTGGGTGGCTCAGTCGTTAAGCGTCTGCCTTCAACTCAGGTCATGATCCCAGGGTCCTGGGATCGAGCCCCGAATCAGGCTCCCTGCTCAGCAGGAAGCCTGCTTCTCCCTCTCCCACTCCCCCTGCTTGTGTTCCCTCTCTCTCTGTCAAATAAATAAATAAAATCTTTTTAAAAAAATTTCCCTTTATGATTAAATAGTGTTTACTCTCTGAAAAATAAATATTTAATAAAAGCACTTTCACAATTAACATGATAATATATCTTTCCAAAATCCTTATAAAAAGAATTTATTGGACATACGAATAAGCAATTTAAAGGTACAAGAAATGAGAAATACCAAAAAGTAAATTATAATCTACATAATAGTGATGTACAACTTGAAAATACAATGAAAAACAGTCCGTTTTTAAATAATGAGAAAAAAAAGTTAAATATTTGGACATCGATTTAACTTGGGAAGTCAGATATATATTCAAAGAAAAGCATAAGACTACAATGAAACATGAATAAATGGAGCCTTAGATGGAAAGACTAAAAACAGTAAATAATATAATACTACCCAACTTAATCTGTAGATTTAATTCAATATACACTAAGGTTTCTTTTTTTGTCTTTTGTCTTTTGTCTTTTTTTTCTTTTTTTCAGAGAGGGAGAGGGGTAGGAGAGGCAGAGGGAGAGGGAGAGAGAAAATCCCAAGCAGACTCCCAGACCAGCATGGAGCCCCTACACGGGGCTAGATTTCACAACTCCGAGATTATGACCTGAGCCAAAATCAAGAGCGGGATGCTTAACTGACTGAGCCACCCGGGGACCGCTACAGTAATGTTACTGAGGACTACTTATAGAACTTGATAAACTAATAGTGAAATTATCCTGGAAGAACAGAGAAAAAATTAGATTTTTAAAAATTTCTAAGTTCAAATTATTATAAAGCAGTTTTCAAGCCCTTATGTGATATTCTGATTTATGATAAGAAATATTATTTGGTCTTTATCCCTTTTCTGGCAGAGAGCTCCTAAAACATTTGGAATTTCCTAAGTGAGGAGAGCCAAACTCCAGTTTCCTCATACCTTCCAATATATCTCTTCTATTCCAGAGTTCTATCCTTTCATAATAACCCTGTAATCTAGGAAATAAAATGTTTCTCTGAGTTCTGTGAGCCACTCTAGCAAATTAATTGAACTCAAGGAAGGGGCTGTTGGAACCTCAGATCTACCATCAATTGGTCAGAAGCACAGACAACAACCTGGACTGAGTAGAGCACTTTTATGTCCAGATAAAGAATAGATGATTAAAAGAAATGAAGGTTCTCATAAGAGTCAAGATGGATATACCTGAATATATACAAATAAAAACCTAATTATCAAATTCAGCTAAGTTGCAGGATACAAGATCAACAAACAAAAATCAGCCCTAACTGGAGAAATTTGGAGAAAGGGGAACCTTTGTACACTGTTGGTAGAAATGTAAATTGGTACAGCCACCATGGAAAACAGTATGAAAGTTCCTCAAAAAATTAAAACTAGAACTATCATATGATCCAGCAATTTCACTTTGGGTATTTATCTAAAGAAAACGAAAATACTAATTCACAAAGATATATGCACCTCCATCTTTACTACAGCATTATTTACAATACTCAAGAGATGAAAGGGCACCTGGGTGGTTGGCTCAGTATGTTAGTGTCCAACTCTTGATTTCAGCTCAGGTCGTGATCTCAGGGTTGTGAGACTGAGCCCTATGTTGGGCTCCATGCTCAGTGCGGAAACTGCTCCTCTGCCCGCCCCCCCACGCACGTGTGCTCTCTTTCTCAAATAAATAAAATCTTCTTTTAAAAAAGAGAGAGATGGAAACAATCTAAGTGTCTATCAATGGATAAATGGATAAAGAACTTGTGTGGTATATATATATATATATATATATATATATATATATATCCCATGGAATATTATTCAGCCATAAAAAAGGAAAGCTTGCCATTTGGGACAATATGGATGGACCCTGAGGGCATTATATTAAGTGAAATAAGTCAGACAGAGACAGACAAATACCATATGATTTCTCTTATACATTTTTTAAAAAAGAAAAAACCCAAGCTTATAGATAAAGTGGGCAGATTGGTAGTTGCCAGAGGTGGAGGTAGGGATAGGAAAAATGGGTAAAGGTCAAAATGTAAAAAAAGAAAAGGAAAAATGCAGTTGATTTTAAATAGGCACAGAAATTTTGAATCATATTCAAAGTACTGACTTTGTGTGTATATATATACACATATTTATATATGCTGATGTTTATATATGCTGATTATATAAAAACACTGATCCATAGCTATTATTGCTACAATAATGAAAATAAAATACCACATTCTAAATTTTTAAGATGAAACCAAATATTACATATCTTTAGAAATTTGCATAAAAATTAGAACCTCAAAAGCCAAGAAAAAAAAAACAGTCATATTTCTGTGCATTAGCAATGAACAGTTTGAAAAGGAAATTAAGAATTAAATTTACAACATCAAAAAGAATAAAATGCTTAAGAATAAATTTAACCAAGGAGGCACAGACTTGTACACTGAAAACTATAAAACATTGCTGAAAGAAATTAAAGACACTCTGAATAAATGGAAAGACACCCATTTTCATGTACTGGAAACTTACTACTGTTCAGATGACAATATTCCTCAATCTAATCTACAGATTCAACAATTGCCTTGGGGCACCTAGCTGGCTCAGTCAGTAGAGCTTGTGACTCTTGATCTCAGGGTCATGAGCTCAAGTCCCACATTGGGTATAGAACTAACTGAATTAAAAAAAAAAAAAAGCCAACTGCCTTGTTAGAGTAGCAGACAAGCAGATCCTAAGAGTCATATGGAATTGTAAGAGATCCCAAGTCATCAAAATACTTTTATAAAGAACAAAGTTGGAGGGGCGCCTGCGTGGCTCAGTTGGTTAAGTGGCTACCTTCAGCTCAGGTCATGATCCCAGAGTCCTGGGATCGAGCCCCATGTCGGGCTCTCTGCTCAGCAGAGAGCCTGCTTCTCCCTCTCCCTCTGCCTGCCGCTCTGCCTGCTTGTACTCTCTCTCTATCTCGCTGTCAAATAAAGAAAATCTTAAAAAAAAAAAAAAAAAAAACCAAAGTTGGAGGACTCATACTTCCTGATTTCAGAAGTTACCACAAAGTTACAAAACAATGTGGTAGTGGCATCTGGGGAACAGAATTGAGAGTCCAGAATAAACCCATACAATTAATTTTCAACAAGGATGTCCCAACTGTTCAATGGAGAAAAAAGAGTCTCTTCAGCAAATAGTATGGGACAACTAATACCTGCATACAGAATGAAGCTGGATCCTTACCTCATATCATATATAAAACTTAGATTAAAAATGATAAAAGAAATTGGGCGCCTGGGTGGCTCAGTCGTTAAGCATCTGCCTTCGGCTCAGGTCATGATACCAGGGTCCTGGGATTGAATCCCACATCGAGCTCCCTGCTCAGCAGGAAGCCTGCTTCTCCCTCTCCCACTCCCCCTGCTTGTGTTCCTGCTCTCCCTATCTCTCTCTGTCAAATAAATAAATAAAATCTTAAAAAAAAAAAAAGAAATAGATTAAAACCTGCATATAAGGGGCAAAACTATAAAGCTTTTAGAAGAAAACATGGGGGAATCTTCATAAGCTTTGATTGGGCAAAGGTTTCTTAGATATGACACCAAAAACATGAACAACAAAACAAGGGATAAATTGGACTTCATCAAAATTAAAAATTTTGTGCATCAAAGGACACTATCAAAGAGTGAAAAGACCACCGACTGAATGGGCAAAAATAACTGTGAATCATATGTCTGATAAGGATCTAGTCCCCAGAATATAAAAAAGAATGCTCAAAACTCAACAACAAAGACAAACAACCCAATTTTTTAAAAAATGGGCAAAGGACCTGAATAGACATTTCTCCAAAGAGAATTATACAAATGACCAATGAGTACATGAAAAGATGCTCAATGTCCTTAGTCATTAGGGATATGCAAATGAAAATCACAATGAAGGGCACTTGTCTGGCTCAGACAGTGGAACATGCAACTCTTGATCTCAGTTGTAAGTTCAAGCCCCATGTTGGATGTAGAGATTACTTAAAAATAAAATCTCTAAAAAAAAAGAAAGAAAAGAAAATCACAATGAGATACCACTCCACACCCACTAGGATGTCAACAGTGAAAAACAAAACAAAAAACCCCAGAAAGTACTAAGTTGGCAAGGATGTGGAGAAATAGCTAACATACACTGCTGGTAGGACTGTAAAATGGTACAGCCACTGTGGAAAATACTTTGGCAGTTCCTTTATAAAGCTAAACACAGAATTACCATATAGCCCAGCAATTCCATATCTAGGTATACACTTGAAAGAATCGAAAACAAGTGTTCAACAAAAACTTGCAAATGAATGTTCATACAGCATATTCATGATAGCCAAAAACTAGAAACAATTCAAATTCAGATAAATGGATAAACAAAATGTATTCATATAACTGAATATAATTTAGCAATTAAAAAATAAAGTACTGGAGTGCTTGGGTGGCTCAGTTGGTTAAGCGATTGCCTTCGGCTCAGGTCATGATCCTGGAGTCCCGGGATCGAGTCCCACATCGGGCTTCCTGCTCAGCAGGGAGTCTGCTTCTCCCTCTGACCCTCCTCCCTCTCATGCTCTCTGTCTCTCATTCTCTCTCTCGCAAATAAATAAAAAATAAAGTACTGATACATGCTATAACAGGCTGAACTTTGAAAACATCATGCTAAATAAAAGTAGCCAGACACAAAAGGTCACATATTGTGATTCCATTGATACGAAAGATTCAGAACAGGTGAATCCATCAAGTCAGAAAGCAGATTGGTCTTTGCCAGGGACTGTGGGTAGGAGAGAACTGGGAGTGACTGCTTAATGGATACAGGGTTTTCTTTCGGCATGATGAAAATGTTCTGGAACTAGATAGTTGTGATGATCGCCCAACATTATGAATGTACTAAATGCCACAAAATGTATACTTTGGTGAATTTTACGTGCATTTTTCCACAGTTTAAAAATTATTTTTAATTTAAAAAATTCTTGCATGATAAAATATAACAAAGTCTCATATCAGGAAAGGCAATGGAAGAGTAAAACTGTGGTAAAGGTAATTTATAAAAGGTTAATATCTGAATTATTTATAAAGATTTGACACAAAGAAATAGGATCAATATCCAAAGTCATCAGGCTAAGTGGTCAAAACTGATGCACAGATTATAAACCAAGAAATAATTACAGTAAAATCCTCACATAAAAATGGAGAGGCTACCAGAAAGTAAATGCTTACTGAAACATCTTTAAGGAATCATTATATTCTAAAGGCCTTATAAAGAAGTTAAAAAGCAAATGTGGCCAGGACATAGGGAAATAAATAAGTTTAAAATCTCCAATGACATTGTGAAACTGGTTCTAGAGAACAATCTAACAATATGTAACTGGAACTATAAGCTTGTTAGGTACTTTGTCCTAGGAATTTCAGTTTGGGGACTACTTTTAAAGGAACACACTCAAAGTAGGAGAAGCAAGAAATAATTTGAAAATAAGATATTCATAGCCATGACAACTAACATGAGAAAATACGAAATAATTTAAATAATAAAAGAGTTGAGCTAAATGAACTTTTATTATTGCTTAAGCACAATGGAATATATGCATGTGTCTATATATGTGTGTATGTGTATATGTATATATCTATTTAATATAACAACCATGTAACTATTTGATAGGTTAAAATGCATGTAAAGATAATGCTAATGTAAATGTGCTCCCATTGATTTCAACTCTGTAGATACAGTGAAAAGAATTTGGAGTAAGAGTTTAAAACTCAACAGGCTCTTTTAAATAAGTTGTAGAGAATAAAAATTTCCTGGCAATTATTTTCCAATCACATTCTTTACCCAAAGATCAGTAAAAAAAAATATAGATATGGCAACAATAAAAAGTTTTTCAGGAAAAACTATAAGTTTAGAAGAAAGTCTTAAATGAATTAAGATACTGAATTAAGGGGCGCCTAGGTGGCTCAGTCGTTAAGCATTTGCCTTCGGCTCAGGTCATGGTCCCAGGGTCCTGGGATTCTGCTCAGCGGGAAGCCTGCTTCTCCCTCTCCCACTCCCCCTGCTTGTGTTCCCTCTCTCACTATGTCTCTACCTGTCAAATAAATAAATAAAATCTTTTTTAAAAAAAAGATAATGAATTAAGATATTTTGTTTTGCCCTTACTACCTCTTTCTATTGAGATAAAAGTTTTCAGGCCAATTCCTCAATAAGACTTAGAGAAAAATCTTTTCACTGTATTTTTTTTAAAGATTTATTTATTTCAGAGGGAGAGAGAGAGAAGCAGACACCCGCCAGGCTGCCTCGATCCCATGACCCTGAGACCATGACGTGAGCAGAAATCAATAGTCAGACGCTTAACCAACTGAGCCACCCAGGTCCCCCTCATTGTACTTAAACATTAGGAGCACCTGGCTGGCTCAGTCGGAAAAGCATGCAACTCTTGATTTCGGGGTTGAGTTAGAGCCCTACGCTGGGTGTAGAGATTACTTACAAATAAAATCTTAAAAAAAAAAAAAATTTTGTTTTTAGCCTATGTTTAGCCAATTGTTTAATAAAAATGTTTTTCAGGGCACCTGGGTGGCTCAGTCGGTTAAGCATCAGCCTTCAGCTCAGATCATGATTCCAGGGTCCTGGGATGGAGTCCTGCATTGGACTCCCTGCTCAGTGGGGAGTCTGCTTCTCCCTCTGCCCCTCCCCCTGCTTGTTCTCTCTCTCTCACTCATGGGCAAAAATAAAATAAATAAACCTTTTTAAAAAAATGTTTTTCAGATGATACTTGATTCAGTCAACATATATGGATGCGCTTTAAAATATCAAGGAAGGAAAGTTAGTTAAATGTATGCAAAGTATATATTCATATAGACGAAGAAATATGAACGACTGTCAAAAGACCAATAAAAATACCCTGAATAGATTTAAAAAATGTAACATCATGCAGTCCTCACTGTACAAGGAACCTGTGCACAAATAACTACCTAAACACTGCTCTGAACAGTTGTTGCCACAGAAACCATCAAAAAGAGCAAAGGCAAACTGCAGCTTTTAGACATTCTGTCTGTTCAGAAGTTGTAGTTGTACAAAGCCTTGTAAAGCAGAAGTAGTGAAAAGTATAGTTTAAGGGAACTGACCTAAGAGATACATCCTGTCCAAATTCTACTACCAGAATTTTTTCTGACACTTCCTAAGAACCTGCCAATTAGAGAATTATGCAGATTAACAGCTACTGTCCACTTATCAAAACTGATACCTCTGAAACAATTAAGCAGTGATACTTTATTTGTTCAATTTCTTTCACTTCTCTCCTAACACCTAAATGAAGCAAATTGCAACTGGAGGGAACAGAAAAGGCAGTAGCACTGAGCCTTCTACTATGGCAGTCTCCCCAGGTCTGTATATTTCCCAGAATTCATTTTTCAAGACTATTTATCTTCTCCTCCTAAGCAAAGTTTTCATTCATTAGCCTAACAAAACATATCTTTTCTCACTTCTCCAAAAAAATGTTATAGTCATAAAAACTAATGGCATTTTTAAAAAATCAACTCACCTGAAGATTATAATAATGGAAAACATGAGAAGCTTTTTAGAGTCTTCTTTAAAATATCTCTATCCATTTAAAACCTGCTTTCCTTTTAATTTTACCACCATCATACTTTCTATATGCATATAACTTCACATTCATTAAGAGATTATAATAATGAAGACCCTAACTGAGCCTTGTAAACATATTATATTTAAATCTTTTCAGCATAACATTCATCAACTGATTCTTACTTTGCTTCAACTTATGGAAATCACCGACTCTATCCTTGGTAGCTTGCTTTAGTATATCTGCTTGAATTCTGGGTACACTCTCCAAGTTCGGGCCTGGAATTAAACGCTGAAGAGGATTGGAAGGGTTCTGTTTTGAAGTTCCAGGGTTTCCATTGTGATGTCCATGAGAATCTATAGCATAAAAACATCAAACTAAAGTCATATTTCACATAGGAATTTCACAAGACCTGCTTTAAGAAAAGGTATCAATATTGTCTGATATTGAGTAGTCAGGTAGCCTTTTTTTTTTTTTGGCTTTATTCTAATTTCTTTAATCAAATCTTACAGCCAATGTGATTTTAGCTGTGTGAAGTTTACTAATCATTTCTAGGTAAGTATCTCTAATACTGATTATAAACCTATCCAAAAAAGAGATACATAGTAGAAACCCAAAGATTTAAATGGCATTAAGAGCTATATCTTTTTCTCCCTTCAAACTTGGTATTGCTATCAGAAATCTCTAGACTTTAAGTCATTTTTTTACGCTTTTATTTATTTATTTGTTGGGGGGGGGAGAGCGCGACACGCACAAGCAGGGGGAGCGGCAGGCAGAGGGAGAGGGCGAAGCAGGATCCCCGCTGAGCAAGAAGCCCAATGCGGGACTCCACCCCAGGACCCTGGGATCATGACTTGAGCTGAAGGCAGATACTCAACCAACTGAGCCACCCTGTCCTGTCTCTAAGTCATGTTCATCTACACAGTGACTCACAACTGTTAACTTTTTTCAGTTTATTTATTTATTTTTTAAGTAATCTCTAAACCCAATGTGGGGCTGAAACTCATGACCCCAAGATCAACAGTCACATACTCTACTGACTGAGCGAGCCAGGCATCCCATGTTAATTCTTGATTATTTCTCTCTTCTTGCTTTTAAAGATACTATTTATTTTTTTAAAGATTTTATTTATTTATTTGACACAGAGAGAGCATAAGCAGGGGGAGCGGCAGGAAGAGGAAGAGGGAGAAGCAGGCTCACCACTGAGCAAGGAGGCCGGTGTGGGACTGGATCCCAGGACCCTGGAATCATGACCTGAGCCGAAGGCAGAAGCTTAACCGACTAACCCACCCAGGCGCCTCATAAAGATTTTATTTTTTAAGTAATCTTTACACCCAACGTGGGGCTCAAACTCACAACCCCAGAGATCAAGAGTCACAGGCTCTACCAACTGAGCCAGCCAGGCGCCCCACGTTAACTCTTGATTTTTTTTTATTGGTAACTCCTGGATATAATTTTTCTTTCCCCCACTCCTCTTTCTTCCTCATCAAAAACTTGATTTAGATCCTTACTATAATTAATTTTAATCATATCAATTCTCATTTTAGGGAACATTTCTATAAAATCAAATACATATTCAGTAGAAAACAGATACATTTTTAAGTATGGAGTAGGGAGTTGAATACAGATGGATATAGTAGTTAATAGAAGGACTCTATGAGATTAATTTCAACACATTTTGAAAAGGGTAAATACATATAGACTGGCAGAGATGAAAAGGAATATAGTCCAGAGTGGCAGAACAAATAATTCTTCTACTCTTAATAACACTTTAGACAAAGTGCATTTTTAAATGATTATTCCTCCCCAAGCTTCGATCAATCATTGGGAAATATATAACATTAACTAGAAGAATGAATGCTACCTCACCATGCCACTAAATGACATGTTTTATGCACTTCATAACAACACTTGACCAGTAAATTGGTTTTCAAATGGAATTTTAAGAATAAGACTTCATACCTGGAACCACATTTGGGGAGAGAGGTTGTCCAGTTGGAATATGGGAGACTGCTTGATGACTTTCATATTGAGAAACAGAAATAAAGGGTTTCCTTAGAGCTAAAGAAAAAAGAGATCCATATTATTCCTGTCGATATGATTTCTAAAAACCAACCATCATGAATCTATTTGCACTGCACTAATCCTATGATGCTTATTTTAATTTTATAATCTTTGTAGTTGATATATTAACTAACTTATGGTTACTAAGTGATACATTGTACTATCCATCACAGACTTTGGTGACAAATAAATCTGACCAGGATATAAAATAGTTGGAATTCTGTTTTGTATAACACTATATCCCCAACACCTAGAATAAGTGACACATAACAAAAGCTCAGCTAAGATTTGATGAATAAATAAATGAATCTCTTCAGATACAGCAAGATCTTTTTCTGTTGATAAATAAAAATTGACATTTACAGATAAGGTGAAGCAATGAGAATATGCTACTGTAAGTTGCTCAGATTTTAAATAAAAACTAAAGATGACTGATGGAACAAGTTGCATTTTATTTCTGAAGAGGGAAAATTTGTATTTTGTACAAAGAGCTTCACTAAGAAAGATGTACACATGTCTAGCGGGGACTTTATTCTCTCTTAAGAAATGAAGGCAACAGGGAAAGATCATTTTCCGCTTACTACCACTAACTCTACAGTTTCCTTGGGCAGCTTAACAAGATAGAAAAGCAGAGAGCAAAGAAGGAAACTAGAGAGAAGGGAAACAGATGAGAGCCCATCTCTAAGATATGATTAGTGCCACATTTTATTCTGGTGGCAGAGACAATGTGTTCCTATTTCATCAGATTCTTCCTGGGCACAGATCAGCCTTCCTTACAGTTAGGGGCCGTAAGACTAAGTTCTGACTCTGAGGATATAAGTGAAACTGAATGTGCCACTCCCAGGTATGGTGATAAAATCTGTGCAAATCACCTACAATCTCTCTTCCCTCTCTGCCACAACTCAGGATGCTACATGTGAAGATGAATAATATCAAATAACGGAAGAGACACTGCTTGGAGGAGAGCTACAACAGAATCATCCAACCTGCATGAGACTGTAAAATGAACAATAAATAAATCCTTCTTGTTTTAAGCCACTGCAATTGGGAGTTGTTTGTTAATATAACACAGCCTGATCAATTCTTTCTTTCTCTCTTTTCTTGGGGGGGAGGGGCAGAGGTAGAGGAAGAGAGAAACTCTTAAGCAGGCTCCATGCTCAGCACGGAGCTGGATGTGGGGCTCGATCTCATGACCCTGAGATCATGACCTGAGCCAAAATCAAGAGTCAGATGCTTTACAGACTGAGCCACCCAGGCACCCCACAGCCTAATGAATTCTAACTTATAGTATACTTGGGTTATTTTTATAATCTTGAAAGTTTGTTTCAATGACTGTATTTCATTTATTATTACATAGATTTCTAAACTTAAGTACTCAAGAGTTTAGAATTCACTCTAAGAAAGCAACTTACTCAAATTTACAGAAAGTTGAGGTTTTCTGTATCTCACTATATTCCCATTACCCTGTTTCTATTTCTAGCTTCAATGTCCAGCACCCACTTCTGCACATAACACAGCTAAATAACAATCTGCTAACATCTTAAAAGAGCAATAGCTTGCTGGGTTTAATTAATATAATTTTTATTTGCTAACACTCTAAGGACACTAAGCATCTGGTCGATATATTTGGAAAGAGAAGTCAGTCACAATCTACAAATTTGTTTTATAGATTTGTATCACCATAGCTAGCTCTGGCACTACTCAAACCAGAAGACAAGAGAGAGCATCTCCACTACTAAACAACGAGTAATTACAAATGTCCTTAGCTTTATAGAATAATGCGTCCTGCTCAAGAACAAGGTGACTATTTGGAGGCAAAGCTATGATTTAGATAGGTGAAAAAAAAAATGCTGGATTAAAAAGAGCCTCTGTAAAACACCCAGAGGGGTTTAGATACAGTATAAACAGAGTAGAAATATGGAGCCCTTACAAGTTTGATATGAATAATACATGTTCCTGGAGAAAATTTACAAAAAGCACAAAGCACAAAGAAATTTAAAACTATAATTCCACCACATACAGGTAACCACTGTTATCATTTCAAGACTATCAAAGATCTTTAATGTTTTGTGGGGAATTTTTCCTGTGCATTATACTATACACCTTAAACAAAGGTAGGGTCCTATCATACATACTATCTTATAATCGAATTTTTATTTAATATTTTATACCTATCCTTCTTTGTCATCCCATTTTCTTCTACAACATTCCTCATGGCAATGCTGAATCAAAACTTCCAATTTAGTGTTAACTATACTTCAACTAAACAAATAATTAAAAAACACAAACAAAAAACTTCCAATTTAATAGGCTTGGCTAGAAAGATCTGGGTAAAGAATTGCCACAGGGAGCTTAGAGCCCCACACACTGCATCATCTAAGCTAGCTGGTAAATAGACTTCTACTACTTAAGAAAAAGAAGTGTGTGTTCTGTAAACATTTCAGTATCTATGCTTTTATGTTGACTTTTTGTTTACTTTCATTTTTTCTTTCTTTAAATAGTTCCTTTTTAAGAAACTCCAGCCTTGGGGCGCCTGGGTGGCTCAGGTGGTTAAGAATCTGCCTTCGGTTCAGATCATGATCCCAGGGTCCTGGGATGTAGCCCCACATCAGGCTCCCTGCTCAGCGGGAAGCCTGCTTCTCCCTCTCCTTCTGGCCCGACTCCCGTAAGCTCATACTCTTCTCTCTCAAGTAAATAAATAAAATCTTTAAAATAAAAAATAAAAGGCAAAAACTCCAGCCTTGTTTTTGTTGAACTAAGGGAAAAGGTAATTTACCTATACCTAGGATAAGACAGAGGCTTCCCCCAGGGGTTAGAATGAATAGTTACAGTCAGTGATACCAGAACAAATGAAGACCTAGAAAACCACTAGTGGGCTTGAAGATAAGTGAGAGTGCTAATCTCACTTTCCAATTTCTATAGGGTTGTTCAGACTTTTTTTCTATGCACATATAAGTATCTAATGTTTATTCCACAAAAGTAAGATATTATACTTGCTTTCTTGTAACCTGCTTTTTTCATTTAAAAAAATAGTAAGTATATTTGTATGTTAATAAATACAGTTCAACATTATCATTTTTAACAACTACATATCACACTTTATGGATATAACAAATTTAATGAATTAACCCTCTCTTTAACACTTATATAACTTTCAATTTGTCATTATAATCAATTTTGTGTTACACATTTTTACACCTACATGATACAGTAAATTCTCAGGGAAGTACTAAGCAGTAGGGCAAGAGCCATATGTACTTCTTAAATTAAGAGAAACTAAATAATAAATGTGAGCTTGAAGTCAATAAAAGTGCAGGAAAAAAAATCAGACACTAAAGACTGCAAACAGTAATTTATATTAAAGCATTTCTAACTTTCTATATATTTTACCCTGGTCCTCTCCATTGAGGACCATTGAAAGCCAGGAGAAAGTACACAAATTGACAGAGAATAGCACGCTGCTATCAGATAATATTAATAACTAGGTTACTAAAATATATATATCATTGATAAAGCCATTATTAAGGAAAAGTACCAAAGATAAAATGACAAAGCCTAGTTATGATAAAGACAAAACACAGGACACAAAGTCACTTGGAGCACACAGCTGTTATCCTATTACTCAGGTTCTGGGTTTTATATTTTTTATAATGGAGAGCTATCAGTATGGAAGTTCAATCATTCAACAATATTTATCATTCAACAATATTTACCAAGCGTCTATTATATGCTAGGCACTGTTATTAAAAACTGGAGACTCAGGAGCACTGGGTGTTATACGCAAACAATGAATCATGGAACACTACATCAAAAACTAATGATGTAATATATGGTGATTAACATAACATAATAAAAAAATGGATAAACAACTAATTTTCACCAAGAAAAAATAAATAAATAAAAAACTGGAGATTCAACAGTAAACAAAACAGACCAAGTCATTGCCCCCATAAAGCTTACATTCTCGTTGGGTAGATAATAAGTAAACAAGAGTATGTATAAAATATAAATGTCAGAGTGAAAAGTTCTCTGCATAAAGTAAAACAAGGAGATATGATAGAGAGTGGTGGGAGATTCTGCTTTAGATAGTTTGGTCAGGGGAGGCATTTTCAAAGAAGAGACATTTAAGCAGAGTGAATGAAACATGAAGGAAAAACATTCAGGCAAAGACCATCAAGTACACACAAAGGCCTTAAGACAGGAGCATGCATGGCATATCAGAGGAACTGCAAAGAAAGAAGTGAGGGGAAAGTGTTAGAAATGAGGTCAGAGAAGAAAGAAGGATCTATATTAGAGACACAACAGTTAAAAAGTTAGACATAATTGGTTAGGGGGTTGGGGGGCTAATGGCTGGGACTACATTTGGCAATTCCAAAGGAGGCAATAATGTACTAATTATAATAACTGTAGTTCCCATTTTCTGACTGCTTAGTATAAACCAGGCACTAATCTCATGTCACCCTTAAATCTATGTGAGATAAATATACCTTTCACAGATGAGGAAACTGAAACTCATGACAGAAGAAATGAGATATACATTTCACTTGACTTAAAAATTCAAAGTAGTCATTTCTGGAGGAACTGGCTGAGATGCTTATAAAAGGTGATAGTAGGTTTAAGGTTAATCCTTCTTCACTTCTCTATTGCCCTCAGTTGCAGTCCCTACTCTGAGAGCCAAAAAAGAAATGTCTGCATTTCCTTTTTCCAATGATAGGGCTACAACCTTAAAAAAGTTCAAACCTTCCAGTTTCTGTCTTAGAGGGCATCACAATCCAGTGACTATGACTATGGAGAAGTAAGATGGCACTAATAAGCAACAGTCCTCAACTCAACAGATACCACCCTGGACATACTGAATAAGGGGGTAGTACCTAGGTATCTATATTTATTAAAAGCTCCAAAAGTGGTTCTGGTGCACAGCCAAAAGAATAAAATTATAAAAAGCATGAGCTTTGGAGTCAGACAAACCAGGACTTAAATCATGACTCTGTAATTTATTAACTGTATGATTTTGAGTTAGTGACTAATTTCTCAAAGTCCTAGTCTTCATCTGAAAAATAGGGATAATGCCATTTACCCTGCATGATCGATTTGGAGGCTAAGTAAGAATATTAGCTACTCAATTATGATACAAGCCTAGAAAATAGTAGGTGTTCAATATATACTGAAGTTGTCAAAATAAAGTATTAATCCTTAGAAAGAAAAAAGAATGCAAGATTCATGTTGAAAAAACAAAAACATTTAAATGTAAAACTACTGGCCTTAACCAATGTATTGAGCTTCCTGATTACAAAGTTTGCTCACACTCAGAGTCCTGATGAATGTTTACTTATAATAATGTTTTGGGAAGTTATGAAACTCTAACTGGTAAGTGCCCATAAATATATTAATCATCTTGAAGCATGAACATTAAATACAAAACAATGATGTAACATTTTTATGTTACTTTGTTCTGCATACAGGAACAGATATAACATGCTTGTAAATTGCTCAAATATGAGCCAGTGGAACCACCTCCGCCCTCTGAACAATAAAGGTACATGTCTAAAGAGACTATTAAAATGATGTTCTCATATGGCTCCTAAGACCTGGCCTGTGAACTTTGGCTCCTTCAAATTTGGAGATCCATTTATATAATTTTAAAAGAACAACATAAATTTCCACTGCTAACCATGACATAGAAACCAGTATTGGACTTAACCTCTTACAACCCAGACTTTTTTAAATATGGACAAAAATATGTAAGACAACTGTTTTCAGGCACTGGACAACCAGCAGCACAAGACTAACTCTTGAAAAAAGGGGTGTACATGAGATAGGCAATCTTAGTGAGCAGAGGAGGCAGAGATCATCAGAGTTTGAGCGGCTCAGGTGGTTGCAATTTGTAAGACAGAATACTACAAAGAAGCTGTGTGGAGTGAAACAGAGGAGAGAGATCAGCATGGATATTCCTCTTAGGTCTTTGGCTGAGGCCTCAGCTATATATACACAGGGTTAAGACTCTAGAAAGGCTAGCAGAAAGCACTTGCTGCTGCAGGGCTGAGAGCTGAACAGAAACAGGTCATAAAGCACTTGAAAACAATGCATCTTTGGCCCAGCCATAATAGAGAATCTTCACTGAGCATCCTGAGCATTCAGATGAGATGCTACAAGTCCTACTTTAAAAATAGGGATCACGTCCTACAGTTAGGAACCATGCCTTCAGACGAAGAACAAAATCAAAACTGACCTGTCCTGACAAAGCATAAAATCAAGTCTGACAGAATCAAGAGCATTCACCAATAATTTGACTGCCTGCCAGAATAAAAACTCAGCACCCTTTAAAAGACAACAAAACCCATACTTCTATACTATAGCATTCATATAGCACACAATAAAATTACTAGACATACAAAGAAGCAGGAAATATGACCCATAATCAAGGAAAAAAGCAATCAACAGAAACAGACTCAAAGATGACCCAATTGCTGAAACTACAGACAAGGACCTGTAAACAATTGTACACACATACACACACACACACACACATACACACACAGAGAGAGATTTAAAGGAAAGACATCCAGTAGAGAAATGGAAACTAAAAAAAGAACCAAATAGGAATTCTAGAACTCAAAACACATCTGAAATGAAAAACACACTGGATGGGCTTTGAACAATGGACTAAACACCGTAGAAAAAGGGGTCAATGAACCTGAAGACAGCTCAAAGGCATTAAACGAACAGAGAGAAAAAGTATTGCAAAAAAACCTGAATAGAACTTCAGTGACCTCTGAGATAATATAAAGCAGTCTGAAATACATGTATTATGAGTTCCAGAAGGAAAAAAAAAGAGAAAAGGGCAGAAAAAAATTTGAATATCTGAATTTGAATGAAGGCTGAAAATTCCCCAAATTTGGTAAAAAAATCAACCCACATATTGAAGAACCTCAGGGAATCTCAAGCAACACAAACACAAAGAAAACCAGGAGACCATTTCAAGGTATATCTTAGTAAAACTCATGAAAATCAAATGTATAGAGAAAATCTTTTTTTTTTTTTTAAAGATTTTATTTATTTATTTGAGACAGAGAGAATGAGAGAGAGAGAGCACATGAGAGGGGGGAGGGTCAGAGGGAGAAGCAGGCTCACTGCCGAGCAGGGAGCCCGATGCGGGACTCGATCCAGGGACTCCAGGATCGTGACCTGAGCCGAAGGCAGTCGCTTAACCAACTGAGCCACCCAGGCGCCCCTGTATAGAGAAAATCTTAAAAGCAGTTACCAAAAAAAAAAAAAAAAAAAAACCACCATACTACCAGTACCTGGCTGGCTCAATTAGGAGAGCACACAATGCTTGATCTCATGGTGTGAATTCAAGCTCCATGTTGGGCATAGAGCTTACTTAAAAAAAAAAAAAAATACACACTAATACAAGGGCTCAACAAAAAGAATGATGATGGCTAGCTTAGAATCAGTGCAGTCTATAAAACAGTGGAACTGCATTTTTAAAGTTGATAAAAGAAAAAAAAATCAACCTGAATTTCTTTTTGGTTTAAGATTTTATTTATTTATTTGTCAGAGAGAGAGAGCACAATCAGGGGGAGGTGCAGGCAGAGGGAGAAGCAGGCTCCCCGATGAGCAAGGAGCCTGATGCGGGACTCAATCCCACGAGTCTGGGATCATGACCTGAGCCAAAGGGAGACGCTTAACCAGCTGAGCCACCCAGGGGCCCCTTGAATTTATATATTCAACAAAAATATACCTCAAAAATGAACATGAAATAAAAATGTTTTTAGGTAAACAAAAGTTGAAAAAATGTGTTGTTAGAAGACCTGCATTTCAAGAAATGTTAAGGGAAGTTCTCCTGGCTGAAGGGAAAATAATAATCAAGATTGAGATCAGAATCCAGGGGCGCCTGAGTAGCTCAGTTAGTTAAGCATCTGACTCTTGGTTTTGGCTCAGGTCACAACCTCAGGGCCGTGAGATCGAGCCATGAGTGGGGCTCCATGCTCAGCAGGGAGTCTGCTTGAGATTCATTCCCTCTCCTTCTACCCATCCCTCCCCCTGTACTTTCTCTCTCTCTCTAAAATAAATAAGTAGGAGCGGGAAAACATGGCAGAGGAGTAGGGGACCCTATTCCAACCAGTCCCCAGAATTGAGCTGGATATCTACCAGACCACTCTGAACACCCATAAAATCAGCCTGAGATGTAAGAAGATAGATCTGGATCTCTACAAACAGAATATCGCAGGCAGTTGGTTTCGAGGTTTGAAGTGGGGAGCCGTGATTCCACAGGCAAATATCGGAGGATAAACGGAAGGGGGAGGGAGCCGAGCCCTCGGGATCCTATACCACTGGTGAGCGATAGCCTCCCGCGCTGGGGATGAGGCACAGACTCGCAGACTGGTAGCGATGGGGAAAGGATTTTAGGGCAGTCCCCTGGATGGAAACCCAGAGCAGCCAGGTCCCACGTGCAAACTGGGGGTGGCTGGCGGTTTTAGAAGCACAAAGGGCAGAGAGGTGCCCCGACCTGGAGGAGAGGACTGGGAGCGCTGCTGAGGGTCGCACAACCCAGGACACTGCAGTTTATAGCAGCACAGACAGAAACGGAGATAGTGTGGCCTGGAGAGCTCAATGAAGAACAAACTGCAAACTCTGCTCTGAGACAGAGGGTTGGAAATGATCTCTTCTGCTCTCTTGGAAGAGACCCGGAAAGCCACCAGGGAAAACCACCAGGGAACAAAAGCCCCAAAACACTGGTTTCCACTGAGCCCATCCCCCACAACAGGGGGCAGAGCAACTCTGCCCAAACAGGGTTGCCTGAGTAACAGTGTGGCAGACCCTTCCCCCAGAGGCCAGCAACCCTAAGGTCCCTAGAAAACAGGTGCATCTTGCTTGGGTTCTGGTCAATAATTTGGACTCTATACATTCCCTCAACCACCCCTCAACAGAATGACTAGGAGGAGGAACCCCCCAAATAGGAAAGACTCACAGACTATGACTTATGCCACAGATTTACAAATGGATTCAGATATAACCAAGATGTCAGAGATAGAATTCAGGGTAGCAATTGGGAAGACGATAGCTAGAATGGAGAAATCGATTAATGACAACATAGAGTCTCTAAGGGCAGAAATGAAAACTGAATTGGCAGAACTTAAAAATGCTATCAATGAGATCCAATTTAGATAATCTAACAGCTAGGGTAAGCGAGGCAGAAAAACAAATCAGTGATTTAGAAGACAAATTAAGAGACAAGAAGGGAAAAGAGGAGGCCAGGGAAAAACAACTCAGAATCCATGAAAATAGAATCAGAGAAATAAGCGACACCATGAAACGTTCCAATGCCAGAATTATTGGGATCCCTGAGGGGGTGGAGAGAAAGAGAGGACTAGAAGATATATTTCAGCAAATCGTAACTGAGAACTTCCCTAATCTGGGGAATGAAACAAACATTCGTGTCCTAGAGGCAGAGAGGACCCCTCCCAAGATCAAGGAAAACAGGCCAACAACCCAGCATGTAATAGTAAAACTCGCAAATCTCAGAACCAAGGAAACCATCTTGAGGGCAGTTAGGGGAAAGAGATTCCTTACCTACAGAGGGAGGAACATCAGAATAACGTCAGACCTATCCACAGAGACCTGGCAAGTCAGAAAGGGCTGGCAAGACATATGCAGGGTACTAAACGAGAAGAACATGCAGCCAAGAATACTTTATCTGGCAAGGCTGTCATTTAGAATGGATGGAGAGATGCAGAGCTTCCAAGACCGGCAGAAACTGAAAGAATATGTGACCACTAAGCAGCCCTGCAAGAGATATTAAAGGGGGTTCTATAAAAGGAGAACAACCCCAAGAGTGATATAGAACAGAAATTTACAGGGACAATCTATAAAAACAAGGTCTTCACAGTCAACATGATGACAATAAATTCATATCCTTCAATCATCACTCTCAACATGAATGGCCAAAATGCTCCCATAAAAAAAAAAAAAATGCTCCCATAAACGGTACAGGGTTGCAGACTGAATGAAAAGACAGGACCCATCCATATGCTGTCTAAAAGAGACTCATTTTGAACCTAAAGATACATCCAGACTGAAAGTGAAGGGATGGAGATCCATCTTCCATGCCAATGGACCTCAAAAGAAAGCTGGGGTAGCAATACTTATATCAGACAAATAAGATTTTAAACTAAAGACAGTAGTTAGAGACACAGAAGGACACTATATTATTCTTAAAGGGTCTATCCAACAAGAAGATCTAACAATTGTAAATATCTACACCCCCAACATGGGAGCAGCCATCTACATAAGCTAACTGTTAACCAAAATAAAGAGTCATGCTGATAATAATACGTTAATTGTAGGAGACCTCAATACGCCACTCTCAGCAATAGACAGACCATCTAAGCAGAAAATCAACAAAGAAACAAGAGCTTTGAATGACACACTGGACCAGATGGACCTCATAGATATATACAGCACATTCCACCCTAAAACAACAGAATGCTCATTCTTCTCGAGTGCACATGGAACTTTCTCCAGAACAGACCATGGGTCACAAATCAGGTCTCAACCGATACCAAAAGATTGAGATTATTCCCTGCATATTCTCAGACCATAATGCTTTAAAACTGGAACTCAATCACAAGAAAAAGTTTGGAAGAAATTCAAACACTTGGAAGCTAAAGACCACTCTGCTCAAGAATGTTTGAGTCAACCAGGAAATCAATGAAGAACTTAAACATTTCATGGAAACCAATGAGAACGAAAACACAGTCCAAAAACTATGGGATACTGCAAAGGTGGTCCTAAGGGGGAAATACATAGCCATCCCAAGCCTCACTCAAAAAAACAGAAAAATCCCGAATTCACCAACTAACTTTACACCTTAAAGAACTACAGAAAAAGCAACAAATGATGCCTAAGCCATGCATTAGAAAAATAATTAAGATTAGAGCAGAGATCAATGAATTAGAAACCAGAAACCTAGTGGATCAGATCAACAAAACTAGAAGCTGGTTCTTTGAAAGAATTAATAAGATCGACAAACCACTGGCCAGACTTATCCAAAAGAAAAGAGAAAGGACCCAAATTAATAAAATTATGAATGAAAGGGGAGAGATCATGACTGACACCAAAGAAATAGAAACAATTATTAGAAATTATTATCAACAACTATATGCCAATAAATTGAGCAACCTGGATGAAATGGATGCCTTCCTGGAAACCTATAAACTCCCAAGACTGAAACAGGAAGAAACTGACAACCTGAATAGGCCAATAACCAGTAATGAAATTGAAGCAGTGATCAAAAACCTCCCAAAAAACAAGAGTCCAGGGTCTGATGGATTCCCTGGGGAATTCTACCAAACATTCAAAGAATAATACCTATTCTCCTGAAGCCGTTTCAAAAAACAGAAACAGAAGGAAAGCTTCCAGACTCATTCTATGAGGCCAGCATTACCTTAATCCCAAAACCAGGCAAAGACCCCACCAAAAAGGAGAATTTCAGACCGACATCCCTGATCAATATGGATTCCAAAATCCTCAACAAAATCCTAGCTAATAGGATCCAACAATACATTAAAAGGATCATCCACCACGACCAAGTGGGATTTATCCCCGGGATGCAAGGGTGGTTCAACATTCACAAATCAATCAATGTGACAGAACATATTAATAAGAGGAGAGAGAAGAACCATATGGTCCTCTCAATTGATGCAGAAAAAGCAATTGACAAAATACAGCATCCTTTCCTGATTAAAACTCTTCAGAGTATAAGGATAGAGGGAACATTCCTCAAGTTCATAAAATCCATCTATGAAAAACCCACAACGAATATCATTCTCAATGGGGAAAAGCTGAGAGCCTTTCCCTTAAGATCAGGAACACGACAAGGATGCCCACTCTCACCACTATTGTTCAACATAGAACTAGAAGTACTAGCAACAGCAATCAGACAACAAAAAGAAATAAAAGGTATTCAAATTGGCAAAGAAGAAGTCAAACTCTCTCTTCGCAGATGACATGATACTTTATGTGGAAAATCCAAAAGACTCCACCCCCAAATTACTAGAACTCATACAGCAATTCAGTAATGTGGCAGGATACAAAATCAATGCACAGAAATCAGTTGCTTTCTTATAGACTAACAATGCAACTGTAGAAAGAGAAATGAGAGAAACGATTCCATTTACAATAGCACCAAAAACCATAAGATACCTCGGAATAAACCTAACCAAAGAGGTAAAGGATCTATACTCTAGGAACTACAGAACACTCGTGAAAGAAATTGAAGAAGACACAAAAAGATGGAAAAACATTCCATGTTCATGGATCGGAAGAATAAACATTGTTAAAATGTATATGCTACCCAGAGCAATCTATACCTTCAATGCCATCCTGATCAAAATTCCAATGACATCTGCTGGAAAAAACAATTCTAAAATTTGTATGGAATCAGAAAAGACCCTGAATCACCAAGGAAATGTTGAAGAAGAAAAAAAAAGCTGGGGCATCACGTTGCCTGATTTCAAGCTATATTACAAAGCAGTGATCACCAAGACAGCATGGTACTGGCACAAAAACAGACATATAGACCAATAGAACAGAATAGAGAGCCCAGATATGGACCCTCAACTCTATGGCCAAATAACCTTTGACAAAGCAGGAAAAAATATGCAATGGAAAAGACAGTCTCTTCAATAAATGGTGCTGGGAAAATTGGGACAGCTATTTCCAGAAGAATGAAACTCGACCATTCTTTAACACCATTCACAAAGATAAACTCAAAATGGATGAAAGACTTCAATGTGAGACAGGAATCCATCAAAATCCTAGAGGAGAACATAGTCAGTAACCTCTTTGACATCGGCCACAGCAACTTCTTTCAAGATTCATCTCCAAAGGCTACTGAAACAAAAGCAAAAATGAACTTTTGGGACTTCATCAAGATAAAAAGCTTCTGCACAGCAAAGGAAACAGTCAACAAAACAAAGGGGCAACCCACAGGATGGGAGAAGATACTTGCAAATGACACTACAGATAAAGGGCTGGTATCCAAGATCTATAAAGAACTTCTCAAACTCAACACCCAAAAAACAAATAATCAAGTCAAAAAATGGGCAGAAGACATGAACAGACACTTCTTTGAAGAAGACATACAAATGGCTAAAGACATATGAAAAAATGTTCATCATCATTAGCCATCAGGGAAATTCAAATCAAAACCACACTGAGATACCACCTTACACCAGTTAGAATGGCAAAAATTGACAAACTGAGGGCTTTAGAGGGGAAGGGGGTGGGGGGATGGGTTAGCCCAGTGAGGGGTATTAAGGAGGGCATGTAGTGCATGGAGCACTGGGTGTTATATGAAAACAATGAATCGTGGATCACTACATCAAAGACTAATGAGGTATTGTATGGTGACTAACATAACATAATAAAATAAAATGGAAAGACAAAAAACTTTTAATGTATTTTTATAAATTTAGATATTTCTTCTAAAAGCTTTAATCATTAGAGAAAGAATCTTAATCAATCATAATAATAACTACTACATTGCTTCTTTATTTCTTTATTTTTATTTACTTATTTATTTTTAGAAAGGCAAAGGGGAGAGGAGCAGAGGGAAAGGGAGAGAGAATCTCAAGCAGACTCCACGCTCAGTGCGGAGCCTGATGCAGGACTGGATCTCAAGACCCCAAGCCTGACCTGAACCAAAATCAAGAGTTGGACACCTAACCAACTGAGCCACCCAGGCGCCCCTATGTTGCTTCTTTAAAACATAAGCTTTGGGCGCCTGGGTGGCTCAGTCGGTTAAGCGACTGCCTTCGGCTCAGGTCATGATCCTGGAGTCCCGGGATCGAGTCCCGCATCGGGCTCCCTGCTCGGCGGGGAGCCTGCTTCTCCCTCTGACCCTCTCCTCTCTCATGCTGTTTCTCTCTCGCTCGCTCTCAAATAAATAAATAAATAAAATCTTTAAAAAAAAATAAATAAATAAAACATAAGCTTTTCTGGGGTGGCTGGGTGGCTCAGTTGGTTGGGCATCTGCCTTCTGCTCAGGTCATGGTCCAAGGGTCCTGGGATCGAGCTCCACATCGGACTCTTCACTCAGCAGGGAGCCTGCTTCTCCCTCTCCTTCTGCCTGCCACTGCCTCTGCTTGTGCTCTCTATCAAATGGATAAATAAAATCTTTAAAAAAAAGCATAATCTTTTATTTTTCTCCTCTCAAATACCACTGTAATTACTTCTCTTTAATTTTTAAAAAATTATTTATTTTTAAATAGGTAATTTATGAAATTACCTTATGAAATTTTGAAACCAAAATCCAAAAAGTTCTGAAGATTGTATGATGAAAACTAAGTCACCTTTTTATCTCTGTCCTCAGTCTTCTTTCTCAAGGGTAATCACCATTACCATCTAGAGCAGCACTATTCAACAGAACTTTCTGCAATGAAAATGTTCTGTACTCGTGCTGTCCACTATAGTAGCCACTACCCACAGGCAACCATTAAGCACTTAAAGCACTAGTTTGACTGAGGAACTGATTTTTTAGTTCTAAGTTTAATGAAATTAAATAAATACATGTGACCAGTGGCTACTGTATTAGACAGTGTAGATCTAGAAAATTCCTCCAAGAGAAGTGGTTTTCAACCTTAGTTACATAATACAATCACCTAAGGAACACTTACACATTCAGTGCCCAAGCTGCATCTCGGACCAAACATATCAAAATCTCTGGAGTGGGACCCAGGCATAATTTTATTTTAACTCCCCAGTGATTCCAATATACAGCCAAGGCCAAAAGCCTCTATTCCAAAAAATTAATTTTATAAATAAAGCAGCTCTATCTAATATGCATTTATAAACCAAAAGGAGTAACTTTTTCTAAGTTATTAATTAGAAAAGAACTTCCAATTGTTCAGGTACATAAAAATCTTTGTATCTATCAGGATTTTCCCCAAAGTAAATCATTAGAGGCAATTTTTACTATGAGGTTAACTGGATCTTAAAACTAGAAAAAAGTTTCCAAGTAAGACATAAGATTTTTCTCTCTGTTGATATGCATGACATGGAGGAGGATTACATACTCCTAAAGAACTCTTAAAGATCAATAAGGAAAATACCAACAATCCAAAAGAAAACTTGACAAAAATGATTACCAGGTAATTCATAGAAGGCAGCAACCAAAATGGCTAACATATGAAGGGATGCTTAATATCACTAGTACCACAGCATATTTAAGTTGAAATAAGATAGTATTTCATAAATGTCAGATTCAGAAACTGTCATATATTACCAGCAGAAGCGTAAATTGATATTACTGAAGATAAAGATATTCTATGATGCAAGAATTCTACTTTTAAGTTCATACTCTTATACACAGTTTTGCAACCATTGTGCTGAGCTATTGATCTCCTCAACTCTCAGTGACTGAGGAGGACCTGGGACAGTTAGATCCCTAGTCATGTTTTCTAGCCAGTACCAGGCTCACCTCTGTAACTCAATATACTACTTAAATATTAGTATCTAGAGACTAGATACTAGAGACTCTCATATGCGTAAGAAGACATAAACAAGAACATCCACTGTGGTATTATTTGAAATAGCAAAAAACTAAAAGCAGTCTTAATGTTTATTACATGCAAATAATAAATCATGGTATATTTATACAATGAAATAAATATAACTGTTAAAAAGCCACAGGTATGACACGGGTAAGTCGCAGAAGCATAAAACTGAGGGGGAAAAAACAAGTTATAGAATAATATACACACTAAGACACTATTTATTTAAAGTTTAAGGCAGCAAACAAAACAATACTTTATAGTTTTATAGATGTTTACAAATGCAGTAAAAGCCTAAAAACATGTATGGAAATTGATCCACACCAATCTCAGCATAGTAGTTACCTCTGGGGAAGAAGAGACAGGAATAGGATCTGGAGGGTACACAAGGAGGCTTCAACTTATCAGTAATGTTTTATTTCTTTAATAATAACATCAATAACAGAAATATCTGAAATAAATGTGGCAAAATGTAATGTTATTTTTGTGGCTTTCTTTTGCGGAGATGTAGGTACTTCACTATTCATTATATTATTCTCTGTTTTATTTTATGTTTGGGATGCTTTTTTAATTTAAAAAGTTTAAAAACTAGTGATATAAATATGTAACTGTCTAACATAACAGGTGTCTAAAACAGCATAAAGATAAATATCCAGGTAAGTGTTTGGTAACAGGTTAAATTATAAGATTCCTATAAAATCTTGGTGACTAGCTCAAATCAACATTAAAAACAAACAAAACCCACTGAGGTTTGGCTCTATGGTTTGGGGAGCTCAGAAGCTGAAATGTCATGTTAATCATAGGCATATGCTATATACCTCTTGCCTGTTTCAGAGCTACATTTTAAGACAGTTCAGCCCTGCTCCGTTATAGTTTCTAGTATAACCTTGGCTATCATAAATAAAACAACACATAAAAATTTATTTTAAAATGACAAGGATGTGTTCTTTTCTCTACTTCTGCTGTGGGGTTACTGCATCTACAGCCATTAGGGACTCCACATACACACCAGAACTTCCACAGGCATTAAGAATTTTGGCATAGACTACTTCAGAGAGAAAAAGACAACACTCAGTAAAAGGAATGACAAGAAGATAACAAATATGTTTCTAAGGATATGCAATAATCATAATAATAACAATTGTAACTAAGATTTATATAGCAGTGGCTATGTGCCAGGCACTGTCCTACGTGCTTTACATTTAAATCTCACATTCACACTATGAGGTTGGAACTGCTGTTATCCTACTTCATAGATAAGGATAAGAGCAAATAAATGGCCGTCACACACCTATTAAAAGATGGGAGCCATGGGTTTGAGTCCTGGCAGTTTGTTTCCAGATACCACTGCACCACCACTAAGGATATTCTGGTAATGCAAGCATACACATTTACTGGGACCCTGTTATGTGTAAGGCATCATACTAGGAGCTCAAGGTACAAAGACAGGACATAGCTTTCCTTTTTGCATCTGACTGACTACACAGCTCAAAGTTTCTTTTCACCATTTACTATATCAAAACAATCTTTATACTCAAGATACATACCTAAATAATTAAGGGTAACTGTTATAAACAATGATTTTCAAAGCAAAGCACCAACAGTTTAATGAGGCTCAAAAATTAATCCAGAGGACTTCCAGTTTCTGGTTCCACATGTAAGGAGCTTAGGGGTTGCCACACTATCATAACTAGTAAAAAGCTAAACAGGATGAAAAATCAACAAGTCTTCTGGATAGGAGAGAAGAGGACACAGGGCAGACCACTGTCCCTAAGAACAGAGAGACAGAAAGGTGAATACAGTAAGTCACAGCTTACGAAAGAGACTCGTGAGCAGAAATGGCCACTGGAACCAGTGCCAGGGCAGGAAAACCTGAACTGTAATTGATGTTCAGTGTGGACAACTCACTGAAGCCTCAGTGTGGATAACTGAGAGAGTTAAAAATTCCAGGAGGACCCAGTCATAGGGAGGCTCCCCACAATATTGTGAGATTTACCTCCAGGAGCTCAACTATATTCCCACAGTAAGTAGTGGGGGGAAAAAAATCCCCTCAGGCAGGAGGAAGGGAAAAGGAACCATTCTGAAATACACCAGAGCACTTTGTTCTTAACAAGGCCTGCCCAGGGGAGAAACTAGGTAAAGAGAGCCTAATTTGCTAGGGTATTATCAGAGCCTAAGTGACCTTAATTAGAAAAATACCCAACTTCAGCCCACCCTAACCATCCTGCCCCACCTAAGGGAAAGGAAAAAAACTGAAAAAGCTTGTGAAGTTCACAGACCAGAGGCACAGACTCACTCTAAAAGAATAGAAATCATAGGACTAAAGAACACTTCACACTCTTCACTACCTCACACCTCACTACCACATTACTAAAGGCCTACTTACAGGAGTAACTATTACCTCATACATCATGTCTGACTATCAACAGAAAATTCCAAGTCATACCAAAAGGCAAAAAAGCACAATTTGAAGAGACAGAACTAGCATCAAAGAAGGAATTATACCAGACCAGGAATTTAAAACAACTACGATTAATATGCTAAAGACTAATGGATAAAGTACACAGCATACAAGAACAAATAGGCAATGTAAGTAGAGAGATGGAAATCCTAGAAAGAACCAAAAAGAAATGCTAAAGATAAGAAAACACTACAACGGCAAGGAAGAGTGCCTTTGATGGGCTCACTAGTAGACTGGACACAGATGAGGAAAGAAGCTCTGAGCTAGAGGATCTATCAACAGAATCCTCAAAAACTGAAAAGCAAAGAGAATAATGATGAAAAAATAACAGAATATCTAAGACAACTACAAAAAGTATAACATATGCATAATGGGAATACTAGAATGAGAACAAAGAACAGAAGAAATACATGAAACAATAATGATTGAGAATTTCCCCAAATTGATGTCAGACACTAAATTGCAGGTCCAGGAAACTCAGAGAACACCAAGCATTAATAAGAGCCCCCAAAAGACAACATCAGAGCATATCATTTTCAACTTACGGAAAATCAAATATAAAGAAAAATTAAGCCAAAAGAAGGCCTCTAATCAGCCACGACAGTGTAGACAGTGTCTACATATAAATATTTTTGGCATTAATGCTAAATTTACACAAAACGTATACATTTTTTGGTGTTCCTCCCAGTTCTAAGCTACAGTGCTGCAACCGTTATATGAATCAATATGGCAAATTCATACTATAAAAATCAGATATGAATTTGTTGGCATCTCATCAAAAGTAGCATTCTTCATCCCTATTCATTCTAATGAAATGGTTGTATGCTTTTTTTAATCAAGCAGAAGCAGCAAGATAGGATTTTTACCCTACTAAAGTGGTTCATGTATGAAAGACATATGAAAACCGCTGTCTGGTAAGCACAATATACCTAAAAATGGTCAAGATAAGATCTTTAAGACCTTTTGCATTTCCATTTCATTTAACTCTAATTCTGGAATTCCTTGGTGGCCAGGTAATAAATTATGATAGTGGACAAATGAGAAAATAAATTGAGACACTACACATTTAAAGTAGCAATGATAAAATTTTAACTTGAAAACTATGCACAAAAGAGGTTAAAAATTATAAATTTCAGGGCACCTGGGTGGCTCAGTTGGTTAAGTGACTGCCTTCGGCTCAGGTCATGATCCCGGAGTCCTGGGATCAAGTCCCGCATCGGGCTCCCTGCTCAGCGAGGAGCCTGCTTCTCCCTCTGACCCTCCCCCCTCTCATGTACTCTCTCTCTCTCTCATTCTCGCTCTCTCAAATAAATAAATCTTAAAAAAAAAAAAAATTATAAATTTCAATGCAAATATATTTTTGTATATATATGACATCAAAAATAAATGCATGCAAGCAGGTAAACAACCCTTGCTCATATATCTCAACAGGGTGCTTCTATATACTAAAAACCTGCAGTTTATCCGTGGCAAAACTTTAGGTGAGAGTTAAAAAACAAACAAGAGCAATGTAAAAGAGATTAATCAAGCTCAAAGCTCAGTAAGTCTAAGACCAAAGTAAGTGCTGCAAAATTCAGAATAATAATACATGGTCTAGGAGGAGCAAGATGGCGGAGGAGTAGGAGACCTAAATTTCATCTGGTCCCAGGAATTCAGTTAGATAGGTATCAAACCATTCTGAACACCTACAAATTCAACAGGAGATCAAAGAAAAGAATAACAGCAACTCTCTGAACAGAAAAGCGACCACTTTCTGGAAGCAGGGACCCAACAAGTGGCAGATCCGGGGAGACACTCCTTCCTCCCCGGGGAGGAGCGGTGCACCACAGGAATCTGCTGGGTTTGGAGACTCCAAACGGGGTCGTGTGCCAGAGACAGAAATGCTCAGTCACAGGCCAGGTGAGCATGGAGTGCGGCCGGAGACCGGGGAGATGGGAGTGATTGACTGCCTTTTCTCTGGGGGCTCACTGAGGAGTGGGGCCCTGAGCTGTTGGCTCCTCTGGGACCAGAGACTGGAAGGCCGCCATTTTCATTCTCCTCCTCTAAGCTGTGGGGAAAGCCTTCAGGGAACAAAAGCTACTGAGAGCAAACCCAAGCAGATTACTTAGCCTGGCCTCTGGCAAGGGCAGTGCAATTCCGCCTCTGGCAAAGACATTTGAGAATCACTGCAACAGGCAAGGCAACCCCCCCCCCCAGAAGATCAGCAAGAACAGCCAGCCAAGACCAAGTTTATCGATCAATGACAACAGCAGAACTCCAACACTAGGGGAATATAGCACACAGAATTCATGGCTTTTTTTCCTCAGGATTCTTTAGTCTTTCAAAGTTAATTTTTATCTTTTTTTTTTCTTTTTCCCTTTTCAACCAAAATCTTATCAATCCCTTCTTTAAAAATATTTTTTAATTCTCATTTTTAGAGCCATATTCTATCCTTTCATTGCAGTTAACCTTAATTTGGTACATATATAAGTTGTTCTCTCTTTAAAATTTTGGGATACAGTTTCTTCTAACAGACTAAAATATACCCTAAATCTCTAGTGTATGGCTTTGTTCTAGTCTCCTGCCTGATCACATTCTCTCCCTTTTTTCTGTTTTTGTTTTTGTTTTTTTAATTTCTCTTCTTTCTTTTTTCAACCAACTTCTTTATCAATTCCTTTTATAAAATCTTTTATACTTTTCATCTTTACAATCATTTTCCATCCTTTACCCTTATTTTTGTACATATATAAGTTTTTCTTTCTTTAAAATTTTGGGAGGCAGTTTCTTCTAACAGACCGAAATCTGCCCAAAATCTAGTGTGTGGCTCTGATCTATTCATCAGCCTGATCATATTCTTTTTTTTTTTTTTCCTTTCTTTCCCTTTCTTTTCCCCCTGGTTTCGGGTCTCTTCTGATTTCTTTAGTGTATATTTTTCTGGGGTCGTTGTTACCCTGTTAGCATTTTGTTCTCTCATTCATCTATTCTTCTCTAGACAAAATGACAAAATGGAAAAACTCACCTCAGAAAAAAGAACAAGAGGCAGAATCGACTGCCAGGGACCTAATCAATATGGACATTAGTAAGATGCTGGAAGTAGAATTCAGCATGACAATTATAAAGATACTAGCTGGGCTTGAAAAAAAGCATGGAAGATACTAGAGAATACCTTTATGGAGAAATAAAAGAACTAAAATCTAACCAAGTCAAAATCAAAAAGGCTATTAATGAGGTGCAATCAAAACTGGAGGCTCTAACTGCTAGGATAAGTGAGGTAGAAGACAGAATTAGTGATATAGAAGACCAAATGATAGAGAATAAAGAAGCTGAGAAAAAGAGAGATAAACAACTACTGGATCATGAGGGCAGAATTCGAGAGAGAAGCGATACCGTAAGACGAAACAATATTAGAATAATTGGGATCCCAGAAGAAGAAGAAAGAGAGAGAGGGGCAGAAGGTATATTGGAACAAATTATAGCAGAGAACTTCCCTAATTTGGGAAAGGAAACAGGCATCAAAATCCAGGAGGCACAGAGAAGCCCCTAAAAATCAATAAAAATAAAGTCAACACCCCGACATCTAATAGTAAAACTCATAAGTCTCAGACACAAAGAGAAAATCCTGAAAGCAGCTCGGCACAAGAGGTATGTAACCTACAATGGTAGAAACATTAGATTGGCAGCAGACCTATCCACAGACACCTGGCAGGCCAGAAAGGACTGGCATGTTATATTCAGAGCACTAAACAAGAAAAATATGCAGCCAAGAATACTATATCCAGCTAGGCTGTCATTGAAAATAGAAGGAGAGATAAAAACCTTCCAGGGCAAACAAAAACTAAAGGAATTTGCAAACACAAAACCAGCCCTACAAGAAATATTGAAAGGGGTCCTCTAAGCAAAGAGAGAGCCTAAAAGTAACATAGACCAGAAAGGAACACAGACAATATATAGTTAACAGTCACCTTACAGGCAATATAAAGGCACTAAATTCATATCTTTCAATGGTTACCCTGAATGTAAATGGCCTAAATGCCCCAATCAAAAGACACAGGGTATCAGACTGGATAAAAAAACAAGACCCATTGATATGCTGCCTGCAAGAGACTCATTTTAGACCCAAAGACACCTCCAGATTGAAAGTGAGGGGGTGGAAAATCATTTACCATGCTAATGGACACCAAAAGAAAGCTGGGGTGGCAATCCTTATATCAGACAAATTAGATTTTAAACCAAAGACTATAATAAGAGATGAAGAAGGACATATGTCCTACTTCAAGGGTCTATCCAACAAGAAGCTCTAACAATTGTAAACATCGATGTCCCTAACATGGGAGCAGCCAATTATATAAGCCAATTAATAACAAAATCAAAGAAACACATCAACAACAATACAATAATAGCAGGGGACTTTAACACCCCCTCACAGAAATGGACAGATCATCTAAGCAAAAGATCAACAAGGAAATAAAGGCTTTAAATGACACACTGGACCAGATGGACTTCACAGATATATTCAGAACATTCCATCCCAAAGCAACAGAATACACATTCTTTTCTAGTGCCCATGGAACATTCTCCAGAAGAGATCACATCCTAGGTCACAAATCAGGTCTCAACCAGAACCAAAAGATTGGGATCATTCTCTGCATATTTTCGGACCACAGTGCTTTGAAACTAGAACTCAATCACAAGAGGAAAGTCGGAAAGAACTCAAATACATGGAGGCTAAAGAGCATCCTACTAAAGAATGAATGGGTCAACCAGGAAATTAAAGAAGAATTTTTAAAAATTCATGGAAACAAATGAAAATCAAAACACAACTGTTCAAAATCTTTGCGATGCAGCAAAGGCAGTCCTAAGAGGAAAGTATATAGCAATACAAGCCTTTCTCAAGAAACAAGAAGAGTTTCAAGTACACAACCTAACCCTACACCTAAAGGAGCTGGAGAAAGAACAGCAAATAAAGCCTAAACCCAGTAGAAGAAGAGAAATCATAAAGATCAGAGCAGAAATCAATGAAATAGAAACCAAAAGAGCAGTAGAACAGATCAACGAAACTAGGAGCTGGTTCTCTGAAAGAATTCATAAGACTGATAAACCCCTGGCCAGACTTATCAGAAAGAAAAGAGAAACGACCCAAATAAATAAAATCATGAATGAAAGAGGAGCGATCACAACCAACACTAAAGAAATACAAACAATTGGGGCACCTGGGTGGCTCAGATGGTTAAGCGTCTGCCTTCAGCTCAGGTCATGATCTCAGGGTCCTGGGATCGAGTCCCACATTGGGCTCCCTGCTCCTTGGGAGCCTGCTTCTCCCTCTGCCTCTCTCTCTCTCTCTCTGTCTCTCATGAATAAATAAATAAAATCTTTAAAAAAAAAAAAAAAAGAAAAGAAATACAAACAATTATAAGAACATATTATGAGCAACTATATGCCAGCAAATTAGATAATCTGGAAGAAATAGATGCATTCCTAGAGATGTATCAACTACCAAAATTGAACCAGGAAGAAATGGAAAACCTGAACAGATCCATAACCACCAAGGAAATTGAAGTAGTAATCAAAAATCTCCCAACAAACAAAAGCCCAGGGCCAGATGGCTTCCCAGGGGAATTCTACCAAACATTTAAAGAATTAATACCTATTCTTCTAAAACTGTTCCAAAAAATAGAAATGGAAGGAAAATTTCCAAACTCATTTTATGAGGCCACCATTACCTTGATCCTAAAACCAGACAAAGACCCCATCAAAAAGGAGAATTACAGACCAATATCCCTGATGAACATGCATGCAAAAATTCTCACCAAAATACTAGCCAATAGGATCCAACAGTCCATTAAAAGGATTATTCACCACAACCAAGTGGGATTTATTCCTGGGCTGCAAGGTTGGTTCAACATCCGCAAATCAATCAATGTGATACAATACATTAATAAAAAAAAGAACGAGAACCATATGATCCTCTCAATAGATGCAGAAAAAGCCTTTGACAAAGTACAGCATCCTTTCTTGATTAAAACTCTTCAGAGTGTAGGGATAGAGGGTACATACCTCAAGATCGTAAAAGCCATCTTTGAAAAACCCACAGCGAATATCATTCTCAATGGGGAAAAACTGAGAACTTTCCCCCTAAGGTCAGGAACATGGCAGGGATGTCCATTATCAACACTGCTATTCAACATAGTACTAGAAGTCCTAGCCTCAGCAATCAGACAACAAAAAGAAATAAAAGGCATCCAAATCGGCAAAGAAGAAGTCAAATTCTCACTCTTTGCAGATGATATGATACTTTACATGGAAAACCCAAAAGACTCCACCCCAAAACTGCTAAAACTCATACAGGAATTCAGTAAAGTGGCAGGATATAAAATTAATGCACAGAAATCAGTGGCATTTCTATACACCAACAACAAGACAGAAGAAAGAGAAATTAAGGAGTCGATCCCATTTACAATTGCACCCAAAACCATAAGATACCTAGGAATAAATCTAACCAAAGAGGCAAAGGATCTGTACTCAGAAAACTACAGAATACTCATGAAAGAAATTGAGGAAGACACAAAGAAATGGAAAATCGTTCCATGTTCATGGATTGGAAGAACAAATATTGTGAAAATGTCTATGCTACCTAGAGCAATATATACATTTAATGCAATCCCTATCAAAATACCATCAACTTTTTTCAAAGAAATGGAACAAATAATCCTAAAATTTGTATGGAGCCAGAAAAGACCCCAAATAGCCAGAGGAATGTTGAAAAAGAAAAGAAAAGCCAGTGGCATCACAATTCTGGACTTCAAGATCTATTACAAAGCTGTAATCATCAAGACAGTATGGTACTGGCACAAAAACAGACACATAGATCAATGGAACAGAATAGAGAGCCCAGAAATGGACCCTCAACTCTATGGTCAACTCATCTTTGACAAAGCAGGAAAGAATGTCCAATGGAAAAAAGACAGTCTCTTCAACAAATGGTGTTGGGAAAATTGGATAGCCACATGCAGAAGAATGAAACTGGACCATTTCCTTACACCACACACAAAAAATAGACTCAAAATGGATGAAAGACCTAAATGTGAGACAGGAATCCATCAAAATCTTAGAGGAGGGGCGCCTGGGTGGCTCAGTCATTAAGCATCTGCCTTCGGCTCAGGTCATGATCCCAGAGTTCTGGGATTGAGTCTCGCATCCGGCTCCCTGCTCCGCGGGAAGCCTGCTTCTCCGTCTCCCACTCCCCCTGCTTGTGTTCCCCCTCTCGCTGTGTCTCTCTCTGTCAAATAAATAAATAAAATCTTAAAAAAAAAAAAATCCTAGAGGAGAACACAGGCAGCAACCTCTTCAACCTCAGCCACAGCAACTTCTTGCTAGAAACATCGCCAAAGGCAAGGGAAGCAAGGGCAAAAATGAACTATTGGGACTTCATCAAGATAAAAAGCTTTTGCACAGCAAAGGAAACAGTCAACAAAACCAAAAGATAACCGACAGAATGGGAGAAGATATTTGCAAATGACATATCAGATAAAGGGCTAGTATCCAAAATCCATAAAGAATTTATCAAACTCAACACCCAAAGAACAAAGAATCCAATCAAGAAATGGGCAGAAGACATGAAGAAACATTTTCCCAAAGAAGACATCCAAACGGCCAACAGACACATGAAAAAGTGCTCAACATCGCTCGGCATCAGGGAAATCCAAATCAAAACCTCAATGAGGTATCACCTCACACCAGTCAGAATGGCTAAAATGAACAAGTCAGGAAACGACAGATATTGGTGAGGATGCGGAGAAAGGGGAACCCTCCTACACTGTTGGTGGGAATGCAAGCTGGTGCAGCCACTCTGAAAAACAGTATGGAGGTTCCTCAAAAAGTTGAAAATAGAGCTGTCCTACGACCCAGCAATTGCACTACTGGGTATTTACCCCAAATATATAAATGTAGTGATCCAAAGGGGTATGTGCTCCCCAATGTTTATAGCAGCAATGTCCACAATAGCCAAACTATGGAAAGAGCCAAGATGTCCATCAACAGATGAATGGATAAAGAAGATGTGGTGTATACACACACACACACACACACACACACACACACACATGGAATATTATGCAGCCATCAAAAAGAATGAAATCTTGCCATTTGCAAGGCCTGTTTCTCCCTCTCCCACTCCCCCTGCTTGTATTCCCTCTCTCACTGTCTCTCTCTGTGTCAAATAAATAAATAAAATCTTTAAAACAAAAAAAAGAATCACTGGATAACGTCATTACTTCACAAACAAATCATGCTCATTCTAACTCTGCATTTTTAAATTCCTGTTATTGCTCTTGTCCTTACCTTTATTTTAGAGGCATATACTGTGGTGAATTGGAAACCCCAAAGAACAGACATAAAAGAATGTGAGAAGGTAACAGAACTATACAAATGAAAGGATTAATATTCATTCATTTGGACCTCAGACACTCAGCAATTTCAGCCACATACAATGACCTATAACCACAGAAGTGATCCCTAAGATTGAAAAGGAATAAAAATAGCCAAGAAAAATCAAAGACATGCTGTTACTTCCAGTTTTTCACCACAATAAATTGGAGTCAGCAGGGAGGAGTACCTATGACAACTAAGAAACATAGAAATGGCAAGAAAAACAAAGAGACAAGGGAAAAACAAAAGAAACAAACAAAGAAAAAAAAAAACACTGAACAGGACTAAAATACCAGTAGTGACTTAAAGTGGAAATGTATAAGAAGCAGACACATTAATGAAGAAAGAAACAGACACTGAACAGCAATGGCCATAAAAGAAGAAAAAGAAAAATAGGGTATAAACTACTGAAAGTGTGGGGTAATTAACTGAAAGACAAGCCAAATAAGGGTATTACCATGTCATATTAAAGCACACCAACAACACAGCAATCTGGGGACATATTTTGTCTCACAGATATGAACCATATGTACTATTACTAAACACAAATGACTCTAACATAGTGTAACTGTCATGAGCAGTAACTCTGAGTCAAGAAAATGTTCTAATATGGTTGATTCTCATCAACACAAAAACAAGTGCTTTAACAAAATTTTCCAAAACAATTGTATCCTAAACAAGTCCTGGCAATTAATGGGTAGTTAATTAACAGAAAATATAAATCTTCCAGAGATCTATGACTTTTCTCAAATGACTATGACCTCTACTCAAAGAGAGTAGGGTAAATACTCTGATAACTTTTACTTACCAGTAGGAAGATCTTCAACTTTTGCAAGGTCATTCTCTTCTATTCCAGGCATTCCTGCATCACCGCTTCGTTTGATTTGTTCTGCCCAAGTAACAAAAGATATAATTCTTTTTTTTAAAGATTTATTTCTTTTAGAGAGAGAGAGACAGACAGACAGATCAGGGGAAGGGGCACAGAAGAGGGAGAGAATCTCAAGCCGACTTCATGCTGAGGGCGGAGCCCAACACAGAGCTTGATCTCATGTCCTTGAGCCAAAATCCAGAGTTGGCCGCTTAACTGACTGAGCCACCCAGGCACCCCAATAATTCTTTTTTTTCCCCTATATAAATTGAAAGTGTTTTGAAGGAATGTAATAATCAGTTTCTAAAGCAATAGGCTACATTGACTGCATCTCTTTATATCTTGCTTTGGACATAGTTGTAACTCTAAAACAATTTACTCTTTTTTCTTCTCTATCAAGAGATCCAAATTTGAAACAACACTGACACCTAATCATAACTGAACTAAAATTAAGCAATATTCTTTATGACTGAAAATGTTCACTTCAAAGTGAGTAGAAAA
Organism: Neomonachus schauinslandi; assembly: GCF_002201575.2. Classification (NCBI taxonomy): domain Eukaryota; kingdom Metazoa; phylum Chordata; class Mammalia; order Carnivora; family Phocidae; genus Neomonachus; species Neomonachus schauinslandi. The sequence goes on along the minus strand of NC_058411.1, from coordinate 84,898,508 downwards.
GTCAATATCCTATTAACACAAAACAAAATAGTAATACCTTTCCCATGTGGAATATGATTGCTTGAGGGTTCTTCATTCTTATCTGCAGCATTCTCAGCTACTCTGGGAATGTTTTTAGGTTCTGCATGATTGTTTATACCCAATTCATTTCCATCTTTTGATTCAAACTTGTGTGACTTTTGCTGTTAAATAAAGATTTGGTAATAGTAAATATTTTTTAGTTCAAAAGATTAAATAATTGACACAACTACCAATTAAATGTTCTGAAACAGTTCATTTTTTGAAACATATACCATGGGTCCAAATTCCAAACACTTGGAGATGTGGGATATAATATTATTTTCTGTTCAGTTTTTAAAACCTAATATGAAATAAAAGAATAGCACTTCTTAAAGTCTCTGATTATAGTAAATGGTCTAAAATGTTAGGCAGAGGTAATTCTCTTTGGCTATGCTGAAGGAGTGATGCTGCAAGAAGATAGTCTTGCTTGGAGGTTGCTATGGAGGCCTACAGCTGGGCATTATCCTGGGTGCTATGGGCAGGGTGGGTTCTCTATAGGCCTATATTGTAATCGAGCAGGATGGTGGACTACAGGAGGCTGGCACATGGGTGCCCCCTCAAGTGTGATAGATGGCTAGTGACCTTGCCAAGCTTTTCCAGAAGCAGAAACATAAGGGTGGAAAATAGACAAACTTCTTCCTAGGTGCACTGGCCACCCAAGCATAGGAAGTAACAGCAGAACAACACACAGGTCAGTATTCCTTCCAACATGCTTCTAACCCAATCATCTCCTTGGAAACTTGAATCTTCAGATAACTGGTTAGGCCTGATTCAGTTCTATCGGTGGGCCAGTTTTGCTTTTATATTGGTTGAGTGGCCTCAGTGGAAAATTGAAAGTGGCAAGGAGTTAAATACACATACTTGTGTTGCCACATAGGTCCTTCTACTTAAAATTTAATGCATATATAAATGCTCTGTCAACTCTAAAGCACTATGCAATGTAACCATTAGTAATGTTATAAAAAACAATAGTACTAAAAAATCTAAAGGAAATCTAGAAAAACTGAGTCAAATTGTAAGAATTTGTCACAATAAAGAAGAAAAGGTGTTTTGACAATCAGGTACAGGTATTCCAGTATGCCTGGCAGATAAAATTAACAATAAAAATTTGCACTGTGCTTCATAGTTTACAAACTGCTTTCAAATCTATCCTCTAGTAAAGTGAACAGTTTTGGGAATAATGAAGTCAAACTGAGGCTTAAAGAAGTTTAGTAGCTCATCCAAGGTTACCAAGATAGAGAATTGTGGAGAAAGGATTCAAACCACAGTCTTCCTCATTCCCACATTTCCTGGGAGCCAATTCTGAGCTTAATATTCAATGAGTGAAATGATAACACTGAAATTTTTGAACATGTCAATAGGAGGGCCGAGGGTAAGAAAATCTATGAGGTACAATCTGAACAGGCAGCCTGCATCTCTGTGCATTTCACTATAATGCTGTATCATAAGGCTATTTCTATAGTACTCTTTGTAGATGTGGATAAAACAAATAATATTAAGCAAAACTTAAAGTCAACAAATTACTGTTCAAAAATACTTTTCCATTTAAAATAGTTAATAAAGACGTTGTCCCTTTGATGCATTATTAAAGATAGTACCTTTATGTGAATGGACAATAGCAAATATTCTTAATAAAATTAGATGGCTTTCTAAATGCAATGTTAGTGATGTGGTAAGGGGGCCACCTGAACATTTTTTAAATAAAACTTTTTATTCTGAAATAATTTTAGACTTACAGAAAAGTCATTACCCCTCACCCAATTTCCCTTAATGTTAACATGTTACATTAGTATGGTCCATTTGCAAAACTATGAAACCAACATTAGTACATTATTAACTGAATGCCAGACTTTATTTAGATTTCACTACTTTTTCCATTATTCCCTTTTTCTGTTCCAGGATCCAATCCAGGATACTATATTTCATTTAAGCTCTCATAGTCTCCTTAGTCTGAGCTACATCAATTTCTCCTCCTTTGTAGCATGAAAGCAGAAAACAAATGAGTATGGCTGTGTTCCAATAAAACGGTATTTACAGACACTATGAGTTTCTTATAATTTTCCAATGTCATGAAATATTCTCTGGTTTTTTTCAACCATTTTTAAATGTAATAACTGTATTTTGCTTATGGGTAGTATGGAAACAGGCAGCAGGTGGGATTTAGTTTGCTGACCACTTCATCAGAGTAAGTTCTAAGATAGGCATGTGCTTGGTTAAAAAAAATAAAATCCCTGACTACAACTTACACTTGTTTCCTATAGCTTCCATTAGATTTGTTCCAATGAAAAAAAACAACTGAAATTTCACAGAATCAACTTATTAAGGTAGTGGACCAGGGAATGAAGGATAGGGAGTAGGATTAGGCAGCTGGCCTGAAGGGTAAGGGCTGGTGTGCTACCCTAGAAAGGAGAAGTTCTCTAAGCCTCTCCATTCCTCCCACTTTGTTCCATTTAGGGCAAAATAAGGGTAAAGAAGAACTGGAGAGGACATTAGTCAATTAATAATATAAAAATAGCCTAGTACACACTTGCCTGGAAAAAATGGAAAAGCTCTCTCATCTGTGCTTCTTGGGAGAACAGAAGAGAGTAAATTTATCCCCTTATTTATCTATCACACTTGTAATAATGCAATTACAACCGCAAACCCCTCTCTTCCTTTTGTGTTCTACTATGCTCCTCTAGCCACCCAGTGTCTCAGGAATGCCTTCAATGCCTCTATGCTGCAATGGTAGCCCACTCAGACCTGTCATCTTCCAACAATCTATGTTCACATCTCTCCAAGGTAGGCTGCGGATGGGAGCAGCTAGTCCACTTTGTAGGTTCAAAAAATGAAATAGAGAAAGAACACTGCCCTCAATATCATGCTCTAAAATAGTGAATTAGCTAAGAACAAAAATCTGGTTTCTTTAACTTCTTGGCCTGTAGGTAAGATGTTACCACTTTTCACTATTCCATCTCTCTTTAAATCACAAGACTTTTTACAAAACATGGTTAGTCAGGTAAGATTACAAGGTGCAAAAAAATGAATGTCCTAATGACCAGTAATTTTCAAATTCCTTCCATTTCAAGCAGGGGCTTCATAATATATATCAAATGAAAATGGATAAATTAATAAAAGAATTTGCCACCCCCAAAATATGAATCAAAATAATAATGGCTAGTGTTTCATTTTAAGAAAGGAATTCAGAATAACAGAGATTGATACTTAAGGAAAAGGTGTCCCAAGTTTTTTCTATTTCTCAAATGCATAAAATAAGAAGTAACTGATTTGTCAATAAAGCTGTATCCACTTTACAGTCTGAGAAATATATTAATAGCAAAAATATTTAACTCAAAATTCGTTTTAAGAGTTGAGGTTATATTTTTGCAGATGTCTAATTTACTCAGCAATAAAAACACTGCAAGTCATTTTTAGAAATTGGCAAGCTAGAGTATTTAAAAATACAATGTTTTATGACAAAAGTACATATTTTAATTTATAAATTACAAGATTTATAACAAGAACATATTCTGATTTAAGTATTTTTTAAATTTACCTTTTGTTCCTGCAAAAACTGGTCTGCTAACTTTTTAATATTTTCTTCATGCTGTGCTCTTAACTCCTTGATCTGTTGTCCACACTGAAAACTAAATTACAAAGTCATTCTTTTAGGCTATATTATCTTGGATTGACTTCTCAAAGTTGTCTAGAAGTTGAAAACATACATTTAAAAGATAAAGCATTCAGTTAGCAAGAGAGTGGGCACAGAAAGACAAAGAGCAGATATAAAAATAGCTCACAGTCAAAATTCTGAGAATATTTGAATCTTTAATAGAGGATAAAGAATACTGATAAAGCTAATTAAAGTAACAGAAATTAGAAAGATGAAAAATTATTTTTATAAATTACATTTATAAAGAAACAATTATCAAAGCCAACTTCAAACACAGAAAAAACATTATAGAAGAGAAAACCATGAGACCAATATATAGTAACAGATGAGAAAACCTAGAATTATGAGAGTTGATAAGGAGTGGCAGCAGATGATTCATCCAATAGATAGCATTTTCAACACAACTGTAAGAGTTCTAAACCATAAGAATAACAAGAATGGAAGGAACCAATAAATAAGATAGAATGGAATCATCAAGAAAAAAGGTGAAGGAACAGAACAGATAAAAGATTGAGAATTTTCACTGGACAAGTGGCCACAGAATACAAATAACACCATTCGTGCAAAAAGAAACAAATAGTTACAAAATATACAGAAAAATGTTAACTTTCACCATTAAAAGTACAATTAAACTTCTTATATGTATATATGGTAGTACTTTATTCCTATACTAGCAAAATTAAGTCCGAGTTATAAAGGCCTATGTTGGTAGGGGTACAGGAAAATATTTACATTATAAATTAGTACAACCATTTCAGAAAGCAATCTTTCATATATGTGATAAAAGCAACAAAACATTCTGTCTCAGGAATACTACATTTGAGAATATACACCAGTGAAATAACATAAGAGGGAGAAATCCTTTTTGCATAAAGGTTTTTATAGCTGGTATTCATAACAGTATGATAAGGAAAACTCCTACAACAGTCCAGCAACTGGGAGAGATTAAACAAACTTTGGTACATTAACATGCTGGAATGATATATTACCTTTGAATACGCTAACTCTCTAATTCTATAGATATATTGAAAATCATTGGATACTATTAGGTTAAAACACATACATGTAAATAGATGCATATTGATAACCTACAAGAGTAAGAAGCCAGAAATGGATACATGGTACTTTAAAATATAGTTCATCTTTCTAATTTTGGGTATGCAGACCTAAAAAAAACCTTTCATTATAAAACTGATTAAAGATATAAGAAAGGTTTTTAAAGAGCGAATGCCAGAAAGAGGTTCCCCGACCTCCTCACCAACTGAGTGTAGAGGTGTACGCAAGAATGCAGAGCAGGGAAGCAGCAGCTTGCACTCAGTCCCTCAGCTGTTCTGGGGACACCTCCCAGTGTTGGCTTCGTCTTCTGGATGCCCCTCATAGAGAACCACAGATTCTCCTGTTAGTCTTTGCACATCTAATGCAATGAAACTCAGGCCTTGAACGATTTTCTGGCTCACAATGAACTCTTCTACATGGGCAGACTACACATATCTTGTAAAAGATACTTTAATGGCGTTTAACATATCACAATAAAAAAGTGTGTATCTCAAAGAGGCACAGAAAGACAACAGAAAAGGAATTTAAAAGACCTAAGGAAATGAAAGAAGAAAAGAAAAACAGAAACCAGAAAGGAAGAAATAAATGGTCCAAAAGTTGGACAAATATTCCAGATTCATAGCTATTTGTTGCATATAGCATCTCACCTCTCATATTCTAACCTCTTCACAAGGTAAGTAGTGTTCTTCCTATAGTCCTGAAGCTGGTCTTCCTGTCGAAGAAACTCCTGACGAAGTTCAGCAAGTTGCTCTATCCACACAAGGTAAGAATCAAAGGAATAAAGTTTACTCATTCTAATACTTCTTATCAAGAAGTTATGGGATTTTTAAAATTTATATACACGTCTCAATTTCTTTACTCAAACTCTCAGGCAGTTAAATTATATAATTAGTACCACATTTAATTGCCTTTTATAACGCATTGGCAATAAAAATTTTTTTAAAGAATTATTTATTTATTTGAGGTGGGGGAAAGTGAGTGAGCAGGGGGAGGGGCAAAGGGAGAGGGAGAGGATCTCAGGCAGACTCTGCACTGAGAAGGAGCCCAACGGGAGGGGCTCCATCTCATGACCCTGAGATCATGACCTGAGCCAAAACCAAGAGTCGGATGTTTAACAGACTGAACCGCCCAGGCGCCCCAGCAATAAAATTTATTTTAAAAACAAGATAGCCTTGGGGCACCTGAGTGGCTCAGTTGGTTGGGCTTCCAACTCTTGGTTTCAGCTCAGGTCATGACCTCATGGGTTGTGGGATCAAGCCCCACACTGGGCTCCGAATTCAGTGGGGAGTTGGCTTGGGATTCCCTCTCTCCCTCGGATCCTCCCCCTGCTTGCGTGCACACGTTTTCTCTCTCTCTCTCTCAAATAAATTAAAAAAAAAGACAGCCTCAGTGGCTTTGACATTAATCAGAAATATTAAAAAATTATACATTTTTTCATATTATGTAGGTATACACTAACTGTGGAAACAGTACCAAAAAAAGACAAAAGACAAAAACCAAAAAACCCTACTTAACTCTTTAAACCTATCTGCTTTATAAAAGGGGAGTGGGGAATCATATTTTTTAGAGGTGTTGGCTATGGATACAGAATTCAAGGTTTCTTTTTCATTTTAATAACATTTGACTCCCAAGTTAAGTGCAATCACTTTGGATCTCATTTCTAGTTCTGCTGCTAATGCTAGGACCACATATACTATAATTGTATTTTCAAAGCTCATGATTTCTGGACAAGAGCTTGAAGTTTTAGTTGTAAGGAACAACATGAACTTCCAAGCTGAAGAGTAGATGAAATGTGGGGCCAGATGCACCTTTATTTCCCCCCAGAGAGGGAGAGGGCGGGGAGGGGCAGAAGGAGAGGGAAAGAGAATCTTAAGTAGGCTCCATGCCCAGTGCAGAGCAGGAGCCAGGGCCAGGCTTGATCTCACAACTCTGAGATCATGACCTGAGTAAAATCAGGAGTCAGAAGCTTAACCGACTGAGCCACACAGGCGCCCCAGATGCTCTTTTGTTCACATTTAATCCACAATCACCCACCCCACATTTTCTAGAGTTGCTCCCTCTTCACATGACCCTACAAATAAAAGAAATTCAGCCAGAGAAGAGAAACGTCAGTTTCTGAAAAAGAGGATTAAGAAAATTAGCTAACAGCTTTAGCAGTAAGCAAAAGTAGTAAGAAAGTCTTAATTTTTATAAATGGCAACAGAGGTCTTTTCTGCATAAGTAACATTTCTTAAGACTAAATATATCTAGGGGTGCCTGGGTGGCTCAGTCGTTAAGCGTCTGCCTTCGGCTCAGGTCATGGTCCCGGGGTCCTGGGATCGAGCCCCGCATCGGGCTCCGTGCTCAGCGGGAAGCTTGCTTCTCCCTCTCCCACTCCCCCTGCTTGTGTTCCCTCTCTCGCTGTGTCTCTCTCTCTGTCAAATAAATAAATAAATATAATCTTAAAAAAAAAAAAAAGATAAAATATATCTAACCATAGTATACAAATATTATAACATCTACTTTTCATGGAAGGCTTCTAAAATCAGTCTTATTACTTTAAGGGCACTCCAAAAATGCTTGGGATATAAGTTTTCAAAAAGCAGAGGTAAAATATATTTATAATGTAATTATATACATGTAAAAAACTGGACTAAAATAAAAATATTTCAAAGTGCTACCAGTGATTATGTTTAGTGGTAGGATTCTGAGCATTTTTTTTTCTCTTTCTAAATTTTATTGTGGAATCATAACTGTGACAATGACAACAAATAAAAATTTTAAGGTCAGATGAACATTTGCTGAAATGTATAAATAAAACATTTAACAATGCGCATATCCATAGTTATTGTATAGTATAATACTCAGGTGTAAAAAGTTAATGATTCACATAAAATGTTTGTAGTTGATAATCATGTTTACATATTCAAGCCACATATTTTTATTTAAAAAATTTTTGAGCTATAACACTGTATAAATTTAAGATGTACAACATGTTGATTTAATTCACTTCCCCACTGTGAATGACTTCCACTGAAGCACTAGCTAACACCGCCACTGTCTCACATAATCACCATTTCTTTTTGTGGTGAGAATGTTGAAGATCTACTCTCTCAGCAATTTTCAAGTACCTAATACAGTATTGTTAACTATAATCACCATGTTGTTTATTATATCCCCAAAACTTATTCATTTTATAACTGAGAGTTTGTACACTTTGACCAACATCTCCTTATTCTCCCCACCCTACTCCCAACCCCTGGTAATCACCATTCCATTCTGTTTCTGTAAGTTTAGTCAAGCCACATTTTAAGTTTCTTCTTACTCTATTAATTCTCCAATATGTAAACATGGTTGATCTCCATAGTTTTTCATCTCTGATATCTACCTCAGACAAAAATAGAAATCTGACACCAAGTATCCCTGAATAACACATTACTTGATCCCTGGCCCCATCTCCTAAGATATAGAGGACCAGAGGTAGCAGAAACTCTGGCCTCAGCTATGGCTGTTGATTCTACAGAGACACTGAGATCTCAGCAAGAGGCAGTGACAAAAAGTCTTGTAGCCTACAGATATTTAGCCAGTTCAGTGAACCTGTATTCAGGCAGGAAAGGTTCTAGAACTAAAAAGTTACTGCAATTAGGGACGCCTGGGTGGCTCAGTCGGTTAAGTGTCTGCCTTCGGCTCAGGTCATGATCCCAGGGTCCTGGGATCGAGTCCCGCATCGGGCTCCCTGCTCTGCGGGGAGCCTACTTCTCCCTCTGCCTCTGTCTCTCTCTCTGTCTCTCATGAATAAATAAATAAAATCTTTAAAAAAAAAAAAAAAAGTTACTGCAATTAAAAAAAATAAGCACCAGCAAGCAGCTACAGATAATGTACCTCAACTGGTGGTCTGTAGGCTTCTTTTTCCCACATTGTAAAATAACTGAAGTAGCTAAGTTTATCTTCAGAATGAACCTGAGGCTTAGTATGATTTCAAGATTTGGGGTGGCTTCTCCTCCTTCCCACAAAGTTTTTCACTAACAACATTTGAAATTCCTATATCAAGAAGTAGTTTTAGGGGCGTCTGGGTGCCTCAGTCGTTAAGCGTCTACCTTCGGTTCAGGTCACGATCCCAGGGTCCTGGGATTGAGCCCCCATCGGGCTCCCTGCTCTGCGGGAAGCCTGCTTCTCCCTCTCCCACTCCCCCTGCTTGCGTTCCCTCTCTCTCTGTATCTCTCTCTGTCAAATAAGTAAATAAAATCTTAAAAAAAAAGTAGTTTTATCTCTAAATGGAGATAAAAGGCTTAAAATACAATTGACAAGGAAAAATAAAACATCAGTATGAGTGAGTTCCAGTCGATGTAAAATATCAGATTCTTTCCTGTTTGAATACAGGGAAAGGATTATAAAGCAGGGAGCTCATTGGTGCTTTGAGTAAGTCAACACAAAGACCTGAAAAGGGGAAAAGTAAATAGATCAGAGAGCAAAACTAAAGACAGAATTTTCCTATATCTCAATTTTACCTTCAACTGATAGCCAGTGTTTTATTTTTTATTTTTTTAAAATGTCTTTATTCTACCTTCTTTCTTGTAGTGTATTTTATTTTACTTTTAAAATGGGCTCCCACCCAACATGGGGCTCAAACTCATAACCCCAAGATCGAGAGTTGCATGCTCTACCCAACTGAGCCAGGCAGGCACCCATGTTTTATTTTGAACCCAAAGATACTCTGTGTCTACTGTGGCTACTCCAGGTCGCCATAGCAAGATTCTCAGAGTAACTTAACATGAGATCAGGTCCACAGCTGATTGTGCAGAATGTTCTACTTCTGGCAGTAACACCAGGGTATATTACAGAAAGGCGTGGCCATGCTCCTTCAATTTAACTTCAAAAGATTAGGGATGTAGTTAAAAAATGGGTTGCCTAGGACCAACATTTAAAGCAAAAAAAAAAAAAAAAAATTTACTTCTAGAAAATTTTTATTTCAAATTTCCTTTCAGTAATAGGCATAAAAATAAGGTGAGCTATTCAAAATAAACTGGTGTATACTAGAATGTTACTTTGTTATCTCAGGGATTAAAAACCAACTCTCATTCCTTTCATTTCCAAAAAAAAATTAACTACCACAACATTTTTAAAAGAGTCTTAGTGTGTATGAATTCCATTATATCCAGTATTAATTTCAACGAAAATAGTCCAATTTGATTTTATAGTAGATTTGAAGTTTGTTTCAGTAGAAATAGTTCCTAAAGTGCAAAAGTCCATTTAAAAGGATATTCAATCTTAAGAGTCCAAGCTTCAGTAACTGCACTAAACCAAAAGTTGTACAGTTATGAGTTCAAATCAAAGCCTCTTTTACTGAAGATTATCATAAAAAATTTCCAAATATCTCAAGATGTACTTCAATGCACACAATACAATAAAGATTTTTACTCAGTAACATAGGCTGTCATTTTCTTTGGCATAGACTAGCAGAAGCCACTGGACTTCTTATTCAACTGATCTATGATTACTTAATAGAAATATACTTTGATGACAAGCAGAATCATTTGTAAAAATAGCCAGCAGGAAGCAGCACTGACAGAGTGACATCTTCTGTGTCATCCTAATGTACTCCTATGAGTCAAAAAGAGTAGAATATGGACACAAATGCAACAAAAACAGATGTGGCCACCCAGGAAGTAAATTTCTAAGAGAAAGTCAAAGTTGTTCTAAATCATAGATAGTAAAAAATTAATAATTTCTATTTTCGAGTTACAACACACACACCCAAAAATAATGGTTTTGCTAGGTGAAGAGCAAAACTTCAATAAATTACAAAGCTAGCTCAGGTTGGCTTCTTCAAGAGGATAATAAATATATATCATCTAATTCTACCTAAAGAGGGTTAAAATGGTTATAGAATAAAGATATATTTATGAAATTACAAAGCATTTATTACCCACATACAAAAACTTAGAGTCACTGTTGCAAAGTTTTAAAATAATACAATGTTGTAACTAAAGGGTGGGAGGGAGAAGGGGGGTGCTCTTCAGACCCCAAATTCCAAAGGCTGGTGATGGTGTGAAGTAATGTTAAGGAAAGTATAGAGTTTATTCTCCTTAACTATTATTATTTTTTATAAAAGCTTTAGTCATCTATTACTTCATCTAAGGGGGGGGAACATATAGCTCCAGGTTTCTTTCTGGCTTCTTTCCAAGTTTTCTTTCTATTCTAAATTTCTATTCCCAGTGTATCTAAAACATTAAGCATGGAGGACCTGTCCAAAGCTTCCCTAGACCTGAATGGATTATTTTAGCAATTGGACACAGTACAGAGGGATTAGCCCTTACCTTTTCCCTAGAAATCTGATAGCTTCTGAAGCTACAGCTCAATTTTCTTTGATGCGTCTTTTAACATTTCATTGCATGAAATCAGCCTACCACACAAGATTTAAATGCAAATTTTAACTTGCATTTATTATATATATATATAAAGCAACATTACAATTTTTTATTCTATCTTAAAAGGACAAATGTCTTGCCATCAGAGGAGCTTTGTTCAAAAAATTTTATTTCATTTAGCTAACTATTTGATTCTTGAGGATTTTAGACATTTAGTGACCTTTATTTATCTTTAATCTGTAATTAAGTTTCTTACCCTTTAAATGATGTATATCTGCCATCTGATATGATATGTTGCTCTGTAGTTTAACCTGAAAAAAAATTAAGTTTCATTTTACTACAGAATATGCAGTTTTACTCATATTTCCTTTTTTTTGCTCATATTTACTTTGAGCTTCTTCATAAATGCAAAAGAAAAATCCTTAACTTATACAAACCTGTCCCTTTCCAAAAAGAATTAGAGATAAATTCTGATTTTGTAATACTCATTTTAAATTTGCAAAAGAATATTCATTTTACTTAATATATAGTCTAATAACTTTTAAACATTTAAAAGTTTGAGTTAAATATTGCTTAATGAGATCTTTTTTCAAAATCTTACCAGAAGAGACCTCTTACTAACTCTATATTAAGAAAAGAATTAATTGTTTGAATCAGTTAATGGCAAATCAAAAGTAACTGATGCTTATTAAGCTCCCACAGGATGACAGATACTACACAGGACCTGTTGTGGTCACTGCCCTTCAAGAGCCAGTATACAAGAACAATAAGAACTTAGAAGTATATCAAAATATGACTCAAATTAAGGCTTAGCACTTAATTTAAATCTTTTTTTTTTTAGGTAATCTCTACACCCAACATGGGGTTCCAACTCACAACCCTGAGATCAAGAGTTGCAAACTCCATTGACTGAGCAGCCAGGCACCCCAGGCTTAGCACTTAATTTAAAAATTAAAATAAGGCCTTGGAGAGCTAGGATTCATCCACAAAGAACTACTGTACCAGTTTTTGCTTCAAGAGGTTTCACCCAATTGTTAAATGCAACTAAAATATCTCTACAAACAGGTTCTCTTGTCAACCTCAAGAGTAACTTTACTTTGAAAGCATAGACAGATCATATTGAACAGAAGCAGCACCATGAGCACCAAACTGATTATGATAAATACCTCCTCCATCTCTGAAGAGAAAGTTTTAAAATTCTTAGTTTGAAATAATTATAGATTTGTAAAAAATTGAAAAGATAGCACAGAAGTCCCATGTACCCTTCACACAATTCCCCCAGTGGGTACATCCTATATAACTATGGAATAACATCTAAACCAGGAATCTGACATTGGTACAACATGTAAGTATAATTCTATGTCATTTTGTCATATGTATAGATTCATGTAACCACCACCAAAACCAAGATACAGAATACTCTATCATCACAAAGATGTCCCTCATACTGTCCTTTATAGTCAAATCTATCCTCCTTCCTCACACCATTTCTAATCCCTTGTAACTACTAATTTGTCCTCCATCTCTGCAACTTTGTCATTCAAGCATGTTATATAAACAGAATCATACAACATGTGACCTTTTAAGATGTTTTTACTCAGCATAACACATAGTTGTTGCATATATCAATAGTCCATTCCTTTTTATTGCTGAGTAGTATTCCATGATATGAATGTACTACCATTTGTTTAAAGCATTCAACTATTGTGTAACATTTTTGTGGTTTCTACTTTTTAGATATTACAAATACAGGGGCTATGAAAAATTATGTTCAGATTTTTACATGAACATTAATTTTCATTTCTCTGAGATAAATGCCCAAGAGTGAGACTGTTCCTTTTCAAAAGTGGCCATGCCACTTTCATTTACATTTAAAAAAAATTACCACACAGGTACTGGATGGGAGAATAATTGGAAAACATGAGAGCAGCCTCAAGGAATCAGTAGGCAAAGCAGCACCTAAAGCAGTATAATTACTGTAAGAATTCAGAGATGATTCTTACCTGATGTAATCAGGGAAAACTTTACGGAAGGGATTTTATCTGAATTAGGCATTGAAGGCTAGGTAAAATTGTAAATTGGTAGAAAAGGACATTTTAGATAGAGGGTACAGCATAAGAAAAGTTAGAGAGGCAAGAAAGACATGAGGCACATATGAAGACCTGATCAAAATACTGTTTGGTTATAGCACATAATACAGGGCAAAAAACAGTGGGAAAGAAGGTTTGAGATAAGTCCATGGAGTGCCCTTCAGCCCTAAGAAGAATCTACTCTTCAAACAGAGAGCCAGTGACTTTCAAATTTCATATGAAAGTTTATCCATTACTAATAACTAATGAAAGCATACCTGTTCTAGTTGAAGCACAAGTGGGAATCTAGGGGTCCCACTTCCTTTTCCCCTAGAATCCTGGTGGCTTTGAAGAATGAAGTTTAAAATATGATGTAGATATTCAGTCATAAAAAGGAATGAAGTACTGGTACATGCTACAGTATGGATGAGCCTTGAAAACATTATATATGCTAAGTAAAAGAAGCCAGTCACAAAAGGACATAGGGTTTCTTCTTGTGGTGATGAAAATGTTCTGAAATTACTGATGATGGCTGCATAGTACTGTGAATATACTAAAAAACAAACTGAACTGAAAAAAAAAACTGAACTGTACACCTTAAAAGGTTAAGTTTTATGATATATGAATAATATCTCAAATTTTTAATGCAAAAAAATAGAAATGAAAATGCCAAGGGTATTACAGGGACCGGATATGAAACTGGGGATAGAATAATGGACAAACTCTAGACACTCAAGGAGTTTATTATTTAGGAGAGGCAGTCAAGTAACTAGTCAATTATAATACAGTAAAATAAATGCTATTATTAGGTCCCACAGATATGACAGGAGAACTTAGTAGAAGCACTTAAATCCTTAAGAGGATGAAATGCCTTAGGGGAGTGAGGGGTGGCTTCTGGAGATGATAGCTAAAATACGTCCAGTAGGAAAAGTAGTGTTTTGCCAGATGGAAGTAGGCAGAGGGTAAGGAGGAAAGATATTCAAGGCATGTGTCAAAACTTAGAAGTGAGCGGCACCTGGGTAGCTCAGTCGTTAAGCGTCTGCCTTGGGCTCAGGTCATGATTCTGGGGTCCTGGGATCAAGCCCCGCATCATCGGGCTCCCTGCTCCACAGGAAGCCTGCTTCTCCCTCTCCCACTCCCCCTGCTTGTGTTCCCTCTCTGGCTGTCTCTCTCTCTCTGTCAAATAAATAAAATCTTAAAAAACAAAAAAACAAAAAAAACCCCTTAGAAGTGAAAAATAATACACATTTCAAAAACTTCAAGCAGTTCTAAGCAGTTGGAACAGAGAGAAAGAAGTGGTAAGAAATATGGATAGAAAGGTAAGCAAGGTCCACATTATGAAGGGTCTTGCCAAAAAATGTGGATACATTCCAACGGCTATGGTCAACCTTTAAAGGACTTCAAGCAAGGGTAAGAGATCCAATTGGCAACCTGGCTTCAGTGTGATGAGTGGACCAGAGGGACAAGATGAGAGAGAGGGAGACCAGGTAGGAGAACAGGAGACTACTGTTGCATCTCAGGTGAGAAAATGATGGTCTAAGCCAGGGGTGGGCACACTATGGCCTGTGAGCCAAATCTGGCCTGCTTCCTGTTTTGGTAGGGATGACAAACTAAGGATGGTTTATACATTTTTAAATGGTTGGGAAATCAAAAGAAGAACAATATTTTGTGAATTAAATGAAATGCAAATTTCAGTGTCTATAAATAAAGTTTTATGGGAAACGGCCACACCCATTCATTTACATGTCTCTGCCTGTTATGGAGCTACAGTGATTGTGACAAACACTATATGGCCTGCAAAGCCTAACATATTTACAATATGCCAACCTCTGGTCTAAACTAATAGAATGAGAACAGAGAAATAAATATATTTGGGAAATATGAAAGAGGAAGAATGAATAATCTTGCTGACTGAGTAGATAGAGGGTAAAAGAAGAAACATCAAAGATGATGGTTAGATTTCTAAAGTAGGAAACTAGATGAGTAAGGTTGCAGTACTACTCCCCAACAGGGAAGCAGGAAAAATAGACTTGGGGTGAGAGGGAGAAGTGGGGGTATGATTTTTTCAGATTTGAACCTGTTGAACATGAGGCACTTGTGACACACCCAAGAAGAGATCTGGAAGAGGTCTGGAGCTTGGAGACCAATGAACTGAGATTCATTAGCATATGAATGACAATTAAAGTCAAGGGAATGAGATCGTTGATGGAAAGCTGCAAAGGCAGCAGGAGAAACTGACACCAATTGCCATGTGATCAGCTGATCACTAAGAACTGCTCTCCAATCATTTGTAATTAGCCTATGTTACATTCTTTCCCACTTCCTTTATTTTCATGATCCAATTTTTTTTGCATTTTTTGCCCCTCCAAAGAACATAACCATCTTTTTTCTTGTTTTCAACAAGTTAGCATTACTTTGTTTTTTATCCATTTTTATGATGTTATTCCAACTTCTCTACACTATTTTAAACTTGCTTTTTAAATTGCTAGAGATGCTGTTCTTGAATACTAGGCTATGAGTGGCCTCAGCTTCCCTGAACTGTCTCTTTTGTATCCTTATAGTCTTAACAATTTTTTTAATGGAGGAAGGGAAATTCAATCTACAGACCACAAAAATAGTACAGGATTATATGAGCAGTACTGCTTTATTCTTATCACTTTAATTTTCTCTTCAATCTTCTTTATTGAGAATGGAGATGCTGATCCCAATGGCTCATATATAAAGTCCTCACATTTCAAAAGCTGCTCTGGAACAATATATTTTACATGGTATTAAAGAGAAAATCATAGCTTGTCTAAATAAAAGCCTGTTCTTAATCCAGCATAATGAATTTATTTTCCACCCCATTCCTTTGCCATGTAAGAATTTTTCAGTTAGCTTCTCAGACCCCCCCTTATGGCATTCCCTTGGCATCTCATGTTCTCTATTATTCCTGTCAATCTTTCCCACAGGAGTCTCACAATAATCTTATATTTAGTATTTAGTATTATCGGCAAGTAACAGTTCCCAATTTCTCTCACTTCCTATTAACACTAGTTTCATTCTGCAAGTTATCTCACCTTCCATATGCCTTTGAACAGAGGTGCCAAGGATTTGCTCAAAGATCTCACAGAGCCCAGCTGGTAGATCATTAAACCCAGAAGTTCTCTTCCCTCTACAACAATTTTACTATATTGCTCACTTTCAGAATCTAGATGTCTGCTACTAAACTATCTGTTCATCTTTTTGACGTGTTGCAATATCACAGGCATCTGATCCCTCTTCTCTCCATATATACACCTCACCGTCCCCCTCCAATTCTTATCTAGCTCCTAAAATGGTTTCATAAAGAATCCTTCTAACATTCAATATTATCCTTTCAAGGAAATCTGAATGTGTTTTTAGCTATCATGACACTCCTTTGTATTCTGGCAAAATCTAAGAATATAAAGCAATGACTTAATTTTGGCTTTAATCTTACATTTTCTACCATCTTGAGTCTGTTTATGAAGACTTTTCCCATTTGGTTTCTGATTTTTTTTTTATTTGCACTAATTTCTTCAACTTTGTTTTCCTTTCCTTTTAAGCTTTTCATTAATCATTTCTGCATAGAGATAGGTCTCTTTAGTTCTTTAACTCCTTTGGCTTTAACCCTTCCTCTGAGAGTCTTCAATTCCTTGAATACTTCCACCATCTCATCACCTTCAAAAGGAAGCTTGCCTTACCTTATGATTATTCCTCCTCATAGTTTTAATTTTCTTGTGTTCTAACATGAATTTGCTTATCTTCTAAATGACTCTGCCAAAACTTCCCAGTTGTTTGGAAACTAATTTGAGTTCTATTTCATGATTGGAAAAAAGATATTTCATTTTACCACAAAAACTCTGTTGGAACTGGCAATGCTATAGGAATACTTTTTTTTTTCTAAGTATATTCCAGACAGGTAACAGTACATAAACTCTAAGAAGTATTATTTAATCCTTATGTTATGAAAGGATTTTTTTTTTTAAAGATTTTATTTATTTATTTGACAGAGAGAAACACAGCAAGAGAGGGAACACAAGCAGAGGGAGTAGGAGAGGGAGAAGCAGGCTCTCGGCTGAGCAGGGAGCCCGAGGCGGGGCTCGATCCCAGGACCCTGAGATCATGACCTGAGCCGAAGGCAGACACTTAACGACTGAGCCACCCAGGCGCCCCTTATGAAAGGATTCTTATTGTCCGGCTTTACACGTCCCTTTTGGTCACTTCCAGACTTTTGCCAAAATACCCTTTTCACAATATGCAAGAAAGATATCAAATAATTTCTCTTTCAAATTTCTTTGGGGATGAGGGGTGTGTGTTAGATAGACAGACACGCACACACACAGACGCACATGTGCACACAAACGTAGCCCCATTCCTTTGCCTAATTTACATCTGTAGTCAGATAGATTCCAACCCAAATTCCAACATATCCTTCAAAAACCCACAATGCTCAAAATGCCTTGCCTGACTCAAGTCTACTGGGAAGAGCCTCATATTCAGTCCTGTCAAAAAGAAACATTCTTTTATCACACACAGTCCTATTTCCAGTAAGAATGTCACCTTGTTTCTCTTCTACTCCCAAGGTTTATCAGAAATGAGAATTCCATGAGAACAGGCACTGTGTCTTTCACTCATCACTGTGTATCCATCTCAGCAAACGTGTGCTGAATGACTCCCTAGATTTTCATGCTCCATTCTCTTTGTACTACGTATTTTTCTACCTTAAATTGTATTTTATTCATATTTGTATAATTCTAATTATCCTTCCAGACTTCTTCTAACCCCCCTCATTTATTTCCCCTTGTTATCAACTTCATTGCCTTAGGCTTTACTTTCCCTCTCCCCTTCTGCAATGCTTGTTTCTCTGGGATTTGGAGTCCATCTATAATTGGCCGATTATCCATGCTGTCTTTGGCCTTTTCCATGTTAATCTCTTAAAATGTGTTTCCTATCATTCCTGAGACCTTTTTCCTCTCTTCCAAGATACATGTTCTTTATCTCTTTCTTTAGTAACAATTATCTTCTCCTGATATTCTCCTATAGCATTTCTCGTTCATCCCCAGCTATTTCATCTATTTTCCTCTCATCTTTCTTCCTTCAATACCTAAAACTTAATCTTTATATTTTTACCACCTCTTTCTGAAGCTCTTTTAATGCTTTCCCCATCCCACATGGCTACTTTGAATTAATTTTGGCAGCTGTTACCAGCTCAGTTGCTCTGCTTCTCTTTTCATTCTGGGACCTTGAAAATGGCTCAGCTGTGCATGCTTCACTTTCATTATAACCTGTTCTTAGGCAATCAGCACAACTTTGACCATTGATCCCAAAGGTTATATATAATTGGCTTTTTACAGATGTCATTTCTGGCTCCTTTTTCCCCACACCAGAAACATTTTTCCTTATTATATCTCATACTCAGATGATTTTTAGCGACAATTCTATCTTCTGTAATATAACTGCTAAACCTGGATCATGCTCAGAATCACCTAGGGAGCTCTAAGAAAAACATATTCTTGCCTCCTCCACCCCACTCTGGTGTGATTTAGTAGTCCGGGGATGGGCCCAGAAATCTTTTTTTAAAAGTTCAAGTGATTCTGATAATCAGCCAGGTTTAGTGGTTACTCATGTCTGGCTGGCACCTATACCAGCTGGATCAAAATGGGATATCAATACTAACTGATGGGTATTAAATGGTTTTCTTAATGTTTATTTTGTGTTAGGTCTTGTGCTAAGTGTTTTACAAGTATCACTGCATTTAATTCCTACAACCATCCTATGAGGTGGGCTTTACATTTTACAGATGAGGAAACCGTACTCTCTTTCATATGCCCACAGTAGATTCTGGATATTCTCCCAAGCAGTCCTACACAAGAGTCTGTGCTCATGACACTGTGCGTATACTAGATCAGGTAGGTAATTAAACTTCATGGGGCGCCTGGGTGGCTTCAGTCAGTTAAGCGTCTGCCTTAGGCTCAGGTCATGATCCCAGGGTCCTGGGATCAAGCCCCACACCGGGCTCCTTGCTCAGCCTCCTTGCTCTTCCTCTGCCCCTGCTCATATGCTCTCTCTCTCTCACATAGATAAGTAAAATCTTAAAAAAAAAAAAAAAAAGGAAACTATGAACTATAACACTTAATGATGAATAGAGGCAAAGCCAGCAAAGAAGACTAAGAAGAACTGAGAGAAGAAAAACAAGAGAGTCTGGTGTCAGGGAAGCCAAGAGCACAGACAGCTGGGTGAAAAGATGCTGAGATATCAGGAGTAGAAGAGAAAATCCAAATGTGAACAAAGACAATTCTCTTTTCAAGAAATGTAACTGGGAAAGGAAGAAAAGATGCAAGCATTTTTTAAGTGCTGAGGAGCAAGTAGAGACAGGTTGAATATAAGAAGGAGACTGGGTTAATAATAGTACAAGGTCTTTGAAAAGGTGGAGGAAATTAGATCCAGAAAACAGGTACAGAGTCTGGTCGTGGAGAAAGTAGGAACTTTTTTTTTATTCCAACAAGGAGGGAAGACATATGGTTAGAGAAGTAGGTATGCCTACAGATTTGGTAATAAAAATTATATTAGTTCATGTCCAATTCTTGGTCAAAAGGGAGACAAGATCACCTGTTAGGCTGAAGGAAGGGGAAGAGGAATGTAAATGGGGGAAAGGCGGTGGGGAAGGCTTGAGGAAGGGAGAAGTTTGAAAGCTGTTGGAATAGATATGTTGTCTAGAGAGTACTGTAATTTGTAAGGGCTGTTGAAAACCTAGTTGGGGCAGCTGATCATAAATTTCTACAAGTACCAGTTTGGTTACATGCTTTTCTCCAGCTATGCTTGAGATAGACATGTAAAAGAGAGAATAATGGCAAGAAACTAAACTGAAACAACAGACCATGGAATCTTAGCTGGATAGGTAGTAAAGAATGAACAGGGCTGCTGGAAAGGAAGGAAAGGATAAGTGGTCCAGGTGAAGTTGAAAAACAAGTATAATCCATTCAGCAGTTCTAATGTCTTTTTTTTTTTTTTAAAGATTGTATTTATCTGACAGAGACACAGCAAAAGAGGGAACACAAGCAGGGGGAGTGGGAGAGGGAGAAGCAGGCTTCCCGCTGAGCAGGGAGCCCAATGCAGGACTGGATCCCAGGACCCTGGGATCATGACCTGAGCCGAAGGCAGATGCTTAACAACTGAGCCACCCAGGCGCCCCCTAATGTCTTTTTTAAAAAAAGATTTTATTTATTCACCCACTTGGCGAGGGGGGGGGGGGTGTAGTGCACGTGCAAGCGGAGGGAGGGGCAGAGGGGGAGGGAGATGAAGAGGGAAAAAATTCCAAGCCAACTCGGTGCTGAGTGTGGAGCCCAATGAGGGGCTCGATCTCACAACTGGGAGATCATGACCTGAGCCAAAATCAAGAGTCAGATACTCAACCAACTGAGCCACCCAAGCACCCCCTAATTTTTTTTATACGTTCTCCCAAGAATATACAAGTCTGAAGTTCACAAACTTTAATTTTTTTTTAAGTAAACTCTATATGCGACGTGGGGCTCAAACTCACAACCCCGAGATCAAGAGTTACACGCTTTACTTACTGAGCCAGCCAGGTGCCCCTGAAGTTCACAAACTTTAAATTTCCAGAATGTGAAATCCTAGGTCAGGTTTATGTTAGAATGAATTAATAATCAAGGCCTTTAGTTATCATTAGCTGTTGGCAAATATTTCTAGTTCTCATCCTAGGCACTAGATCATCCGTCCTGATTTCTTTGAAGCTGCATTGAGAGAGGGGCAATGAAATATGAGCAAAATGACATGAATCACTTCCAGATATTAGAAATTATAAGGAGCACAATTCACCACTCTCTCATTCTACCAGAGCAACCGATGTTTCAGATGGGGGCTGCTCAGTCTGCCTAGTTCCTAGAATGGGGAAGATGTACAGCAGTGCTTTCCATCAACCCACAAAGAGCATGTTGAGTGAGTGATCATTTTTTTAAAGATTTATTTATTTATTTTGAGAGAGTGAGAGAAAGTGTGCACCAGTGGGGAGGAGGGGCAGAGGGAGAGAATCTTTCAAGCAGACTCCCTGCTGACGGAGGAGCCCCAAGCAGGGCTCAATCCCACAACCCATGAGATCACAACCTGAGCCGAAACCAAGAGTCAGATGCGTAACCAGCTGATTTAAGTAGGCTCCACCCCCACTGTGGGGGCTAGAACTCATACCCCTGAGACTGAACTGCATGCTCTACCAGTAGAGCCAGCCAGGTGTCTCGAGTCAGGGATAAATTTTAAGCCACATAAGACGGTACAGACGGAGGACTATGAAAGAGAAAGGAGAGGAGAGAAGAGGTCGGTAGGGAAAGAAAGGCAGACTTTGAAATTATGAGAGTAAGAGTCTCCTCCCCATCTGCCATTTCCAGTTCATAAACCATTTCCACTTACACATCTCACTAATCCTTAAAACTTGAAATGTAAAAAATCAAAATAGTTTCTCCACAAATTAGCAGCCCTTCTCAGCTTCCCCACTACCTTCAATCTTTTGGTTCTCCTGCCTCTTCCCTCTCTTCATCTTATTAACCAGCCCATTAGTGCCTAGAACTGCATGCATTCACACTCCACACAAGCTTTCACCAAGTCCAGCCAATTCTTCTTTTGCAATTTCTCTCAGATCTGACCCTTAACTCTTCCTATGTTCATGGCACCCACCTTGATCTACAAGGACTATTTTCATCTAGCTGCACTAGAAGAGAAGCTCTGTAAGAGCAGAGATCTTATTCATTTGGTCACCCCTTACCCCTGGCACAATGCAGTCACTCAACATTATGACTGAATAAATAAATGAAGAAATCTATCACTAGTCTTTTCCCCACTTTTATCTATTTCCAAATGGTAGCGACAAACATCTTGGCAAAAACTTGTTTTCCATAAAAATCTTTCTTCTAGTCAAAATCCAATAATAGAATACTATTACCCATAGTGTGGAATCTAAAATTCTTCTACCAAGCATTCAATGCCTTCCATAAGGTGGGCACCACTTTATCCAGTTATCAGAAATGGTCTCCTTGACATAGTCAAGCTAGTTTTAACCATCTCTAATTTAAACTACTTTTTCCTATGTCCATGGCTCATCAGCCCTTTCCTTTCCTTTTTACCACTATAAAATAAAAACCAAGACTTAGGTTGATTCTACAATATCAGGATGTTAATTTCTATCACTAAGAATTTCACTATACTGACTATTCCCCATCCTTCCAACACGTTCCCAATGTTTTATGCTATTAGGCCCTAGTCACACCTTCCACTTCCAGTTCCCTTCCAAGCCACCTCTTACCAAGACTACCCACCACTGTTGTCAAATCCCCTTTTAGGTCTTAAGTGTGCATTTAATTTCTTCCTATGTTAATTCATTTCAGCATATATTTATTGAGTAGCTATTTCATGCAAGTCATTGTTCTAAGCACTGTGGATACAGCAAATTACAACAACAGATAAAAATCCCTGCTCTTGCTAGAAGATTACAATATTTAATATGTAATATTTATTACAATAAACAAAAGAAGTCATACGATAGCATCGAAACTGGTAAGTGCTGTGGAGAAAATACATTAGAGATGGAAAAGAGGGGAAGGCCTAAACAAAAAGGTGTCATTTAAACAAAAACTTTTAAGAATGAGAGTTACCATGAAGCTATCTGGGGAAAGGGGGTCCTGGGCAGAGGGTACAGCCAGTGTAAAAGCACCATCACAGGAGAATGACTGATACTTCAAGGAACTGATCAAAACGGCCAGTGTGGTGTGAATGAAGTGAGCAACAAGAAGGGTAGTAAGAGATGAGGTTAGAGAACTGTGAGGGAAGCAGATGGTCTAGGGCCTATGGACCACTGGAAAGACTTGGACTTTTTCTGCAATTGAGATGGAAGCCACTGGAGCATCTTAGGCAAATAAGGAATATAACCTAATTGGCATTTTAACAGTGCTGTGTTGAAAACAGATTAAAGTAGGAGCAA
The DNA here is from genome assembly GCF_002201575.2 of Neomonachus schauinslandi. Lineage (NCBI taxonomy): Eukaryota > Metazoa > Chordata > Mammalia > Carnivora > Phocidae > Neomonachus > Neomonachus schauinslandi. The sequence continues at coordinate 84,875,336 of NC_058411.1, read as the reverse complement.
GGACAGAAGAAAGGAATCTAGTTAAGCTATCACCAATAATTTAGGCAAGAGATGGTGATAATTTAGACCAGAATGGCAGTAAAGGAGGTAGAGAGAAGTGTGTGGATCCTGGGTTTATTGGGGAGCTAAGCCAACAAGATCTGCTGATAAATTGGATGTGTGGCTGAGAAAGAAAGTGTCAAGCATTCCAGAGCTTCTGGCCTGAGAAACTGACAGGAAGGAGTTGCCATTAACTGAGCTAGGAAAGATTGTGAATAGAAGTTTTGGGGTAGGGGAAAGATCAGGGGTTTGGCTTTGGACTGATTAAGTTCCAAAACCATATTTGCCATCCAAGAGGAGATGATGAGTAGAGAGTTAAATATCAAGGCTGGAATTGAAGAGAACAGTCTGGGTTAAAGATATAAATTTGGAAATCATCAGTGTATAGATGGTATTTCAAGACGTGGCAGGGTGAGCTCTCTAAGGGACTGTGTGTAGATAAAGAAGAGGTTCAAGGACTAAGCCTGGGAGTATTCTATTTGAGGAGGAACCAGAAAAGCAGAATGAGAAGGAATGACTAGTTAGGTGGAAAGAAAGCAGTATTTCCTGTAAGCGAAAATGAAGAACATGTTTCAAGGAAGAAGAGGAAGTAATCAACTATATCAAATGCTGCTCATAGGTGAAGTAAGATGATGACTAGGAATTGACAACTGAATTTTAGCCAACACTCAAATACTGAACCACAGTTGGTATGGTGAGGGCAAAAGCCTGATTAGAGTGATTAGAGTGAATTTAAGGGAATGTGTTTAAGTTGTTTTCAGAATAAGCTACCAGACTTACTTCCAACAATAATCCTTCTACCTAGCAGAAAGCCAAAACTGGGTTTCAGCCTCACTTTCTGTGAAAGTTATCTCAACTGATCATACTCATTACTTTCAAATAAAGAACTGATGGTAGTAGAGTCAGCCCTTAGTTTTCTGATACTAATTCCCCAGAAGTCATTGTACTAGAAAGCTCACTTTAGTCCTCAGCACCTTGAGTAGTATGTCCAGATTTTCTAAAGGTTCCAATTTAATATAATTTTCTTCTATTAATGAAGGGGATTCCTTATACGTGCAATTAAACATTTAATTTCATGCCACTATGTTAGTTTTTATATTAAATTTTTTTCTCAAATCAAGAAAATTCTCTTTCAGCCAGGGGCTGGGGAAAGGAAAAAGGAGAGCTTTGTTCAATGGGTACAGAGTTTCAATTTTGAAGATGAAAGGTTCTAGAGATCTGTTGCACAACAATATGCATATTGGTGGGGCACCTGGGTGGCTCAGTCGTTAAAGCATCCTCCCTTGGCTCAGGTCGTGATCCCAGGGTCCTGGGATCAAGCTCCGTATCAGGCTCCCTGCTTCTCCCTCTCCCACTCCCCTTGCTTATGTTCCTGCTCTTGCTATCTCTCTTTCTGTCAAATAAATAAATAAAATCTTAAAAAAAAAAGCATAATGCTAACATTACTGTACACTTAACAATGGTTAAGATGGTCAATTTTATGTTATGAAGTTTTTCACCATAGTTTTTTTTAAAAATTATTTTTCAGACATGATGTCCTGATTTTCAATTTGGAAAATATGGACACTACACTGTTAATTCAAATCTCTACTTGAAAGCATTCCAGGCACCATTAACAACATTTGAGGAGTAAATGTTTTTTGTTTGGGGGGAGATGTACCATTTAAAGAAGTAAAACTCGTTAAGAAACTTTTCCCACTAAGCTTTAAAATAGTTTCCTCCTTTCTTCAAGTTAAGGTAAAAGATACCATACGGCATTAGGTGAGCAGCTATCAGGATGGGTCATTAATAAGTAGAATGTGTATAAGCACAAAACCCTTGCAGAATTTGGTATGGAAAGTTTACATCGATATTTTTAGTCATATGCTTTCAGGTCTTTTTAGATGGTTCTCTAGTAACTGCCCTCTCATTCCTTGATTTCAGTTGTTCTTTGTATCTTTATTAAACCTCCCTCATGTAATCAATACTGAACAAAGTGTTGCACATAAGGAAAGACTGTGATTATGTAGAACCCAATAACATAGTGCTTAAAAGAACGGCTCTTGGGGCGCCTGGGTGGCTCAGTCGTTAAGCGTCTGCCTTCGGCTCAGGTCATGATCCCGGGGTCCTGGGATTGAGCCCCACATCGGGCTCCCTGCTCTGCGGGGAGCCTGCTTCTCCCTCTCCCGCTGCCCCCACTTTGTTCCCTCTCTCGCTGTGTCTCTCTCTGTCAAATAAATAAATAAAATCTTTCAAAAAAAAAAAAAAAGAACGGCTCTAAGGTCAAGCTGTCTGGGTCTGAATTCTGAATTTATAACTTATTATTACCTTGGCCGTACTGCTTATTAACTTCTCCGTGCTTCTGTTTCCTCATCTATAAAATGAGAATATTACCTGCCTCACAGGACTGAGATAAACAAATAGTGTTTACAACACTGCCTGGCACATAATAAGTATTTAATAAATGTTAGCTAGTAGAATATCTTCTTTGCTGTTCCCAGTACCTAGCATGGTGGTCCCTCAAATTTAGCTTTTTTGGCTAAAAAACTGGGAATTTCAAAGAATTTCCTAGCATATTACTTTATTCCTAATTCCTTTTTTGTTGGCTCGGAGCTATTTACTCTATAAATAAGTACATTTTGGATTATTTTCTCCTAAATGCTTTCCCTGAAGCTTCAACTTTTTTCCCAACTCACAGTTAATGATCTTGCTGTTAATGACCCCCTTCAAGAGTGTCACCTGTACACTGTGAACTTTTTCTAAGTCATTCATTAAAAATGTTAAACATTACCAGTCCCAAAACTAATCTCTTGTTTCCCACTGTTTATTATAATTCTCCAGCTGAGAAAGTAACCATGGTACACTAAAAAAAACTACGGCATTAGGAATCAGAAGACCTAAGGTTTTAGACCCAACATCAGGTACTAGAGACCAGAGGCAAATAACATTTAGAAGCTTTAGTTTTCGGGGGGGCCTGGGTGATCCAATGGTTAAGCGTCTGCCTTCAGCTCAGGTCATGATCCCAGGATCCTGGGATTGCTTCTCCCTCTCCCTCTGCCTGCCACTCCCCCTCCTTGTGCTCTCTCTCTGTCAAATAAATAAAATCTTAAAAAAGAAAAAAAAAGAGTTGGACACTTAACCAACTGGGCCACCCAAGCACCCCTAAAATAATAAATTTTATGTTAAGTATATTTTACCACAACAAAAAAATAATGATAATAAAGAGTCTGACCCTAAATAGCTTTATCTCCAGCCACAAATTCCCTTCCTTCTCACCACCTTACATGCCACTCTCCTATTAAACTGCCTGACCCGTACAACAGACTTTCAATCTTTCCCGGCTTCATTTATGTTTATTTGGCCTTACCCTTTTCTAAGTTTGGTGAATTACTCTTCATCCATTAGGATTCATCTTCAGTGAATCCTTTCTTTCTTGAATTCCTGAAGCAGTTAATCAATTAATCCTTTGCACTCTCAAATCCCTTTGTAAATAGTTTTGTAGCATTTAATCATGCATTATGGATTATTTCTCGATGTGTATTTCTTCCATTACATTGAGTTCCTTAAGGACAAGTATTGAATCTTACCATCTTTCTATGCCTAGCACCTAGCACATGGTAGATCCTCAGCTTTCCCAAATAAATGATTTATGCATATAACATGCTTTGAAAAACTCAGAAAGCACTATGTCAGGAAAAGGACTTATTTCACTTTACTCTTAGTGAATTTATTTCAAGTTAGCTTCCAGTTTACAAAACAAATCCCTGAAGATATGCAATATATAACAATTTTTTTTTCACTATACTCACACTAAATTAATCTCAAGGTTTTCTTCTCTTCATTTAGATGCTAAATTGAACCAGAAAAATATTTTTGGGTTTTTACATGAACAAAATACTAATCTAAATGTACTAGCATGCATTTCAAAGAAAAGATACATTCTATCTAGAAAGAAAATGAATTAATAACAAGTTAGTTTTACATCAGAATATTTTGATAATGCCTTCCAGAAAAGTAGTGTAATCAGTTACATGGATATCTATGGTAGCCCTAGCACATATTTATGCACACTTTAGTTAAGAGCCAGTGCAAACTACTGAATCAATCATCAAATATTTCCTTATTTATTAAACACATAGGGTATAATACCAAATATGTACATGTTTACATGCTTTAGACTAGATTTTTAGTCAAGAAATTCACAATATAAAGTTGGAAGACACAGACAAAAAGATGAAAAAAAGGACATGCAGTATAAACATGCAGACAGATATGGTCATTCATTCAACAATTATTTATTAACTGGGAATAAGCCAGATACTCTAAACGAAGCAAATGAAGAGAAATGGACCCTGCCCTCAAGAATCTTAAACATTTATTAAGTAATGTTATGCCAGGAACTGTGCAAATACAAAGATGAATAGAACATACAACCATGCCTGGCTTACAATCTAGATATGGAGAGACAATTATAAATAAATAAATAAATATGGCGATTAACACTGACAACTCCTTCTCAAAACTCTTTTCCCTTGGCCTCCATGACAGCACAGAATCTGGGGCTTTTTCTTCCTTTCTGTCTGTCTACTCTTTCTCAATCATTTAAACCTGCTCCTCCTCTACTAAACCCTTATCTGATGCAAAGCTCTATACTACATATGCACATCCCTCTACAACCTACCATTCCTATGACTTCAACAACCATAACAGATTTAAATCTGTCTCTAGCCCATCCTTTCTGCTGAGTTCCAGAAGTGTATTTCCAATACCTACTTGATATTTCATAGATTCCTCAAACTCAACTTACCTAAATTTGTACTTTTCTCAAACTAACTTCTTTTTTTTTTTTTTTTTTTTTTTTTTTAAAGATTTTATTTATTTATTTGACAGAGAGAGACACAGCGAGAGAGGGAACACAAGCAGGGGGGAGTGGGAGAGGGAGAAGCAGGCTTCCTGCAGAGCAGGGAGCCCGATGCGGGGCTCGATCCCAGGACCCCGGGATCATGACCTGAGCTGAAGGCAGTCGCTTAACCAACTGAGCCACCCAGGCACCCCTCTCAAACTAACTTCTAATCTAAGGTTCCTACCTCAGGTCATAGCACCACCATCAGCTGGGCTGCACAAACCAATATCAAGGGATTCATCTTTGAATCCCCACCACACATCAAATATATTATAAAATCTTAATTCTATTTCTATGTCTATGCCTTAATGACCCAGTACTTCTCCATTAAGTTGTTACTGGCATTTGAAGCAGGACAGTTCGTCATTGTTGGGATTCTCTCCTGCAATACAGAACATCTACCATTCCTAACTTCATGTTTAAATGCCATTAATGCTCCCCTGTCATTAGTACTAACAAAAATGCTCCCTAAGGCTAGTATTGACCAGGTTAAGAATTGCACTATGCTTAGTTGAAGACTCCATTATCTCTTACCTGTACTACTAAAAAAATTTTAAATAAAAACCTTATAATTATTTTCCTTACATCTATTTTTTTCTTCCCTCCAATCAATTCTCTAGTCTGCAGCCAGAATAAATGTTTTAAGCTTAATCTGATCAAGTAATTCCTCTACTCAAAACCCTCAATGTTTCTGGTCTTAGGAGAAAGCATTTAGTTTTTCGCCATTAAATATAATGTTAGCTGTGGGGCTTTGATACATATCCCTTATGAATTTGAGGAGGTTTCCTTCCTTCCTATTTTGCTTAGACTTTTTATCATAAATGGATATTAAATTTTGTCAAATGCATTTTCTCCAAGGATATCCAATCTCACCAATTCTATCTAACACTGTATTGGAGGTCTTAGCCATTGCAATAAGGCAAGGAAAAATAAAATAAAAATCATGCAACTGGAAATGGGGGAGGGGCGCCTGGGTGGCTCAGTTGGTTAAGCATGCATCTCTTGATTTCAGCTCAGGTCATGATCTCAGGGTTGTGAGATCGAGTCCTGCATCAGGCTCCAAATGTGGAGCCTGCTTAAGAATCTCTCTCTCGGTGTTATGCTGAGCAAAATAAGTCAATCAGAGAAAGACATGTATCATATGACCTCACTGATATGAGGAATTATTAATCTCAGGAAACAAACTGAGCATTGCTGGAGTGGTGGGGGGTGGGAGGGATGGGGCAGCTGGATGATAGACATTGGGGAGGGTATGTGCTATGGTGAGTGCTGTGAATTGCGCAAGACTGTTGAATCACAGATCTGTACCTCTGAAACAAATAATACATTATATGTTTAAAAAAAAAAAAGATGGCAGAAGGGGAAGAATGAAGGGGGGGAAATCGGAGGGGGAGATGAACCATGAGAGATGATGGACTCTGAAAAACAAACTGAGGGTTCTAGAGTTGGGGGGGGAGGATGGGTTAGCCTGGTGATGGGTATTAAAGATGGCACATTCTGCATGGAGCACTGGGTGTTATAGGCAAATAATGAATCATGGAACACTACATCAAAAACTAATGATGTGGGCGCCTGGGTGGCTCAGTCATTGGGCATCTGCCTTTGGCTCAGGTCGTGATCCCAGGGTCCTAGGATCGAGCCCCACATCTGGCTCCCTGCTCCGCGGGGAAGCCTGCTTCTCCCTCTCCTACTCCCCCTGCTTGTGTTTTCTCTCTCACTATGTCTCTCTCTGTCAAATAAATAAACAAAATCTTTAAAAAAAAAAAAAAAACAACTAATGATGTAATGTATGGTGATTAACATAATAATAATAAAAAAAAAAGAATCTCTCTCTTGGGGCGCCTGGATGGCTCAGTTGGTTGGGTGGCTGCCTTCGGCTCAGGTCATGATCCCAGGGTCCTGGGATCAAGCCCCGTGTTGGGCTCCCTGCTCAGCGGGAGCCTGTTTCTCACTCTCCTCCCTGCTTGTGCTCTCTCTCGCTATCTCCATCACTATCTGCCTCTCTCTCTCAAATAAATAAATAAAATCTTAAAAAAAAAAAAGATTCAATCCTTCTCCCTCTGTCCCTCCCCTTCCCCCTTCCTAAAAAAAAAAAAAAGGAAAGGGGGGAAAAGGCTGTCTTTATTTGCAGATGACATGATCATACACATAAAGAATTCTAAGCAGTCTACCAAAAAAAGCTCCTATTAATGAGTATCGTGGCTTTTTTTTGTAGGTTCCTTAGAATTCCTTAGATTCCATTAATACTAGAACTAATGAGCTCTAGTGCAGGGAAATAATCAACACACAAAAATTAATAACATTTCTATGCAAAGAACAAGTAGAAAACTGAATAAGAGATATAATTCCATTTTTGATAGCATCAAGTACACAAAATACTTAGAAATAAATATAGTAAAATATGTGGGAGTGCTAAATACTGAAAATTATAAAATGTTGCTGCAAGAATTTAAAGAAGGCTAAAAAATTGAGAAAATAGAGAAACACCACATACATGGATTGAAATATTCAATATTGCTAAGATTCCATTCACTCCAAATTGATTTCTAGATTTACTATGGGTTGAATGTGTCCCCAGAAATATAAGTTGAAGTCCTAACTCCCCAGTACCTGTGAATGATCCTTACTTGGAAACAGAATCATTGCAGATGTACTCAAGTTAAAATGGAGTCATACTGGATTCGGGTAGAGTTTAATCCAATATGACCAGTATCTTTGTAAGAAGAGAAAACAGAATTAAGGAAGAAAACACCATGTGAAGAGACAAAGACACACAGACATATTATGAAGACAGCCACAGAAGATACAGACAGAGACCAGAGTTCTGCTGCCATAAGCCAAGGAACACCTGATGTTTTCAGAAGCTAGAAGAATCTTACCCCTAGAGGCTCCATTGGGAATATGATGCTGACAACACCTTAATTTTGGACTTCCAGTCTCCAAAACTGTAAGATAACAAGTTTTGGAACTTTTTTTTCAAGTTTCTGTTGTTTTATTTTTTTTAAGATTTATTCATTTATTTTAGAGAGAGAAAAAGAGAGAGACAGAGAGAGTGGGGTAAGGGCAGAGGGAGAGAATCTTCAAGCAGATTCCCTGCTGAGCATAGAGTCCCACGTGGGGCTTAATCCCAGGACCCATGATCACTACCTGCGCCCAACGAAGAGTTGGAGGCACCCAGGTACCCCAAGTTTCTGTTGTTTTAGGCCATTCAGTTTGTGGTGCTTTGTTACAGCCCTAGGCAACTAATACACATAGTGAATAAAGTTATTTAATTTGTTGGTGAGATAACTGCTCTTATATATTTTATTTTATATATATAATTTTATATATTTTTTCTTTTTAAAAAAGATTTATCTATCTATTTATTTATTTGTGGGGGGGTGGGCACATGCACGAAAGAGAGAGGGCAGGGACAGAGGGAGAGAATCTTCAAGCAGAGTCCCCACTGATCACAGAGCCCAATGCAGGATTCAATCTCACGATCCATGAGATCATGACCTGAGCTGAAACCAAGAGTCAGTTGCTTAACCAACTGAGCCACCCAGGCGCCCCTAATGTTATGTATTTTTAAACATATATATAAAATACTGTGTGGCAACATAGTTTACTAGAAAGAACAAGGGTTGTTGCAATCAAAGACGTGAGTTTAGAATTCTGCCTTACCTCTTAAGCCTGTTTCTTCATTCATAAAATGAGAAGATTAATGAAATAAAATATGTAAACACCTGTCCAGCAGAGTTTGATGAAATTCAATAATGTTAGTTCCTTTCTTTCCTGGGTACACTGGTATAGTTTTGTACTGTTCTCTTTAAACCTGAATATATTACTTAAACTGACAAAAATATATTGAGCACTCACTCTATACTAAAAAGATCTTTGAAACCTGTCCCCACTTTTCTTTTTTGTCTCCCTTTATTTTCATATTTCTCTACTTTGTTTTGCTCCCCTACTAAGGGAGTGATCCCAGGAGGTTCCATGGAGATCATAAAACAAATTGATCCTTGAAAAATGATGGCTACGTGGGGTGCCTGGATGGCTCAGTCAGTAAAGCATCTGCCTTGGCTCAGGTCATGATCCCAGGCTCCCTGCTCAGTGGGGAGTCTGCTTTCTCCCTCTCCTTCTGCCCCTACTCCCAACTTGTGCATGCTCTCTCTCTCAAATAAATAAATAAAATATTTAAAAAAAAAAAGAAAACTGATGGCTACAATTTAGTTATGCAGAGAAAAGGTAAAAAGACATTCAAGGAGCTTCCTTCTACCTGCTTGATAGAGGAAGAGAAACAATCTTTAATAGTGTGGTATGTGGTATCTGTCCTCTGAGTGATAAGGAGAACTTTGTAAACTGTGACTTCATTAAGCAAGAAGAACTAATTTTTTGTGGCTTAAGACCTAAGTTTGTCCATTTTAGCTTCTTCCTTGGAAGAAAATTAACATTTCCTTTGACTGAAAGTCCAAGGTTCCCTCTAGGCACAGGCTAGGTATGCAGTAATTTCAGTCTCCCCCATTGCTTCAAGGTTCTCTTTCTTTTCTTTTTTCCTTTTTTTTTTTATTATTATGTTATGTTAATCATCATACATTACATCATTAGTTTTTGATGTAGTGTTCCATGATTCATTGTTTGCATATAACACCCAGTGCTCCATGCAGAATGTGCCCTCTTTAATACCCATCACCAGATTAACCCATCCCCCCACTCCCCTCCCCTCTTAGAACCCTCAGTTTGTTTTTCAGAGTCCATCATCTCTCATGGTTCGTCTCCCTCTCTGATTTCCCCCCCTTCATTCTTCCCCTCCTGCTATCTTCTTTTTTTTTTTTTTTTAACATATATTGTATTATTTGTTTCAGAGGTACACGGTTCTCTTTCCGATTCCTAAGTAACTTTATCTAACTTTCTTGCCCTATTTCTTCCTGGCCAGGTAGCTCCTCCTTTGAATAATGTTGCCTGTTACCTTCCATGTCTGATTCTTTTTCTCCGGCAAACTAGGTCCTTCCCCTAAGGATGAATTCAAACCTTATCTACAGGAAGCCTTTTTTTATTTAATATAAAATTATATATTTGCACCTTATAATTTCAATCCTGTATATCTAATTTAAATTCACCTTAAGGGCAAAATTTTTTCTCAATAATAATATTTGATGCTGGACTGCAAGGCTGGAGGTGGATTGTTAAAAGATTTGTAAGCTACGGTTAAGGGCATTGACTGGCTTCTTCATCTCCTTTTATGATATGCTTAATTTTTATTTTTATTTTTATTTATTTATTTTTTTTTAAAAGATTTTATTTATTTGACAGAGAGAGATAGCGAGAGCAGGAACACAAGTAGGGGGAGTGGGAGAGGGAGAAGCAGGCTTCCCGCGGAGCAGGGAGCCTGATGCGGGGCTCGATCCCAGGACCCTGGGATCATGACCTGAGCCGAAGGCAGACGCTTAACGACTGAGCCACCCAGGCACCCCGCTTAATTTTTATTTTTAAACAACTTCATTGACGTATAATTTACATAAAGCAGACGGCATCTATTTAAAGCATACAATTTGATGACTTTTGATAGCTTTATACATCTGTGTGACCACCCCTCAAAGTTTCCTTTCATGCCTTTGTCATCCCTTCCTCTACCCCTGGCCTCAGGTGACAACAGTTCTGTTTTCTATTACTATAGATTAGTTTCCTTTTCGAGAAAGCTATATAAATGGAATCCTAACTATGTACTGTTTTATGTTGGGCTTCTTTCACTCAGCACAATGGTTTTGGGATTCATCTATGTTGTTGGGTATATGAGTAATTCATTCTATTGTTGTGTAATATTCTACTCTACAGATTTATCACATTTTGTTTATCCATTTGCCTGCTGATAGACATTTGGGTTTTTCCAGTTTGGGGCTTTTGTGAATACAGCTACTATGGATGTCTGTGTATAAATTTTTTGTTGTGGTTTATGTTTTTATTTCTCTTGGGTAAAAACCTAGGAGTGGAATGGCTGGGTCATATGGTAGGTATATATTTAACTTTATAAGAAACTGTTAAGCAGTTTTCCAAAATGGTTATACCATTTTACACTCCCACCAGCACTGCATGAGAACTGTAGTTGCTCTACATCCACACTAACACTTAGTACTGTGAGTCCTTTTAACGATAGTCATTTTAATGGGTCTGTAGTAGTGCCCCACTGTGGTGTTAATTTGCATTTTCTTTTTTTTTTTTTTAAGATTTTATTTATTTGACAGAGAGATAGAAAGTACAGGTAGGCAGAGCAGCAGGCAGAGGGAGAGGGAGAAGCAAGCTCCGCGTGGAGCAGGGAGCCCGACGCAGGGCTCAATCCCAGGACTCTGGGATCATGACCTGAGCCGAAGGCAGATGCCCAACGACTGAGCCACCCAGGCGCCCCTAATTTGCATTTTCTTAATGACTAATGATACTGAGCATCTTTTCATGTACTTATTTGCCATTCATCAGTCTTCTTTGATGAAATGTCTTTTCAAATCTCTTGCTCATTTTGAAAAATTAGATTGTCTTATTTACTTTCATTGAAATATAGTTGACACACAATGTTACATTAGTTTCAGGTGTACAACATAATGATGGGACGACTCTATATCTTATGCTATGCTCATCACAGGTATAGCTACCATCTGTCACCAAACAATGCTATTGCACTACTATTGACTATATTCCCTATGCTGCACTTTTATCCCTGTGACTTATTCATTCCATAACTGGAAGCCTGTACCTCCTAATCCTCTTTACCCATTTTCCCCATGGGTTATCTTCTTCTTCTTGAGTTTCAGGAAGCTTTTATATATTCTGATACAATTTTCTGTCAGTTAAATGTACTGTGAGTGTTTCTTCCAATCTGTGTCTTGCTTTTTCTTTTTTTTTTTTAAAGATTTTTTTTTTATTTATTCATTTGAGACACAGAGATACAGAGATAGAGGAGAGTGCATGAACAGGGGGAGGCAGAGGAAGAGGGAGAAGCAGACTCCCCGCCGAGCCAGGAGCCGGATGTGGGGCTCCATCCCAGGACCCTGGGATCATGACCTGAGCCGAAGGCAGATGCTTAACCATCTGAGCCACCCAGGTGCCCCTTTTCTTTTAAAAAGTAGTGTTTTTTGAGTTTTTAACTTTGAAAGTCCAATTTATCAATATTTTTCTTTATGGTTCATTCTTTTTGTGTCCTCAAAAATCCATTCCTATCCTAAGTTGCAAATATCTTCTCTTGTGTTACCTTCCAGAAGATTCAGTTTCACCTTTTACATTTAGGTTTGTGATTCATTTCAAGTTAATTTTGTTTTTTTGGGTTTTTTTAAGATTTGATGTACTTATTTAACAGAAAGAGAGTGAGAGAGCACAAGCAGGGGGAGCAGCAGAGGGAGAGGAAAAGGGAGAAGCAGACCCCCTCACTGAGCAGGGAGCCCGATGTGGGGCTCAATCCCAGGACCCTGAGATCATGACCTGAGCTGAAGGCAGACTGCTTAACTGACTAAACGACCCAGGTGCCCCAAATTAATTTTGTATATGCTGTAAGGTGGCAGTTATTGTTCCTTTTTTCCCCATAAAAATATCTACTTGTGGGTGCTTGGGTACCTCAGTGGTTAAGCATCTGCCTTCGGCTCAGGTCGCTATCCCAGGGTCCTGGGACTGAGTCCACCATGGGGCTCCCTGCTCAGTGGGAAGCCTGCTTCTCCCTCTCCCACTCCCACTGCTTGTGTTCCCTCTCCGGCTGTCTCTCTCTCTGTCAAATAAATAAATAAAATCTTTAAAAAGAAACCTAAAAAAATTTTTTAAAAATCTAATTGTTTCAGTATCTTTGTTGAAAAGACTTTTTTTCTTTCTTTTCCCCTTTCCAACTTTGTCCGTTTTTTTATTTTTTATTTTTTTTTTTGTAAATTGCTTTGGCTATTCTAGGTTATTTGCATTTTCATATGCATTTTTTTTTAAGTTTTTATTTATTTTTGACAGAGAGAGAGTGTGTACAAGCAGGGTGAGTGGCAAGCAGAGGGAGAGGGAGAAGGAGGCTTCCTGCCAAGCAGGGAGCCCGATGTAGGGCTTGATCCCAGGACCCTGGGATCATGACCCCAGCGGAAGGCAGACGCTTAACCATCTGAGCCACCCACCGCCCCTTCAGATGCATTTTAGAATCAGCTTGTCAGTTTCAATAACAACAAAAAAGTCTGCTGGAGTTTCTATTGAATCTTGTATTAGTTTTTTCCTAGGGCTGTTGTAACAAAGTGCCACAAACTCAGTAGCACTTAAACTTAAAACAAATGAAATTTACTCTCTCACAATTCTGGAGGCTCAAGTCCAAAATTAAGAGGGCCATGCTCTCTCTCTGAAGGCTCTAGGGAAAAGATCCTTCCTTGCCTCTTTCTTAGCTTCTAGTGGTTGCTAGCAATCCTTGTCATTCTCTAGCTTGTAGATGCATCACTCCAGTCAAGGCCTCCATTGTGTCATGCTCTTCTTTCCTTCCTTCCTTGTGTAACCATGTCCAAAGGTCCTCTCATAAGGATACAAGACAGTGGATCAGGGTCCACACTAATCCAATAACCCATAACACTTTGTATCAGCACTAAGGACTATCAAGAACCCATAGGAAAGGGCGCCTGGGTGGCTCAGCTGGTTAGGCAACTGCCTTCGGCTCAGGTCATGATCCCGGAGTCCTGGGATTGAGTCCCACATTGGGCTCCCGGCTCAGTGGGAAGCCTGCTTCTCCCTCTGACCCTCTCCCCTCTCATGCTGTTTCTTTGTCTCTCTCTCTTTCTCTCAAATAAATAAATAAAATCTTTAATAAAAAAAAAAAAAAAGAACCCATAGGAAAAAATTTAAAATATGGCCCTTCCTTAATTTTTTGTTGAGAAGACAACATTAACATATAAGAAGCTACTAGTGAAAAATGAAAAACAAAATAAATTAGTGTGGTTCAAATAGTAAGTGTAAATAAAATATAAGGAAGGAAAAGCACGCTCTGGGGCAGAAGTCCCAGACATAGATAAAATACTGGGTAAAAGGGGCGCCTGGGTGGTTCAGTCTGTTAAATGTTTGCCTTCGGTTCAGGTCATGATCCCAGGGTCCTGGGATCAAGCCCCACATAGGGCTTCCTGCTCAGCGGGGAGCCTGCTTCTCCCTCTCCCCCTGCTTGTGTTCTCTCTCTCCCTCTGTCAAATAAATAAAATCTATTAAAAAAAAAAAAAGCTGGGTAAAAGATTGATAGAATATATGCACAGAAAAGAGGTAAGAGATGAAGAGTCAAACAACAGGAACAAAAGTACAAAAACAGGAATTAACGTGACACAGAGAGGCAGGTGGGGAGACAAAGTAAACAAAATAACATGTCTGGATCACAGTTTGAGTCAGGAGATAGTGGGAGCCAAAGGTAGCTGAAGCCACTCCATGGAAGACCTTAAAGGTTAGAATTAAGCAGTGACATAGCCACTCTGAAAGTAAGGTTTGAGGAAGATCAATTTGCTTAAGGGGGAGGAACTGACTGAAAGAGAGACCTGGGCAAGGAGGCTAGTTAGGAAGCTACTGCTGTTTCCTTTCCAATCAATTCTCGATTCTGCAACCAGAATGATGTTTTTTAACTCAATCTGATCAAGGAACTCCTCTGTATGTTGAATCACTGAATATCAGATGCTAGGAATCAAAGATGACACCAAAATTTTTAACCTCAGTCTTAATAATGGTTGCATGGCCAAGAAAATATGAAAGCGATATAGTTTGGAGAAGAGGTATGAATTTTGTATGGTTTATGAATAAACTTGACCAGATTATGACTGAAGAGGCAGAGCAAAGGCAGGAATTATCATGTGCAGCATATTAGAAGAACTGTAGAAGGTTGATCCTCAAATCACAGAGGAACCAGCAGGCTCCAGAGAGTCAGCTAAGAAAAGTATGGGAGGAGTCAACTAAGCCTAACTAAAAATGGACCAGGAAATGGGGGAAGAAAAAAAGTCAACCAACCAGGGGCAAAGGGTGAGGCAGGTAGACTGGAGGTGGGACCGGATCTAGGTAGGAACTCTACATCCTGGAAAGAAGGCAGGATGTAGCCGTGGAATAATAGCTAATATAACACTTACTGAGTCTTTCTTTCTTTCTTTCTTAATATATGGTGGGCATTATTCTGAGCATGTTAATAAATTTATTCATTTAAACTTTACAAGAATGAGAGGTAACTATTATTGTCCTCATTTTACAGATGAGGAAAGTGAGGCACAGAGAAGTTAAGTCATTTGCCCAAGGTTACACACATACTAAATGGCAGCAACAGGATTTGAGTCCACAGTAATAAATATCCACTACGTGCCAAGGTTTTATACACACACACACACACACACACACACTGAGTGTATTTTTTGCGGGGGAAAAAAGGTAATATGCTTCCCATCCTCCTTTCTGGCACATAATCTTTTCCTTATTTAACTGATGTTACATACTGCCTCAGGGAAGACTGTGGTTGTTAAAGGCAAAAGAGATTATTGTTCAGCTCCAAACCTCAAAATTGACTTTTTTTTTTTTTTGCATTTATAGTAACACAACAATTTGGGGGAGGACTATTTCTATATTCTAACAGCTCCTTTTAATTATCAAGAACTTGACTTGGCTCATGTGGACCACACAGCTTTAATGTAAGATACACATACGAAGAATTCAAGGTCAGATAAAAGAAATGCCCTACACACAGGAAACAGAAGGAAAGTCCTTTCTGACAGAAAGAGGAAAGGCAGGCATTGCTGTGTATCATAGATTCATCCTTCTTATGAGCTGAACTGTGTTCCCACAAAAATCCATATATTGAAGTCTCAAACCCCAGTACCTCGGAATGTAACCTATTTGGAAATAAGGTTTTTAAAGAGGTCAAGTTAAAATGAGGCCATTAGGGTGGGGTGCTAATCCATTATGACTGGTGTCCTTTTTTTTTTTTTTTTTTTTTTTTTTTTTTATTTTTTTTTTTTTTTTTTTTTAAAGATTTTATTTATTTATTTGAGACAGAGAGAATGAGATACAGAGAGCATGAGAGGGAGGAGGGTCAGAGGGAGAAGCAGACTCCCTGCCGAGCAGGGAGCCCGATGCGGGACTCGATCCAGGGACTCCAGGATCATGACCTGAGCCGAAGGCAGTCGCTTAACCAACTGAGCCACCCAGGCGCCCATGACTGGTGTCCTTATAAGAGGAAGAGATGCTAAGGATTTGTGTGCAAAGCAGACAGGGGGGTAGGGAGGGAGGACAACTATGTGATAACAAAGTAGCAAGAGGGCAGCCATCTGCAAGCCAAGGAGAGAGGCTCCAGAAGAAACCAATCTGATGCACTTCAACCTTGGATTTCCAGACTCCAGAACTGTGAGAACATAAATTTCTGTTTTCAGCCATCCAGTCTATAGTATTTTGTATGGGAGTCCTAGCAAACTAATATAACCCTCTGGGGGAACTCCTTTAGGAGGATGGCAAAAAATAAGATAAATATGGGGAAAATCCCACAGAAGTAGGGCTTGCTTCTTACTTCCCCGGAACAGCTTAAGCTCCCTTAAGTTATTTCTGTGTTCTAACAGCCCAGGTAACAGAGGTAACAGATTGAAAATGGCAGGACAGTATAATAAATTGGAAGAAGTCCAATTATCACCTTTCTGATTCCTTCGGAGTTGGGATTCCTAGACTCCCAAAGCTAGCCTGACAGTAGCACACCTAGCACCTAGATCTTAGTCTCTAATACCATTTTCCAATAAAAGGAACCAGGTCTTCTTGGAGAAATTGCTGATTCTAGGACTGGGGCAGGAAATATACAAGATAAGCCTAGAGCATCTTGTGATGCCAGAGAGTAAGGAAGGGGCACGTCACAGCGATGGGTATTATGTCAAAGGGATGCAGGCGGCAACTCAAAGAGCTCCCGATGGTCAAAGATGGAACAATTTGAGCAAAAAAATAAAGTGACATTGGATTATAACCTGAAGTATAAAATAAGTATCTATGAGTCCATACTAATATAAATGACTAATAAATTAATGAAAGAAAAGAGACAAAGGTCCATGCAGAAGAATTCAAAATAATTTATAGAGATACTCTGACCTTAAGGAGATAAGAGTGTAACTCCCATTCATTAAGTGTGGGCTGCATATAGTAACTTCCTTCCAAAGAGTACAGCGTGAAAAAAAAAAGGAAAAAAAGAGAAACTTTATGGTAGAGAAACAGGACAAACACTACCTCAAGCCAGGTGATCAAGGTTAACATCAACAGTGAGAAGTCATTTTGAGAGATGTACCACTAATATGATGTGATAAGAATGACATTTTACCTCTGTGGTCTTCTTCCCAAAAACATAAAAACCATAATCTCAATCTAATCCAGAGAAGAGCATCAGACAAATCCCAATTGAAGGATATCTGACCAGTTATCCTCAAAACTGTCAAGGTCATCAAAAACAAAGCCTGAAAAACTGTCACAACCAAAAGGACCCTACGGAGACATAAGGCTAAATGTAATGTGGTACTCTGGATGGAATCCTGGAACAGAAAAAGGACATTAGGGAAAAAAATGAGGAATAAAGTATGGACTTTAGTTAATAATGGACTTTAGTTAATAATAATGTATCAACAGGGGTTCATTAATTATGACAAATGTATCATACTAATGTAAGATGTTAGTAATAGGAGAAACTAGGTGTGGGGTATATGGAAACTGTACTATCTTTGCAGTAACTCCATATATCTAAAATTGTTGTAAAATAAAAGTTTATTTAATTTTTTAAATATTTATTTATTTATTCCAGAGAGAGAGACAGAGACAGCATGACGAGCAGGGAGAGGGGCAAAGGGAGAGGGGAAGCGGAGTCCCCACTGAGCATGGAGCCTGAGAATGGACTCCATCCCTTGACCCTGAGAGGCCCAGAGATCATGACCCCAGCCGAAACCAAGAGTAGGCTGCTCAACCGACTGAACCACCCAGGCGCCCCTAAAAGTTTATTTAAAAAAAGAAAAGAAAAAGCAGCCTGAGCAAGGACTGCCTTGCCAACACCCCCTACACACACATCCTAACTAAAGCAGCTCAGCTTTAGGGTGAAGGCATTTTTGGTGTGAAACATCTATTGGAGGGAGGTGGGTATACAGGGGGTGATGCTGCCATAGGATCATGGTCTCCAAAAGACTGTAAAAGAAGTACCTAGTCAGGCATCCAAACACCACTGTTGTTACTTAAGATAAAGATTCTTCGGGGCGCCTGGGTGGCTCAGATGGTTAAGCGTCTGCCTTCGGCTCAGGTCATGATCCCAGGGTCCTGGGATCGAGCCCCACATCAGGCTCCTGGCTCAGCGGGGAGTCTGCTTCTCCCTCTTCCTCTGCTTCTCCCACTGCTCATGCTCTCTCTATATATATCTCTGTGTTTCAAATGAATAAATAAAATCTTAAAAAAAAAAAAAAGACTCTTGAAGACCCCCAAAATCACATGCAAATCTGAGGTCACTGCCCACAATGCCTTGGGAACATACAAAATTTAACCTACACCTCAGACTACCATGACAATGAGAATGTTAACAGGACATCTTAGGATGGAGTTAAGGAAATCTTAATTTGACTGACTTAAACAATAAGGAAAAATGTTTATCTCACCTAACAAATGCCAATATTCTATTACACTATTCTACTCTATAATCTTCAGTGCCTCAGCCATTCTTTAGGTGACTCTCCTGGCACTTTTGTAGTCTCCATTTCAGGTATCACATGCAGAAGAAACAACATCTGACAGAAGAAGAGACCATCTCTTCAAGTGAGACTCTGTTTTTTTGTTTTTTGGGGATTTTTTTTAAAGGTTTTATTTATTTATTTATTTGAGAGAGAGAGAGCACAAGTGGGGTGAGGGGCAGAGGGAGAAGCAGGCTCCCCGCTGAGCAAGGACCCCAGGATCATGACCTGACCTGAAGGCAGGCGCTCAACCGACTGAGCCACCCAGGCGTCCAAGTGAGACTCTTGAAGAGCACTTGTCAGGTGTTTTGCAGAATGTCATTCAGTACGAATTTGTCTTTCTCAAGATTAGACTGGGGATTTTTAGATTTGGGGTAAGAATACTATAGAGATCCAAGTGCCATTCTTTTAAGGAGCAAGGAAAACTTCCCCTCACAACTCACCAGCCACATCATAAGCCCCCTCCTAAATTAATCACTAGGAAGAAAAATGAGATTAGCATACTCAATTTAGACCAATCAGGACTTAGCCCTGAGTCACAAAGGGAAGAATACGTATCAGACAAAATAGGGCTGGTCTGCAAAAGTGAAGGGGGTATGAATGGACACTGAGCAGGCCACCACCAGTGTCTATAGGTAAAAACCCTAAAAGGCAGGTCCTCTACCCAAGAGACTACATTAAATGAACAAGTCTGTTTTAAAATGAACGAGACACTTTTCATTGTCTAATTTACTTCTCCTTCCTCCAACACTATCACCACCCAGAGGGATTTTTAGATCAGTTATAGAAAATAATAAAGCTTTAGGCTTTGTTTATTCTACAATCTGATTTGTAATGTGTCTAGTTTGATACTTCCATATATGTGATCTCAGATCTGTACAATACCTAGGTAGGTACTATGATTCCCTAGGTAGGTACAGATGAGGAAATGAACCCAAAGTAGTTAAATAACTTGCCCAACATCATAGAAACTGAGTTAGAATTCTAAGCTGTATCTGCAGTCCTCGAAGCTTGAAATGTTTTTTAAGCTGCCATATACTTCCCCAGATATCAAGAGAGTAGCAGCAATAAAGGAAACACCTCTAAGAGAGAACTTTCATCTATAGTTCATGTGGATCAAAACTACCCTTTCTATTAGGAGCTCAAAGCCCCCTCCTTAACCCCAAGAACAAACATGCACAAGCACTGCAACAAAGATGCTATAGCTAACACAATATGAAACTGAAATACAAGTGAGAGATTTAGATCTGCGAGCCAGTTGCATAAATTATCCAAACAAAAGTAGTTAAGATACCTACAGCAACATTTCCCAAACTAGTGTGCTTTGCTGGATTCTTCTGTACCATGATAACAAGTAGGCCATGAAAATAGTAATCTGTGATCAAATTAACTGAGAGACTAGGTTAAACAAAATTAAAAAGGCTTATTTACCAACAGAGCCTTTATATGCTAGCAGGCATCATGAACTCCAAGAAGAGCACATTCTACTTATAATGTTTAACATTTACTTCCAAAAAAGAAGGTTTTCCTTTTTAATCTTGACCACTTATAAACAATTCCTAGGAAAGTATTGTTTAACACCATTTTGAGAAACACTATTCTACAAGGGAAGCAAAGGCCCAAGAATAGAGTCCATTATTAGGGGGCTGGAGGCAAACAAACAAATCCAATAAAGAAGATAGTGAAGAAGGTAGGAAGCAAATCTGGAGAGTTCAAGAAAGGAGATGGTTTCTAAAAAGAGACAATCAACAGAACGAAACTACTGAGAGATTAAATAGATTGATAATAAAAAAAATTTTTGGATTGGAGTAGGAACACTGTCACTTGGGAACTTTAAGAGAATAGCTTCAGAAAGGGGAGGAAAGAAGGATGGCAAGCATAATAAAAAAAGACTAGGATGGAAATGATAAAAGAAGTAGATGAAGCATTTCTAGACCACCAATAATTGTAGTTTAGCAGTGAAAGTGAAAAAAAGAAATTGGTGGGGCGCCTGGGTGGCTCAGTCTATTAAGCGTCTGCCTTCCGCTAGGTTGTGATCCCGGGATCCTGGGATGGAGCCCCACGTAGGGCTGGCTCCCTGCTGCGGGGAGCCTGCTTCTCCCTCTCTGTCTGCTGCTCCCCCTGCTTGTGCTCTCTCTCTCTGTCAAATAAATGTATAAAATCTTAAAAAATAATAAAAAAAAGACATCCTTAAGTGAAAATGACTTTAAAAAAAAAGAAATTGGTTGGTTAGGAAAAGGCAGTAGATAGAGGAATGAAAAAAAAATTTAGAATGGGGGACACCTGTACCTGGTTGAAGGTAAAAGTGAAAACATACTAAAAGAAACATAATTACAGACCAGTAGATGGAAGAAATGGAACCCAGAGTATAAATGACTAGAAAAAAGTTATCTTTCCTCTTAGATTGGAGAGAATTTGAACAGCAATGCCTAGCCAAGTCTAAAGACCTTATTTTAATACTCCAAAATTTCACAGATTTCTGCCTACTCCACCCAAGAGAATTTTTCAGTCTTTAGAGTTCAGTGTAGAGCATATGTATAAATTTCCTGATGTGTTGCTCCTCTCAGAGGATGTCTATGTTATGTGCAAAAGGAGAGGGTTATAGAGCAGTAATTACCTGAGGGCCCCAATCTGCATGAAATAAGTCAGGTGGAGGAAGATGACAGTAAGGAAGCTGGAGCTCATGGAGATTTTAATTTATAATGACTTAGTACAAATGATTTTGATATACAAAATAAAAACTTACAATTACAATAGGAACACACAAAAAATGTGAAGATTACCATAAAGGGTCAAGAAAAAAGGCATCTACTTAGCCCACCCAGAAATTTTCACAACTCTGCTATACCAACAGAAATTGCATAAGTCATAAATTAATAATGTAACTCCAATATGCTGGTGAGTGAGAAAAAAAGACTATTCAGTAGCAGGTCTAGTTACAGTCCAGCTTCAAACTTTTTAAACTTAAACTTTGTATGGCTTTCCATTTACATAAAACACCAATCCTAAGAACTACTTAAGCATGAGAATTTTCATTTTTATTTCTCTCAAGAACAAGGACACTGACATGAGATTCTGTTGCTTAGAACATAATTAGAGATTCTATCTTTTTGGCTAATGTCATTAACAATTCAAATTGAGTACATAATTTTCTATTAACTATGTCCAGGTCACAAGTGTGGCTCATATATGGCTCCAGAGCCCATTTACCGTAACACTTTGATCACAAAAAAGGTAGTAACATCTGATTCTTCAACTACTTAACATAACAACCTACAGAGTTTAAGAAAAGTCATACTACTTAAAAAATATATAAACACAAGAGTTAAGAGGGGGCCCCATTCCTTAATTAAAGAAATTAATATTGATCAGTATGCACGGAATACGGATAAGGCAACAATACCAAGACCAAATCTGGCAGTCTCCAGATTTGTGTATCTGTAAACCTAAGGCTGCCACATAGGCCAGATGACTACTACTGCCAGCTCAGCAGCTGAGCTTGGAGAAAAGGCGGCATCCACACAGAGGCCACTCTAGAGAACCAGAACTTAAGGCCAGTTTCGTCTGGTGGAGACTGGAGAACGTGGCAGTAATAAACCGGGAAAAGTCTAAACAGGGTTGTTGGCGGTTAAGGGGAGCCTCCAGGGCTGCAATCCTGGAAGACACAGAGCAGACGCGGCGGGCCAACCCCGCCACGCCGGGGTTGAAAGAAACTATGGGGGTTGAGAGGAGAGGGCTCGTCCTTACCTTGTCATCCTCGCATCTCTTCCCCAGGCCCTCCTTAGCCTGCAGCCGGCTGCTGAGACGACCGTAGTCGGCCTCCTTCTGGTCGATCTGTTTCTTGTGCGAGTCCACCAACAGCAGCAGGTCCGAATTGCGCTTCTCCAGGCGCCCGCGGGCCACCTCGGTGCGCTGGACCTGGCCCTGCAGCTCCGCCACCTCCTCCTGAAGCAGGACGTGGCGGGAGGAGATACTCCAGTAGTTGAAGGCGAGGACCGCGATCACCACCAGCAGCACCACCAACACGAAGGAGGGCAGGCGGCCGGCCCGCCGGTTAGCTCCAAAACCCACCATGGGGTCGAACTAGGCTGTGCCCTGGGGCCTCGTCGCCGACACCTGCGGGCAGAAGCTCAGGCCTCAAAAGCTGAGTTGCCTGGGGGACGCGGCCCCAGGGCCGGCCGAAGGAGAAGGCGGGCCAATCTGCCTGCCGGCGAGCCGGAGAAGGGGGCGGGGCCGCAAGCCGCAGGCCCCTCCCCGCCCCCCCTCCTCAAATCTGGCCAGAGCGCGTTCCCAAGGCTTTGAAAACGACCCTGCACCAGCCGGGTGGAACCGGGAGAACCCAGCTGCCCGCACCCGGGGCCCAACACCTCAGGCTTGGGGGGCGGGGAAAGGTGCCGGAAGGGGGCGGATTTAACTCTGGCCCCGCCCACTAGCGGGGTCCGCGTCGCTTAGGGGGCCATTGCCTAGTTTCCGCCGACGCCCCCTCTTCTCGCGAGAAATGGAGTTTCTCTCGCCCTTTGCATTCTTATCTCGCGAGTGTTACCGCTACTGGGCAGAGTGTTGTGTTAATTTTGGCGCTTTATGTTAGCTCTTGTATCTGCGTTCCAGTTCCTTCGGTTTTTACCCTCTCGGTTTCCTTGACCCAGGGTTTAGGGAGTGCCAGCCCTACCCTGGTCCTCGTGAGAGTTTTTGTCTTTGAGGACCTCTGCGGCTGTGACCGCTTTGTAGGGAAAACAGTAGGTGAGCATCCGGCAGAAAGGGCGACTACGAAGGTTTTGTACTTGATTCAGTAAAAGTAGATTTCTTGTTCATGCTAATGATGTGGAGAATAAACAAAAAAGACCATAAAATAGCGGTGCTCGAAACATTACAGAGAAAAATGAAGAGAAACTAAGCTTTATGACTGAAGGGGGTGGTGCCAGCCTGGTTTCCAAGGTTACTGCTTTCACGAAAGAGAAGAACTTCAGAATGTATGAGTTCTGTTCTTAAACTCGCTGCTGCTTTTGCTTTGAGCGAGGCTTCCAAATAGAAAATCCAGAAGCTGCCCTCTGAATGGTAATTAATGCTGATACTGACAGCTAGCACACTCTGGTTAGAAATAACAGCTCTTGTACAAATTATTTGTGCATGCCTAGTCTCATGTTACCCTCTCAACACAGTTTTACACGCGAGGAATCCAAGACACAAAGGTGTTCCAGAAACTTTCTCAAAGTCCCATATCTTGTTTGAGACAGTTGTTCGGCTTGGATCCAGATCACTGTACTCTAACTTCATTGCGTTTTGCATTACACCAGGCTAACCATTGCTATATGTTCAGCATTAATCATAATGATGCAGAAAAAGCTCCCACCTCTTCTGTTTTTTTCTGCAGATTTCCTTTGTCCTGACATAAAAAGTTTTGAAAGTTATTGGCTGTCCTGTTTAAGGAGATGGAGTTGCTTTATTTTTCAAAGTTCAGGTTCAAGAACTTCCATAAGCATAAAACCCCAAGAATAAAAAAGCTTTGGTATTTTCATTTCAAGAGGTGGGGGGGTGTAAAGAATCTCAAGGCAGGAAGACTTGTCATCTTTGAATAATTATTCTATGCTTCCTGTCCATTTCAAAAATGAAGTTACTTGTCTAATGTTCCCAGAGTAGCCTGGAAGAATTATTGCACCTTCAAAAAGTGATGATTTCTCTCTCATAGATACAGAAAAACAAGTGACGCCAAAATTATTAATCTTTAGTTCACATCAAACTTGAGCCTTTTGCTCTGGCTTCATAAGATCAAAGAAATCAGGGCACCTGGGTGGCTCAGGCCATGATTCCAGGGTTCTGGGATCCAGCCTCACATCAGGCTCCCTGCTCATCCTGGAGTCGGCTTCTCCCTCTGCCCCAACCCCCCTCCCCATGCTCTTGTGTGCACTCTCTCAAATAAATAAAATCTTTAAAAAAACAATAATGAGATCAAAGAAATCTGCTCCAGTCTTGAATGGCAAGTGGACTTTGGCAAGAGGGAACAAAGCAAAAATGGGAAATCATGGACTATAATGAGCCTTCCCATGTATCCTTTCCTCAACTTCATATTGGCCTTGCTTTGTGTAGCCAGCAGTTGAAAATTAACTATGAAGTAGTGTTAACTGCTTAAAATGTCACTCTTTCAAAAATGTTTTCATTTTTATATGGGATTCTGACATGTAAAATTTTAATATTGTATAAAACACATTCACATACATTTTTTCAGCAGATGTTTAAAAGAACTATTTGGTGCTTATTATTCCATTATTCCATTTTACAGATGCAGAAGTAACTTGCCCAAAGTTACATGTCTAGCAGGTGGCAAGGCTGAATCTTGAAAACCAATCCTATTTCCACTCTTCCCCCAGGGAAAAAGTTTTTGTTCCATTTTGATGGTTACCTCTTCAAGCTATTCTCCCTACTAAATGATCCCAATCCACATATATCGAGACACTGTATAAGTGCTCTCCTAGAGATAGTTCTGGGTTAAGCATTAAACAAATGGAAGTAAAAGTCAATTCCTTAAGCCAAGTGATCAACTTTAATAACATTGATAAATCATGTTGTTAGTATATATCCTTGATATGGTGTGATGAGAGTAGCACTCTGTGGTCTTCCTCCCCAAAACTCGTAACTCTAGTCTAATTGTGAGAAAATATATCACACAAATTCCAGTTGAGGCACATTCTACAAAATGCCTGACCAGTAATCCTACAAACTGACAAGGTCATCAAAAACAAGGAAAATCTGAGAAACTTTCAGAGGCAAAAGAACCATAAGGAGCCATAACTACTAAATGTAAGATGGTATTCTGGATAGGATCCTAGAACAGAAAAAAGAACATTAGGGGAAAAGGAAGGAAATCTGAAC
Source organism: Neomonachus schauinslandi (assembly GCF_002201575.2). Classification (NCBI taxonomy): domain Eukaryota; kingdom Metazoa; phylum Chordata; class Mammalia; order Carnivora; family Phocidae; genus Neomonachus; species Neomonachus schauinslandi. The sequence continues at coordinate 84,849,890 of NC_058411.1, read as the reverse complement.
AAAACATGGACTTCAGTTAATAATAATATATTAATTTATTGTCACAAATGTACCATGCTCATATAGGGTGTTGATAATGGGGGAGATTGGATGTGGGGTATGTGGGAATTCTGTACGATTTTCACTTTTTTTCTGTATTTCTAAAACTGCTCTAAAATAAAATTATTTTTAAATCATCAGTTTCTATTTTGGGGGATATCTTTTAGGTTATCAAGTATAGACGTAAGTATGTTCACATAGCTGGAAAGGCAGTATAATCACAGAGAAATAATATTTTAAGATTTATTTGAGGGGTGGGGCACCTGGATGGCTTAGTCGTTTGAGCGTTGGACTCTTGGTTTTGGCTTAGGTCGTGGTCTCAGGATCATGGGATGGAGCCCCACTTCAGGCTCCACACTTAGCAGGGAGTCTGCTTGAGAGATTCTCTCCCTCCCTCTCCCTCCCCCTCTGCTCCTCCCCCTGCTCATGCGCACTCTCTCTCAAATAAATAAAATATTTTAAAAAGACGAAAAAGATTTATTTGAGGGGTAAGCATATGCTATAAAGGGGCAAGTGAGGTTGAATAACAGGAATTTTGTTTTTAAATGGAGTTTTCTTTAAGGGCAAAAATCACGTCATTTATTTCTCTTGTACAATCCAGATGCTTTTTTGAGCTCAGAACACTATTTGGCATATGTCTTCAGTTTATGTTGACTCAAAAAAATTTATGTTCTGGGGTGCCTGGTCTGGCTCTTGGTTTCAGCTCAGGTCATGATCTCATGGGTCGTGGGATGGAGCCCCACAATGGAGTCTGTGCTCAGGGGGAGTCTGCTTGAGGATTTTCTCCCTCTGCCCCTCCCCCCACTCACTTTCTTGCACATGTGCAAGGGCTCTCTAAAATAAATAAATAAATCTTAAAAAAAAAAACTTTATGTGCTGCAGTTGAGCAGAGGAATGGATTATTTTGTATTTGTAGCTGATTCCTCAATATTTATTTTTTTTAAGATTTTATTTATTTATTTAAGAGAGAGAGAAAGAGAACAGGGAGAGGCAGGAATGGCAGCACGGGAGAGGTGGGGGGGTGTAAAGAATCTCAAGCAGACCCCATGCAGAGCATGGAGCCTGAGGCAGTGCTCAATTTCATGACACTGAGATCATAACACAAGCCAAAGCCAAGAGTTAGATGCTTAACCAACTGAGCCACCCAGATGCCCCAATATTTTTTTTAACATTTTATTTTTAAGCAATCTCAACACCCAATGTGGGGCTTGACCTCACAACCCTGAGATCAAGAGTTGCACACTCTACCGACTGAGCCAGCCAGTTGCCCCATTATTCCTCAATGTTTATGACACTGGGTAGGACTAGGTTAGAGAAGGTGGCAGCTCATAGAAATATAAAATACACAAATGTGTTAGGCAAATTCTTTCCATTGCAAGTGGAAAAAATAAAACCAGCCAAAACTGCATTAAACAAAAAATTATATTTATCTTAAAAGCATACTAAGATAGTTCACAGTAATATTAGAAGAGGAACAGGAACTGGGGTACCTACAGGGGACTCAATGCTTCCAGGACTCAGTCTTTCTGTTTCTCCCCTGTGCTTGCCTTTATTCCTTCTTTTTTCAGATGGTGCTTTTCTTTGCAGATAAGAAATATGACCCCAGCATTCCCAGGGTCACCTCCTGCTAGTTCCTTGATCTGAGAAGAACGGAGGTCTGGCTTTCAGTACAAAATTTACCAGGGAAGGATTCTGGGTGTCCAGCCTGATCATTGCACACCACTTATATCCATCACTGTAGCCAGGGAAGTAAGGTATTATGATTGGCCCAGCATAAGACACTCCCCTGTGGCCAGTGGTCAGTCTACTGAAAACAGAAAATTTTGGGGAGACCAAAACAAATAATGTTAGCTACAACTGAGTTTTCTTATTCTTGAGATATATCTTCCTTCCAATTAAGAACAGTTAATAAGTGAATAAAGACATTGTTGCAGGTTGGGTTCCCCAGAAAATAGACTCTGAGATGGAGATTCATAGTAGGAGGAAAACAGTCTTGGCAGAGGGAGAGTTGGAATGTTATGCAGTCTCAGCAAAAGCCTCAGCCAGTTCTATCTGGAGTCTGAAGCTGCGGTGGCCCTTCAGAGTTGTCCTGAGTCAGAGGAGTCCAGGCTTTTATACCCCCCACATCAACCAGGTTTTGGACAGCTAGGAGAAAAGGGCTACTAGGCTGTGTGTTAACTCCAGTTAATTAGTAACAATGCCTGAATTACTGTATTGAAAAAAAAAAAACTTAAAGTATATCTGGGCTAGATGAGGAAGAATGCTATGACCAATTAGTAATTTGTCCACAGGCACAGGAGGAGGTATGATGTCATGCATGGAAGGTGGATGCTCTGATGCACAACCCAGATCCCTTTTCAGGCATAAAGGACTTGTTCCCCCAACTGCTGCAGTACTGCCAACAGAGAGCCTTCAGTTATCAGCCTTCTTCAGAATTGCCTCAGTTGAAGAGGACTACCTTGTGAATGGAGTGCCCTGTTCCCATAGCAACTGACAACCAATACCAGTGAAGAGAACACACTTTTGTTATTTCCCTATATCAAACCTGTTCCATTTCCTATGGAATGTACTATAGGGGTAATGTGGGCTCCGGAGTAAGAATGTGTGAATTAAAATCTCTGCCTCTTATTATTTTTGTAACATAAGGCAAGATACTTAACTTCAGTACCCCAGGTGTCCCATTTCCAAAGTGGCATATCAATTAGGATTAAGTTTGACTCCATATCAGGGGGAAAAATAACTTGAACAAGATAGGATTTTTTTTTCTCTCACATAAAATATATCCAGACACAAGCAATCTAGGACTGCTATGGCAGGCTCCTTCAAGCTCACTGCTGTCATCCCTACAAGTATAGAGCTCATCTTCACTTCCAGACATGACTTTCTTGATCCAGGAAGCAGAAAAGAAGAAGGGCACCAACCTACCTACCTTCAGCTTTTAAGAAGTCTTCTCCAAATGTGCATTTCCACTTACTTCTCATTGAGCTGAACCTAGTCACATGGTAACCCCCAGAGACAAGGAGGCAAGGAAATATAGCCTACACCAATAATGTCTTCAGTTGAAAATTACAGTTTCTTAGTACAGGAAAGGAGGGAAATGTATATGGAAGCAAGAACAAACTCTGTCACAAACAGGGATAATAATAATGCCTGTCTTATATGGCTTTTGTGTGAACTAAGTGAGTTAATATATGTACCATGCTGACAAGGAGCTAAGATGGTGGGGCAGTAGGAGGACCCTAGACTTGCCTGGTCCCTCGAACTCAGCTAAATAAATATCAAATCATTCTGAATACCCAAGAAATCGATCTGAGGACTGGCAGAACAAACTTCACAACTAGAGGGAGAGAAGAGGTCATATCATTGAAGGTAGGAGAAGTGGAGATGTGACTTGGGGGAAAAGCTGATCATGGGTTCCATGGATGGGAAGGAACCCTGGTCTTAGAGAGCGGTGAGAGAGAGAGACAGACAGAGAGAAGAGCACAGGGGATTGCACACAGAAAAACACTTCACCAAAGCCATTGACTGGGAAAACGAGAGGGGCTGATTTTTGTGTTTTTACAACCACGGGGCTCAAAGACTAGAGTTTTAGAGGTCCATGGTCTGGGAGATGTAGAGTCAGCAGGCACTGCAGTGCTCCTGTGGAGAAGGAGGGCACATACCCTGGGGGGCAGACAGTGTGATCTGAGGATCCCCTGGGACACTGAGAGATGGTTCCCCTTTCTTGGAACACATCTGAGAGAGGTGGCATTGCCTCTCCAGGGACAAAGGAACCCATGGGCACCATTTCTCTCCCTACCCCTCAGCATAAACTAACCTCATTAAGCAGCACAGTACCAACATTGGCAGCGAAAATCACTTACACCAAGCCCTGCCCCCCTGCACTCTGCAGGTGCTGCTTTTCTCCAGCAAGTTTGCCTGAGAACCAATACAGCAGGCTCCACCCCTAGAATACCAGCAAAAAGCACCCCCCCCCCCCCCACCCCCCCCCCACACACACACATCGACTGACCATAGAGTTCTGCAAAGCTTCAACTCTAGTGGAAATAGTATCAGGTCTCTTTTAACAAGCAGACCAGAGCCACACCTAGTTAAAACTCACCACATTCTGGACAAAGTTGAAACACTCCTTACTGCAGGCAAGGAGAAACTCTGCAGGAGACTGACCTGAGGGAAAGAGCAGCGAAAACACAGCAGCAGAGTGCACACAGCATACACCAGAGACACTTCCTGAAGTGCCAGGCCCTGGACAGTATATAACCTCTTCTTTATAAAGCCATTACTCTCAGGAGCAGGAAACATAACAGGCTTTCCTAACATACAGAAGAAGATGGAGACCTAGACAAAAAGCCAAGGTGGAGGAATTCAGCCCAAAAGAAAAAACAAGAAAAGGTCACAGCCAGGGATCTCACCACAACAGATATAAGTAATACGCTTGATCCAGAATTTAAAGCAACAATCATAAGGATACTAGCTGGCTTGAGAAAAGCATAGGAGACACCAGGGAGTCCCTTACCACGAGATAAAAGACCTAAAAACTACTCAGGCCAAAATTAAAAATGCTATAACTAAGATGTGACACCAACTGGATGTAATGACCACAGAATGGAAGAAGCAGAGGAACAAATGAATGGTACAAAAGATAAAATTATGGAAAATGATGAAGTTGAAAAGAGGAGGGAAAGAAAAATATTGGATCATGAATGTAGACTTAGGGAACTCAGTGACTCCATAAGGCATAATAACATTCATATCATAGGAGTCCCAGAAGAAGAAGAGAGGGGGAAAAGGAATAGAAGGTTTATTTGAATAAATTATAGCTGAAAATTTCCCTAATCTGGGGAAGGAAACAGTCATCCAAATCCAGGAGGCACAGAGAACTCCCATCAAAATCAACAAAAACAGGCCAACACCAAGACATATTGTAGTTAAATACAGAAATAAAGAAAAAAATTCTAAAAGCAGCAAGACAAAAGAAATCCCTAACTTACAAGGGAAGACAAATAAAGTTAGCAGCTGATCTCTCCATAGAAACTTGGCAGGCCAGAAGAGAGTGGCATGATATTCAACATGCTGAGGAGGAGAAATATGCAACCAAGGATACTCTATCCAGTCATTCAGCATAGAAGGAAAGATAAAGAGTTTCCCAGGCAAACAAAAACTAAAGGAGTTTGTGACCACTAAACCAGCCCTGTAAGAAATATTAAAAGGGACTCTTTGAGTGGGAGAGAAAGACCAAAAGTGACAAAGACTAGAAAGGAAAAGAGAAAATTTCCAAAAACAATGACTTAGGTATTACAATGGCACTAAACTCATCTACCAATAAACACTCTGAATGTAAATGGATTAAATGCTTCAATCAAAAGACGTAGGGTATCAGAAAGGATAAAAAAACAAGACCCATCTATATGCTGCCTACAAAAGACTCACTTTAGATCTAAAGAAACATGCAGATTGAGTGTGAGGGGATGGAGAACCATTTATCTTGCTAATGGACATCAAGAGAAAGCCAGAGTAGCCATACTTACATCGGACAAACTAGATTTTATTTATTTTTTTAAAGATTTTATTTATTTATTTTAGAGAGAGAGTGTGTGTGTGCATGGTGGGGCAGAGGGAGAGGGAGAGAGAGAATCTCAAGCAGACTCCCTGATGAGTGCAGAGCCCAAAGTGGGGCTCCATCTCACAACCTGAGCTGAAATCAAGAGTCGGACACTCCACCAACTGAGCCATCCAGGCAACCCCAGACAAACTAGATTTTAAACCAAAGACTGTAACAAGAGATGAAGAAGGACATTATATCAGAATAAAGGGATCTATGGCACAAGAACATCTAATGATTATGAATATTTATGCCTGCAACTTAGGAGCACCCAAATATATGCCTGGGTGGCTCAGTCGGTTAAACATCTGCCTTTGGCTCAGTTCATGAGCCTAGGGTCCTGGGATCGAGTCCCGCATCAGGCTCCCTGCTCAGCGGGGAGCCTGCTTCTCCCTCTGCCTGCCGCTCCCCCTGCTTGTGCTCTCTCACTCTCTGATAAATAAATAAATAAAATCTTTAAAAAAAGCAATAACAAACATAAAGGAACTCATTGATAATAATGCATTAATAGTAGGGGACTTTAATACCTGACTTACATCAATGGACAGATCATTTAAGCAGAAAATCAACAAGGAAACAATGGCTTGAATGACACACTGGACCAGATGGACTTAACAGATATATTCAGAACATTTCATTCTAGGATAAAGATGTGAGATACACACACACACACACACACACACACACACACACACACAAACACACTGGAATATTATGCAGCCATCAAAAAGAACGAAATCTTGCCATTTGCAACAACGTGGATGGAACTAGAGGGTATTATGCTGAGTGAAGTAAGTCAATCAGAGAAAGACAAGTATCATATGATCTCACTGATATGAGGAATTCTTAACCTCAGGAAACAAACTGAAGGTTGCTGGAGTGGTGGGGGTGGGAGGGATGGGTGGCTGGGTGATAGACACTGGGGAGGTTATGTGCTATGGTGAGTGCTGTGAATTGTGTAAGACTGATGAATCACAGACCTGTACCTCTGAAACAAATAATACATTATACTTAAAAAAAAAAAAAAGAAAATAGTAGGAAGGGAAAAATGAAGGGGGGGAATCGGAGGGGGAGACGAACCATGAGAGACTATGGACACTGAGAGACAAACTGAGGGTTCTATGGGGGAAGGGGGGTCGGGGGATGGGTTAGACTGGTGATGGGTATTAAGGAGGGCATGTATTGAATGGAGTACTGGGTGTTATACGCAAACAATGAATCATGGAACCCTACATCAAAAATTAATGATGTAATGTATGGTGACTAACACAACATAATAAAATAAAATAAAAACTATCGCAAAAAAAAAATTTCATTCTAAAGGAGCAGAAAACATATTCTTTTCAAGAACACATGGGACACTCTCCAGAATAGATCCCATACTGGCTCACAAATCAAGCCTCAACAAGTACAAAAAGATAGAGATCATAGCAGGCATATTTTCCAACCACAACGCTATGAAGCTTGAAGTCAACCACAAGAAAAAATTTGGAAAGACCACAAATACATAGAGGTTACAGAACATCCTACTACAGAATGAATGGGTCCACCACGAAATTAAAGAAGAAATTAAAAAATACATGGAAACAAATATGAAAAACAAAATAATGAAAACATGACAGTCTGAAAACTTTGGGATGCAGCAAAAGTGGTCATAAGAGGGAAGTATATATAATCACAGACCCGTACCTCTGAAACAAATAATACATTATATGTTAAAAAAAAAAAAAAAAAGATAGCAGGAGGGGAAGAATGAAGAGGGCGGAAATCGGAGGGGAAAACGAACCATGAGAGACTATGGACTCTGAAAAACAAACTGAGGGTTCTAGAGGGGAGGGGGGTGGGGGATGGGTTAACCTGGTGATGGGTATTAAAGAGGGCACGTTCTGCATAGAGCACTGGGTGTTATACACAAACAATGAATCATGGAGCACTACATCAAAAACTAATGATGTAGGGCGCCTGGGTGGCTCAGTTGGTTAAGCGACTGCCTTCAGCTCAGGTCATGATCCTGGAGTCCTGGGATCAAGTCCCACATCGGGCTCCCTGCTCAGCAGGGGGGTCTGTTTCTCCCTCTGATCCTCTTCCCTCTCGTGCTCTCTGTCTCTCATTCTCTCTCTCTCAAATAAATAAATAAAATCTTAAAAAAAAAACTAATGATGTAATGTATGGTGATTAACATAACATAATTTAAAAAAACAAAGAGGGAAGTATATAGCAATACTGGCCTACCTCAAGAAGAAAGAATATCTCAAATACACAACCTAACTTTACACCTAAAGGATCTAGAAAAAGAACAAATGAAACCTAAAGCCAGGAGAAGAAGGGAAATAATAAAGATTAGATCAGAAATAAATTGTATAGAAACAAAAAACAAAACAGTAGAACAGATCAATGAAACCAGCAGCCAGTTCTTTGAAAGAACTAATAAAATTGATAAGCCCCTAGCCAGACTTACCAAAAAGAAAAAAGAAATAAAATTGATAAGCCCCTAGCCAGACTTACCAAAAAGAAAAGAAGAAATAAATAAATAAAATCACAAATGAGAGAGGAGAGATTACAACCAACAGTACAGAAATACAAACAATTATAAGAGAATATTATGAAAAATTGTATGCCAAAAAATTAGGCAATGTGGAAGAAATGAATAAATTCCTAGAAACATAAAAACTGCAAAACTGAAACAGGGAGAGACAGAAAAGCTGAACAGACTGATTGGTTAGCAAAGAAATTGAATCAGTAATAAAAAATCTCCCAACAAAAGTCCAGGGCCCGATGGCTTCCCAGAGGAATTCTACCAAACATTTAAAGAAGAGTTAATACCTATTCTTCTCAAACTGTTCTAAAAAATAGAAATGGAAGGGAAACTTCCAAACCCTTCTATGAGGCCAGTGTTATCTTGATTCAAAAACCAGACAAAGACCCCACTAAAAGAGAGAATTACAGGCCAATATCCCTGATGAACATGGATGCAGAAATTCTCAAGAAAATACTAGCAAATCAAATCCAACAGTACATTAAAAGAATCATTTACCACGATCAAGTGGGACTTATTCCTAGGCTGCAAGTGTGATTCACTATTCACAGATCAATCAACATGATACACCATGTTAATAAAAGAAAGGATAAGAACCATATGATTCTCTCAATAGATGCAGAAAAAGCATTTGACAAAGTATAACATCCATTCTTGATAAAAATCCTCTAATAAAGTAGGGATAGAGGGAACATATCTCAACATTATAAAGGCCATATACAAAAGACCCCATAGCTAATATAATCCCTAATGGGGAAAAACTGAGACCTCTTCCTCTATAGTCAGGAACAAGACAGGGATGTCCACTCTCACTGTTATTTAACATAGTACTGGAAGTCCTAGCCTCAGCAATAAGACAACAAAAAGAAATAAAAGGCATTTTAATTGGCAAGGAAGAAGTCAAAATTTCACTCTCTGCAAATGACATGATACTCTGTGTAGAAAACCTGAATGACTCCACCAAAAAATTCCTAGAATTGATACATGAATTCAGTAAAGTCACAAGATACAAAATCAACACACAGAAATCTGTGGCATTTCTGTACACCAGTAATGAAGCAGCAGAAAGAAATTGAAGAATCGATCCCATTTACAATTGCACCAAAAACCATAAGATATCTAGGAATAAACCTGACCAAAGAGGTGAAAGATCTGTACTTTGTATAGAATGCTTATGAAAGAAATTGAAGATGACACAAAGAAATGGAAAAATATCCCATGCTCATGGATTGGAAGAACAAATATTGTTAAAATGTCTATACTACACATTTTATGCAAGCCCTATCAAAATACCACCAGCCATTTTCACAGAGCTAGAACAAACAATCCTAAAATTTGTATGGAACCACAAAAGACCCTGAATAGACAAAGCAATCTTGAAAAAGAAAAGCAAAGCTGGAGGCATCACAATTCCAGACTTCAAGTTATATTACAAAGCTGTAGTGATCAAGGCAGTATGGTATTGACACATAGATCAATGGAACAGAATAGAAAACCCAAAAATGGACTCACAACTATATGGCCAACTAATCTTTGACAAAGCAGGAAAGAATATCCAATGGAAAAAAGACAATAACTTTAACAAATGGTGTTGGGAAAACTGGATGGCAACATCAGAAGAATGAAGTTGGACCATTTTCTTACACCACACACAAAAATAAATTCAAAATGGGTGAAAGACCTAAATGTGACACCGGAAAACATCAAAATCCTGGAGGAGCACACAGGCAGCAACCCCTTTGGCATTGGCTGGAGCAACTTCCTACTAGATATGTCTTCGGAGGCAAAGAAAACAAAAGCAAAAATGAACTATTGGGGGTGCCTGGGTGGCTCAGTCAGTTAAGCGACTGCCTTCGGCTCAGGTCATGATCCCAGGGTCCTGGGATCGAGTCCCACATCGGGCTCCCTGATCAGCGGGGAGCCTGCTTCTCCCTCTCCCTCTGCCTGCCGCTCCCCCTGCTTGTGCTCTCTCTCTGACAAATAAATAAATAAATAAAATCTTTAAAAAAAAAAAAAGAACTATTGGGACTTCATCAACATAAAAACCTTCTGCACAGCAATGGAAACAATCAACAAAACTAAAAGGCAGCCTACAGAATGGGAAAATTATTTGCAAATGACATATCAAATAAAGGGTTAGAGAAAAATCTATAAAGAACTCATCAAATGCAACACCCCCAAAACAAATAATCCACTTAAGAAATGGGCAGAAGACATGAATGACATTTTTCTAAAGAAGACATACTGATAGCTAATAGGCACGTGAAAAGATGCTCAACATCACTCATCATCAGGGAAATACAAATCGAAACTACAATGAGATACCACCTCACATTTGTCAGAATGGCTGAAATTAACAACACAGGAAACAAGAAGTGTTAGTGAGGATGAGGAGAAAGGGGAACCCTATTACACTGTTGGTGGGAATGCAAACTGGTGCAGCCACTCTGGAGAACAGTATGGAGTGTCCTTGAAAAGTTAAAAATAGAACTACCCTCTGATCCAGCAATTGCACTACTAGGTATTTACCCAAACTTTACAAAAATACTGATTCATCCACCCTGGTGTTTATAGCAGTATTATCAACAATAGCCAAACTATGGAAAGAGCCCAAATGTCCATCAACTGATGAATGGATAAAGAAGATATGGTATATATACACAGTGGAATATTACTCAGCCATCAAAAAGAATGAAATCTTGCCATTTGCAACAACATGGATGAAGCTAGAGTGTATTATTCTAAGTGAAATAAGTCATTCAGAGAAAGACAAATACCATGTGATTTAACTTATATGTGGAATTTAAGAAATGAGACAGATGAGGGGCGCCTGGGTGGCACCATTGGTTAAGCATCCGACTCTTGGTTTCAGCTCAGGTTGTGATCTCAGGGTCATGAGATTAAGCCCTGAGTAGGGCTCTGCGCTCAGCATGCAGTCTGCTTAAGTTTCTCTCTCCCTCTGTCTCTGCCCCTCCCTCCCCACCATGTGCTTTCTCATTCTCTCTCTCTCTCAAATAAATAAATAAATCTTAAAAAAAAAAAAAAAGAAATGAAACAGATGAACATGGGGGGAAAGAGGCAAACCATAAAACAGACTCTTGACTATAGAGAACAAACTGAGGATTGCTGGAGGGAAGATGGGCAGGGCTATTAAGGAGGGCACTTGCTGTGATGAGCACTGGATGTTGTATGTAAGTGATGAATCACAGAATTCTACACCTGAAACTAATATTACACTATATGTTAACTAACTGGAATTTAAATAAAAACTTAAAAAAGAAAAAAAATAGGGGCGCCTGGGTGGCTCAGTCGGTTAAATGTCTGCCTTCGGCTCAGGTCATGATCCCAAAGTCCTGGGATCGAGCCCCGCATCCGGCTCCCCGCTCGGCGGGGAGTCTGCTTCTCCCTCTCCCACTCCCCCTGCTTGTGTTCCCTCTCTCGCTGTCAAAAAATAAATAAAATCTTGAGAAAAAAAAGGAAAAAAAATAATGTCTGTACCATGCTTAGAACAGGCACTTAGCAAGTATTGAATAAATGCTGCTACTAGTACTATTAGTATCACTAGAGCAGTGATTCTCAGTTTGTGGGGAGTGCACGAACAAACCTATATGTTCACTAACCTTTGCCTAACATTGAATAAATAATTTTACAAAATCTCATTACTTTTTTTAGAAAGTCTGAGTTGCTATTGTGATGAACAAAATTAAAATTTATTTAAAATTACTGGCATTTTCATCATAAGCTTCATTATATATTTTCCTAATGGACACTACAAGTATAATTACTGTCACATGGTTATCTGTACAGTTTCTGACATTGAAAAAGAAGTTCTTAGAGTCAAAAGATTGGTAATCTTGGGCCAAGAGCCCCATATTTTTGGTAGACTGTAACCTCGGCTTTATCTTATTTTTCCCTTCTAGCCCTTATGCCCTACCTCTAAGGATATGCTATTTCCCAGGCTATATTATGTATCTTGCACTTTTTTGGCTATTTCATATTGGAACGCTTCCCCAAGTTCCTTCCTTCTTTCACTACCATTTATTCATGAATGTATTTATCATTAATAACAAAGATACAAAATCTCAGGTACTCCTATAATTGCAATTATATTGTTAATATAATAGTTGATTGAGAAAATACTTAGTTGAAAAGTTTATTATGAAGTGAGTAATGCTTTTAGATGAAATTTTTAAAAACTCATCATGGCATTGAGTTATTGGAAACCTACTTTATTCAAGCCTTTATATCATGAGTGTAATTGACTAATTAATTAATCAAATATTCATTGAGTGTCTGCTATGTGCCAGATAGTGTAGGTAGGAGGAGGTTCAGGGCATACAGAAGAGGCAGAGGGCTCTGCTGCAGCTTCCAGTCTCTTCCTCCTTTACCAGTGCCCAACCAGGGAAATAGTCCACCGCCTTTAAAACACTCTTGACACCTCCCACTCCCTGCTGCTCCCAAGTAGAACTGATCACTATTTTAGTGTGCTTCCATGATATTTTCTAGATTTCTATCATAACAGTTTATTTTGCTGTGACACGTCAGCATCTTACTAGACTTTTGATAGATGTTCTTCTATAGAACTACGTTAACAGATAGTATGGAGTAGGCTGTGATTTTGTTTTGATCCCATACCATTAGGCTTGCCTCCCGTTCTCCGATGACTGCTCACTTCTTTTTTCCCAGTTTCTTTTGGATTTGCCTGAAACACTTTCTGAATGCTCTCTTAAGAATTTCACCCTTATGATTTTTTTCTTATATTCTTGAATTATGGAATTCTAGAACAGAAAGGGGATTTAGAGATTGCCTAATCTAAAACTTTGATTTTATAGATGAAGATGAAAATCCAGAGAAGGAATGTGACTTGCTCAAAATTATTCTGTTCTACCAGTCAATGGCAGACCTGAGATCAGAATGCAAGCTTTCTTCAAGATCCAGTATAAAGCCATCCTCTCTGAGACCTACTTCAAAGTTTCCGGTCAGCTCATATTTTGCCCTTCTGAATGATAAACGTATTGACTACAAACTGCATCATTTTGGCAGTGGTCATAGAGCATAATATTGCTTTACATCATTACTCAATTCCTTCACATTAGTATATCCTAACTGGCCAGTTAGTTGTAAACATCAGTAAGCACAGATTTTGTCACTTTTATTTTCTCTTTTTAGCCAGTAGCATAGTAGCTAGTAGATATTAAGATACTGGGTATTGAGTGAATCCACACAGTAGGGATTTAAAAAATATTTTTCACCAATTAGGGGCACCTGGGTGGCTCAGATGGTTAAGCGTCTGCCATCAGCTCAGGTCATGATCCCGGGGTCCTGGGATTGAGCCCCGCATCCGGCTCCTGGCTCAGCGGGGAGTCTGCTTCTCTCTCTCCTTCTGCCTCTCCCACTGCTCATGCTCTCTCTCTCTCTGTATCTCTGTGTCTCAAATGAATAAATAAAATCTTTTAAAAAAATATTTTTCACCAAGTAACCACCACTTCTCACATATCCTCTTGAAACATAATTCTTCTTGGGCACCTGGGTGGCACAGTCAATTAAGCATCCATCTCTTGGTTTTGGCTCAAGTCATGATCTCAGGATTGTGCATGGAGCCGCGCCAAGTTGGCTTAAGACTCTCTCTCCCTCTCCCTCTGCCCCTTCCCCCACTAAAATAAATATATAAATATTTTTAAAAAAATAAAATATAATTGTTCTTGTTCCTTAACTTTTTGGTTGTAATTCCTTTTGTAATTTTTATTTTTTATTTTTTATTTTTTAAAGATTTTATTTATTTATTTGCGAGAGAGAGAATGAGAGACAGAGAGCATGATAGGGAGGAGGGTCAGAGGGAGAAGCAGACTCCCTGCCGAGCAGGGAGCCCGATGCGGGAGCCCGATGCGGGACTCGATCCTGGGACTCCAGGATCATGACCTGAGCCGAAGGCAGTCGCTTAACCGACTGAGCCACCCAGGCGCCCCCTTTTGTAATTTTTAAAAGCCAGACTTAGATTCTTGGCAATCAATGAAAAGATGGTTATGCCTCTGCACAGTCTGCTGCAATGTATTCTTCTGAGACTTGGCAGAAAACCCAAGGTTTCTGCCCTATTTTTTGTTTTCTACACGGCAGTTCATCTAATCTTCTAGCTCTTGGTGGCTTTCTCTTCTAGACATTGTTCTGTAGAGTGACCCAATTAAATGTGGACCCATTAAATGTAGTGGGACTTGATGTGAGGCTGGTTTCAAATGATCATCCTGGAATTTTACAAACCTTTATTTTATTTATTTATTTTGGTTCCCTGGTACAGTGTACCTGCTGCTGCCTCTAGTGTGGTATCTCAGTAAATCCTCCCACGCTGATGTTCAGGCTGAAGACACCGCTATGAGCAGAGCTTGTCATGTGTCATATATTGCCCTTTAGGGCAATAGCGTTTATCCATTGTTTGAGCTTTAAGTAGAAGCTAAAAGCCTTTTTTTAACCTACATAGTTTTTCACTAAATCTGTTAGTTTCAGCATGTTGTTTGTGTTGTTTTCAGCCGTGCAATCCCCTGATCTATATCAAGTAACATGATGATGGATTGAACTCCCTTCACTGCTCTTGCCCAGGTGCTCTGTTTTGATTTGCCAGTATCTAAGAGAAGCAGCACGTTGCATGCCAAGACAGAACAGAAGCCAGGGTTTACAAAAGACCACATCTTCCCCCACAGAAGACCATTTTTTTTTAAAGCAGAGTACTATAGTAATAATAATTGGTTATTAATTGAAATATTAATATGTTTTGAAATATGTCTGTGAACACCTTCTTATTACATTATGTTGGTGTATACAATATTCTTTCTTTTGGCATCTGGACATTGCTGGGATTATTTGAAATCCATATTAAAAATTATTGGGGGCACCTGGGTGGCTTAGTTGGCTAAGTTTCCGACTTAGGCTCCAGTCATGATCTCAGGGTCATGATCTGCACTCAGCAGAGAGCCTGCTTGTCCTTCTCCCTCTGCCCCTCCCCCTGCTCATGCTCTCTCTCTCACACACAAATGAATGGATTAAATGTTTTAAAAAATTATTGGGAACTTTTGGGGTGCCTGGCTGGCTCAATTGTTAGAGCATGTGACTGTTGATCTTGGGGTGGTGAATTCAAGCCCCACGTGTGGAGTGCAGTTTACTTAAAAAAATTATTGGAACTTTAAAGATAATCTATTAATTTCTGCAGCCAAGTAACTTATTTCAAGTGGTGACTAGATCACGTTCTATACACACTGTGCTATTTCATGCATCCATGCCTTGGTACATTCTATTCCTCTTTCCTTGAATGCACTCCATTCTCATTCTCTAAGTCTTTTATGATCTTATTTGAATGTCTCTTCCTGAACTGTTTCTTCTTTGTCCTCTACTACACCTAACTTACATGTCTGATATTACACTTGTTATACCTATATTATAGCTATTAGTTTATGTATTTATCACCATATTGGACGGTGAGATCCTTAAGGAGGAGAACTTTGTCCTATTTATCTTCTCATCATCTAATGTTGTGGCTGGTATATATTATGTTTGATGAATGAATAAAAAATATCTATTACCTCCGGATGTAGTCAACTCATTCTTAGTCTCTCTACCACATATAAGAAAAATCCTAAAAGTCTGAATGTTTCCTTTTTTTCTTTTTTTAGAAATGAAAATAATTTAATAATTTACTTCCAAGCTTATGAAAGTAAAGCATGCCCAGAACAACAAGAAAGTAATCAGATAATCAAAAAGGAAAAACAAAAGTGAAAATTGCTCATAATTCCACCCATCCAAGTATAACTACTGCTAATATTTTAGTATAGATTTTCCAGAATTTTTTGTACCTACATACATACATATGCAAAATATAAAACAAAAATGAAATATTACACATATATTTAGTGACCTACTTTTTCATTTAACAGTATCTTGTAAGCAACTTCCTGTGTTGATAAATTTTAGCACTACATATTCAGTTTGGGTAAATGCACAGAAAGATGTACTGTACTTTATTTAAACAATCCCTGTACATGCACACTAAGTATTTTCAGTAGATTCTTGTGGTTGCATGAAACAAAAGGCACTCCTTCCACACCCAAGACACTTAAAAAATATAAATAAGACCCATTCAAATTGTCTCAAGGAAAAGGAGGTTGTCTTATAAGGACATATATAGATTGGAACTGGAACTGGAAATCCATCTATCAGGAATCAAGCTCTAGGAACCAGTTATTCTTTCTACTGCTGCTGTCTCTCCTCTTTCTCCACATCTCCCTAATACTCCCTTCCTAGTGTGTTTGCTTCTTCTAACCTTCCATTTGCACATACTTTTGACTTGGCTTACTTCAGACTCTTAATTTATGACATTCTTTCAGTTTCTGTTTCTACTTCTCAGTCTATAGAAGTTCAAATATTTTCATCCCACACCCAGAAGATGACCTTGTACACTCTAAATTGTATCCCCTAGGTGTAGAAACTCAAGAAGAAGTGGCAAGAGATGAGGATGAAGAGATAAGTGAAGGTTAGCTCATGGAGAAGCCCCTACCAAAGGGTCTGGGCTTTTAGCCAAGAGTAATAGAAAGCCATCAAAGGCTTTAAGAGAGTGACACAGTTAGACTTGTGATTTAGTAAGACTTCTCCAGCTAAGTGTGATTGTGCTTATAAGTCTATAGAAGATAGGACAACCAGTTAGGAGACTGTTGCAATAATTCAGGTAAGAAATACTAGTGGCAGGGAAACAGTTTTTAATTTGAACAACCAGATCTATACTGAGCCCATTCACTGAAATGGGGAACCCTGGAGAACTGATCAGAAGTTTCTTTGTAAATGAATTTATAGTTGCTTCTATCACTACAGGAGTTTTTCCAGTTGTAGAGAAAAACTGCACATCACTTCACTCAGTCCTTGAAGATCTTCATCTGACAACCTCAGATCTTTCTACTCTCTCCAATGTAAGCAAGAGCTGTGTGGGGATGTAGTTGTCTTGAGTCTTAAGCCATGCAGCTAACTTATTTCTCTAGCTTTATCCTCTATATAATGAAATCCATTTTCTTGACTGAATACCATGCCATGCCTTTCACTTCCTCCTGCCAATGTGTAAGAAATATGTAAGAAAAATACTAAGATATATTTTGATAACCTGTTTGTAAAGTGTCATCCATTTCTATGCCCCTTTTTTTTCCTCCCCGCCCCCTCTGGGAAGTTGTTTTGGAGGAAACATCCAACTAGACTGTTCTTCACTTCTAGAAAATATTACGATGGCTGATGGATGCTTTGGAAAATGAATTCCTTGGGATTCAAGGAAAGGAAACAAGATTCCTGGTTTAGTCAGCTAGCTTTGTGATAAGACACAAACCATTCCCTTGGTCTAAGGGTGGAAGAGTAGGTAAGGCCTGGAAAGTTTCATCATGCCTGGTGCTCTTCACACCCTGACTTGCCTTTTGTTCCCCAAGAAGGACCTATCCAAGCAAGATAGATGTCCAACTTCCCTGAGCATGCTTGGAGTAGGAGACCTCTCTCCATTGGGGGATAATTTTTGGGTGGGAGCAAGTTAAGTCTAAGAACTTACTAACTTGAAACATTGCTTGTTAAGATACATGTCTTAGCTATAGTATTATTTATCTATAATTTTGTCTAAAGTAGCAGGACCTGAGCCATCTCACCTAAATCCATTGAACTATTTTCCCCAAACACTAACCAAGGATTAACAAGGATTTATCTCTTGCTTGGAATTAAAGATTGTTTATATATCCTAGATGAGAATTCTTCTAAATGGCTACATAGAAATACCATTTCTGTGAATGTTCATAAAACAAATGGGGAGGTGGTCCATGGAGCAAATCATTTTGGGAAGCACTTCATTCTCCACTTTCCACTTAAAGATTCACAAATTACATTAAGATATTAAAAGCTATATGAGAAGTTCTATAATAAAGAAACCTATTGACTTTTTTGATAGTTTCTAAAAATATAATTTATATGCCATAAAGTTTATCAAAGTGTATAATTCAATGATTTTTGTGTATTTATAGAGTTTTGCAAACATCAGCGCTTTCTAATTCCATATCATTTTCATTATCCCAAAAAGCAGTCACTCCCCATTCTCTCTCCCCCCTCCTTTTTTCCCCTATAGATTTGCTGATTCTGGATATTTTATAAAAATGGATTCATACAATATGTGCTGTTTTGTGACTGTTTTCTTTCACTTAGTATAATGTGTTTGTGGTTCATCCACATTTGTAACATGTATCAGTGCTTCATTACTTTTTATTGCCAAATAATATTCCAATGTATAGATATACCACATTTTGTTTATGTTTATGATGGACATTTAGTTTGTTTCCACTTTTTGGCTATTATGACTAATGCTGCTATGAGCATTCATGTATGAGAACACATGTAAACCTTGCATGTGTTGAATAGCAGGCTAAGGCTATGGACATACACTTGTAAGTATGTGGACATCATAAACTGTCACTTGGGGGCACCTGAGTGGCTCAGTCGGTTGAGCAGCTGCCTTTGGCTCAGGTCATGATCCCAGGGTCCTGGGATTGAGCCCCGCATTGGGTTCCCTGCTCAGTGGAGAGCCTGCTTCTCTCTCTCCCTCTGCCTGCCTCTCTGCCTACTTGTGCTCTCTCTCTATCTCTCTGTCAAATGAATAAATAAAATTAAAAAAAACTGTCACTTGGAGAGCCAAGTTTCACTGGGAGAATAGTGTATTAGCTTATGCTTAGGTTGTTCTTTTTGCTCAAAATAACACGTATAAATTATATCAAAAGAAAGGGAAGAACACATCAGATGTTACAAAAATGTTTGCATGCTTACTACTTTATAAAATTTCTAATAGAGAAGAAAGGAAACCTACCTTTTAGTGCACCAAATAAGAAGGAAAAAGTAGTTATTGGATGTCTTCTACTGAAAATCTTGATTAAAAGAGAAGGTTAGTTACCTGGGAGGCAGGTAACAGTAACCAGGTCATGTCTTAAGGGCGGTGGGGGGGGGGGGGGATCAATCTCCAGTTCTGCTTGAAACTTGGACAAAATTCCAGGAGCAAGATCACCAGGAGTAGATGACTGATAAACCAGTGCAGGTAATATCTGGTACTTACTTAATGTTATCTTGAGTAAAATATAAGGGGACTATGTTGTAAAACCATTTTAACTGATGCCTATCTCTTAGAGAGCTGACATTTTAACTCATTAAACCTATTAATTAATTTGGGCCACTGTTTTAAATGCCCCCTCCCCCTTGCAGTAATACTTGCTAACTTCCTTGGAATTAGTCCCATAGAGCATACCTTAGGAAATGCTGTTCTAGTTACTTCAGTTCTTAACTTCATTCCACGAGCAAATTATTTTCTCGTTAGGTCAAAGGTTATGATCATCTCCTAACAGCAATCATTTGAGACTTCATAAAACACCACATACAGAACCTAACAACCTGGCCTTTTTCTCATATTTGTGTCTTAGAGGCAGTTCAACTAATTTCTAATACAGACCTGGGTCGAAATGATTTGTGCTCTTTAAATGAGTAGTCAAAGGCCTCAAATTTATTGGGTTTTTTTATTTTTAAAAAATTTCCCCAAGTTTTTATTTAAATTCCAGCTAGTTAACATATGGGTCAAAGTCCCAAAATTTAAAAACTGATGTTACACATGCAGAAGAATGAAACTGGACCATTTTCTTACACCATACACAAAAAATGGACTCAAAATGGATGAAAGACCTAAATGTGAGACAGGAATCCATCAAAATCCTAGAGAACACAGGCAGCAACCTCTTTGGCATTGGCTGGAGGAACTTCTTATTAGACACGTCTCCAAAGGCAAGGGAAGCAAGGGCAAAAATGAACTATTGGGACTTCATCAAGATAAAAAGCTTCTGCACAGCAAAAGGAACAGTCAACAAAACCAAAAGACAACCGACAGAATGGGAGAAGATATTTGCAAATGATAAATAAAGGGCTAGTATCCAAAATCTATAAAGAACTTATCAAACTCAACACCCAAAGAACAAAGAATCCAATCAAGGAATGGGCAGAAGACATGAACAGACATTTCTCCAAAGAAGGCATACAAATGTCCAACAGATACATGAAAAAATGTTCAATATCACTTGGCATCAGGGAAATACAAATCAAAACCACAATGAGATACCACCTCACACCAGTCAGAATAGCTAAAATTAACAAGTCAGGAAACGACAGATGTTGGCAAGGATGTGGAGAAAGAGGAACCTTCCTACACTGTTGGTGGAAATGCAAGCTGGTGCAGCCACTCTGGAAAACAGTATGGAGGTTCCTCAAAAAGTTGAAAATAGAGCTACCCTATGACCCAGCAATTGCACTCCTGGATATTTACCCCAAAGATACAAATGTAGTGATCCAAAGGGGCACCTGCACCCCAATGTTTATAGCAGCAATGTCCACAATAGCCAAACTATGGAAAGATGGAAAGAGCCCAGATGTCCACTGATGGATGAATGGATACAGAAGATGTGGTATATATATATACTATATGTATATATACATAATGGAATATGTATATATACATATAGTATATATATATAAAGGAATACTACTCAGCCATCAAAAAATGAAATCTTGTCATTTGCAATGATGTGGATGGAACTAGAGGGTATTATGCTAAGCAAAATAAGTCAGTCAGAGAAAGACAATTATCATATGATCTCACTCATATGTGGAATTTAGGAAACAAAACAGAGGATCATAGGGGAAGAGGGGAAAAAAATGAAACAAGACGAAACCAGAGAGGGAGACAAACCATAAGAGACTCTTAATCACAGGAAACAAACTGAGGTTTGCTAGAGGGGAGGGAAGTGGGAGGATGGGGTAACTGGGTGATGGGCATTAAGGAGGGCCACATGATGTAATGAGCACTGGGTATTATATAAGACTGATGAATCACTGAACTCTACCTCTGAAACCAATAATACATTATATGTTAATTAATTGAATTTAAAGATTAAAAAATTAAAATTTAAAAAATTAAAAAATTAAAAAATGAATAAACAAAAAGACTGATGTAACACAGAGAGAGGCAAACCAAGAAACAGACTCTTAATTATGGAGAACAAATGGATGGTTACCAGAGGGGAGGTGGGCAGGGAAATGGGTTAAATAGGTGATGGATGTTAAGGAGGGCACTTGTGATGAGCATGGGGTGTTGTATGTAAGGGTTGAATCACTAAATTGTATACCTGAAACTAATACTACACTGTATGTTAACTCACTGGAATTTAAATAAAAACTTTTAAAAAATTAAAAAATTTTTTTAAAGATTTATTTATTAGAGAGAGAGAGAGAATGTGCACTTGTGTGCTCATGTGTGAGACCAGGGTTGGGGAGGGGCAGAGGGAGAGAGAGTCTCAAGCACAGGGCCAGACATGAGACTCGATCTCACAACCCTGAGATCATGACCTGAGTCAAAACCAAGAGTCAGATGCTTAACCAACTGGACCACCTAGATGCCCCAAAAAATTAAAAATAAATTTTTTAATTAAAAATTAACAAATAAAACTGATCTAACAGATACACCTTACATGGAAATGTAGACAAATTGAACTGATGGCTTACACAGTGGCCGAAGTAAAGCTCCAAACTCCAAAGGTTAGATTGCTTTAAATCTAATATATCTAGTAATATATCTAGTGATATGAATTCTAAAAACAAGTCATTTAAAACTATTGAAAGTTGATTACAATGCATATTCTTAACAGTAGCAGATTTACCTTTCTAATTATGTTTCATTTAAGATATTGTTAAGTTTTCTAATAAGCCAACAGTTCTCAGCCTTTTTTTTTTATGACATATGAAAAATGATGATCACCAATATGATACTCTTTTAGGGTTATCTAGAATTCTCAGCACAAGCTGTAATTCTACTCCTCTATTTCCCACTCATAAAAACATATTAGAATGCGAGTAAGTGAGAATGAGGTTATAAAAGGAATTACTACTTCCTTTTTCTGGTAGGGAGCTTGGCTGGACTTAACCGAGCTTTATTTCTCTTGGAAAAAGATCTCAAACAAGCCATGATCAGAACTAGATATATTACCAGTAAGTTGGGGGTTAGATGGGAGTAATGAAGGTGCAAGAGGAGCCGAATTTCAAGGAGAGATTGCCTCTTAGAAACTCCTCCCAAAGGAAGAAGTAACTAAACACTGCTGTTCTCAGTTTAGGTTTCTTGCCTTTTGGACCAGCCTTTTTTTTTTTTTTTTTTTTTAAGATTTTTTATTTATTTATTTGAGAGAGAGAGAGTGAGAGAGAGCACAAGAGGGAAGAGGGTCAGAGGGAGAAGCAGACTCCCCACTGATCAGGGAGCCCGATGTGGGACTCGATCCCGGGACTCCAGGATCACAACCTGAGCCGAAGGCAGTTGCTTAACCAACTGAGCCACCCAGGCGCCCTGGACCAGCCTTTTTAATATTATAACTTGTACCACTGATAAACCTTGTATTAGAGGAAGGGTTATAAAATGACTACTACCACAGAATTAGAGAGCAGAACAGTGGGGGAATCACCAGGAGGAAGGAGAATGTTCACAGTTCATCCTTGCTTCATTTCTACTCTTTATCTGCCCAAGCCTTGCTGTATTTAACTAGGTTTCAGAACTTTCCTGATCTCGCTGCTACCATGCCTCCCCAGTGCTAAAATGAGAAACATTGAGCCCCGTATAGATTCTGAAAGAGCAAGGACTTGTTTTTTCTTTTTAAAATGAGATATAATTGACATATAACATTATGTTAGTTTCAGGTGTACCACATAATAATCTGATATTTGCATATTTTGTGAAATGATCACCATAATACATATAGTTCACATCTACTACCACATAGTTAAAATTTATTTTTCCTGTGATGAAAACTTTTAAGGTCTGCTCTCTTAGCAACTTTCAACAATATTATTAACTAAAGTCACCATACTGTGCATTATATCCCCTTGATCTATTTATTTTATAACTGGAAGTTTGTACCTTTTGACCACTTTCACCCGTTTCATCCACCCCCCTTCCCTTACCTCTGGCAACCATCAATCTGTTCTCTGTATCTATGAGTTTGGGGGTTTTGGGGTGAGAGGGGCTTGGGGTGTGGAAGTGGAATCATATCTCCATCCGACTTATTTCACTTAGCATAATGCTTTCAAAGTCCATCCATATTGTTGCAAATGGCAAGATTTCATTCATTCTTTTTTATGGCTAAATAAGGATTCTTTTTTTTTTTAAAGATTTTATTTATTTATTTGACAGAGAGAGAGAGACAGCGAGAGAGGGAACACAAGCAGGGGGAGTGGGAGAGGGAGAAGCAGGCCTCCTGCTGAGCAGGGAGCCCGATGCGGGGCTCGATCCCAGGATTCTGGGACCATGACCTGAGCCGAAGGCAGACGCTTAAAGACTGAGCCACCCAGGTGCCCCTAGATAAGGATTGTTAAAAGCAACACTAATGACGTTTGGGGCAGGCTAATTTTTTGCTGGGCGGGGGGTGGGGGGTGGGGGGTGGGCGTGTCCTATGCATTATAGGATGTTTAGCGGTGTTCCTAGCTTGTATCCACTAGACGTCAAAACATCCCACCTCTCAGTTGTGACAACCAAAAATGGCTCCAGACATTGCCCCCTGAGGGAGAAAAGGGCTGCTAAATTGAGAAAAAGCCCTCTTACTTTTAATTCAGCTGACAGAAGGAAAAAATGTATTTAAAATAATATTTTCTAAGGAAACTAGGGGAACAAAAGCAAAATACAGGAGCATATCATTAATAAATAGCCATGATGATTGTACAACATTGTGAATGTACATAATGCCACTAAACTGTTCACTTAAAAATGGTTAAAAAGACAAATTTCATGTTGTGTGTATTTTACTACAATTTTCTAAAAGAGCACAGCATTAATCAAGTATATAGATTTCTGAATCTAATTTAATTAAACTTTAATGACAGATTAGCATTCCTAGTATAGCTTATCATGTACCTAAAGTGAGGTTCTTCCTACTGCTTTAGCACTGTCTAGGGAACTCTACCCCAAAGCCCCTTTCTTCGAAAGTAAATATTTTAATTTCTGTTTTGCGTCAGGCATCTGAGGCAAATCTCATAGGCAGACAGGACGTTAGGCTGCTAAATAGTTCACAGTTCACTATTCGAAAGGACCATTATAATAGAAGGGATCTTGGACATCACCCTGTTTCACAGATAAAAAAGTTGAGGTCAAAATAGATTGAGTGACTTACGCAGGTTCATGGTGCTCTTTGAAGGTCATGCCAGGACTAGGACCCAGATATCCTGCTTAGAGTTCATTGTGCGTGCTGCTAAATCACACAAAAGCCCATCCATGGAGATATATTTTTATCAGAGACTGCCAGCACCTTTTGTGAATTACAGTAATTCTTATAAAGGGGGGGAATGTCTAATGGGAAGAAAATGAATGCAGATCAACAGGACTGAGATCATCTAAATAAATAGGTCATTGAGAAGTGACTGAGGGGCAACAGCATCTATTCTCAGGAAATTAGATACACTAGTATTTAAAATAATTTTTAAATAATTTTTAAAAATTTATTTGACAGAGAAAGACAGTGAGAGAGGTAACACAAGCAGGGGGAGTGGGAGAGGGAGAAGCAGGCTTCCCGCTGAGCAGGGAGCCCGATGCAGGGCTCAATCCCAGGACCCTGAGATCATGACCTGAGCTGAAGGCAGACGCTTAACGACTGAGCCACCCAGGCACCCCAGATACACTAGTTTTACTCAATGAGATGGATATACATTTGTATTCTTATAAAAGGTTTTGAAAACTGGCTTTCAGAAACACCTGTTTCAACCATGACAGTTTAATTTCTGAATTTCTGTTCTTTGGACTTTCACAGCAATGTTTCTTGCCTTTGTTCACGCGGCATCATAACCTGGAGGTGCCTCCCCCTCTTCAACTCCTGCAGACACTCCTCTTCACTCAAAATTCGGATCAAATGTGAAACCTTCCCCGAGCTTCAATTTCCCTGGCACCTACAAGAAGGAATTAAACATTTCTTTCTCTATGTTTCCATAGCAACTTACATGTATAGGCATTTTACCTACAGTAGGATTTCATATGGCAAACTGGATATAATTAAATGTATAGGGAATGCAACTCGCAGTGCCTAGACTGGCTACAGATTTCTTTCTTTTTTTTTTTTTGAAGATTTTATTTGTCAGAGAGCGTGCACAAGCAGGGGGAGTGGGAGAAGGATAAGCAGGCTCCTGCTGAGCAAGGAGCCCGATGTGGGGCTCGATCCCCAGACCCTGGGATCATGTCCTGAGCCAAAGGCAGACACTTAACCGACTGAGTCACCCAGGTGTCCCATGGCTACAGATTTCTGTGACACAGCCTTGATACAGATTTGGGGCTACTTGTTATGTAGGGACATAAGGCTGAATGAATGGCTGGCAGCTTAGTTGGCCTCTTGTTTGTGAACTGGGCTGGAATTTGTTTTGCACCATATTTCACTCTTGTGTCATATCTGTCATAACAAGGAGTAATAAACGTAATAATAATGTGTGTAAGAAGTGCTGGGTGAATGATAATACTGTGTAGAGCTAGGAAAATAAAGCCTATGATTTATGCAAAAGTCAAGGGTAATAAATTTTTTGAAAAGACACGCAGCATCATTAGAGCTGCTGGATTTCGTATCATTAAAGTAAATGTTAATAAGATTTTTAAAATTATCTTTCTGGGGGCGCCTGGGTGGCTCAGTCGGTTAAGCGTCTGCCTTCAGCTCAGGTCATGGTCCCAGGGTCCTGGGATCGAGTCCCGCATCGGGCTCCCTGCTCTGTGGGAAGCCTGCTTCTCCCTCTCCCATTCCCCCTGCTTGTGTTCCCTCTCTTGCTGTCTCTCTCTCTCTGTCAAATAAATAAAAAAATAAAATCTTAAAAAAAAATAAAATAAAATTATCTTTCTGGAACATGAATGCTTGGAAAACTTCAGGGTAAAGATGATAACAGGAATGGAGAAGCTCCAGAGTGTGAAGTTAAAGGGCCACGAGAAGGGCTCAGGCTTGTTTTTGTCTGTTTTGGTCAACCAATCTGTTATTTTTAGACCACAATAACAAAAATATATATTTTTAAGATTTTCACACTTATTTTATTTTAGAGAGAGAGTGTGTGCGCGAGCAGCGGAAGGGGCAGAGGGAGAGGGAGAGGGATTTCCCTGCTGAGTGTGGCGCCTGCCGCTGAGATCATGACCTGAGCTGAAACCAAGAGTCGGTCAGTCACCCAATCGACTGAGCCCCCCCAGGTACCCCTAACAAAAATATACTTTTAAAAGATTTATTTATTTATTTGAGAGAGAGGGACAAAGATAGTGAGAGAACACGGGCGGGAAGGAGAGGGAGAAGCAGGATCTCCACTGAGCAGGGAGTCGGATGCGGGGATCCCGGACCCCTGTGATCATGACCTGAGCCAAAGGCAGACGCTTAACCAACCCAGGTGCCCAACAAAAATATTTTTATTGCTGAAATTACTGAAGAGATATCTCAATTCTCTCCATTGAGACAATCACTTCTATAATGCAATTTTTAGATAACGTAATTTTTGTAGGACCCCAACTGGTGCAAATAACAGAACAGTATCTTTGTTGATAATTAAATTCTACCTTGTAATACTTTATGTAAATCTCTCATCCCCATAAGACTGTAAGCTTCTTGAAGCCAAGAATCATGGCATTTATCTTCATTCCCATTCTACTCTTCACTTCAGAAAGGAGCACCAAGCCTAGTGAATAAGCATTCAATACTTTTTCCCCCTTTGGAATTGAAAGGGGATAAAAACATTCTGGTATTTTCTTTCTTTTAAACCTCTTTTTTGTTGTTGTTGTGAAATATAACTCAATCAGAAATACATATAACAGAAAAACAACAATACAAAAATGTGTAGCTCAGAGAATTACTACTTAGCAAACACCTGTGTAACCACTACTGAGCTCAAGGAGAATAACATTACCAGAACCTTCTCACAATCACTATCTCTGTTCTCCCAAAGCTGGCCATTTTCCTGATTTTTCTAAGCATTCTAAGTTCTTAAACACTGTAGTTTAGTCTGCCTGTTTTTTTTTCAGACTTTCTACAAATGGAAATATACATTATGTATTCTTTTGTATGTAGCTTCTTTTACTCAACATTATGTTTGTGAGATTCATCCATAACATTGTGTGTAGATGTAGTCTGTTCATTTTCATTGCTGTATATCATTTTATTGTATGAGTGTACCACATTACATATTTATCCATTCTGCTGTTAATGCCATACTTGGGTTGTCTCCAGTTTAAAGAGATTAAAAATAATGTCCATGAACATTTATGTACATATCTCTTTGGTTTGTTATGTGCATGAATTTCTATTGTGTACCTGAGTGTTGAATTGCTGGGTCATAGGGTGTGGGCATCTTTAACTTTGGTAGAGAAAGTCAAACTGGGGAAGCACCTGGGTGGCTCAGTCAGTTAAGCATCTGTTTTCGTCTCATGTAATGATCCTGGGGTCCTGGGATCAAGCCAAGTTCTGGCTCCCTGCTTAGTGGGGAGTCTACTTCTCCTTCTGCCCCTCCTCCTCCTGCCTCCACTCCTTCGAGTTCTCTCTCTCTCTCAAATAAATAAATAAAATCTTAAAAAAAAAAAGAAAGTCAAATTGGTTGTGTCACTTCTGCCAGCAGAATATGAGAGTTTCCACTGCTTCCCATCCTTGCCAACAACTGTTATGGTCAGTCTATTTAATTCTAGCTATTTTAGTGGATGTGCAAAATTATCCAATTGTGGTTTTAATTTGCATCTCCCTGATTACCAATGAGGTTGGGCAATTTTCATGTATTTATTGGTTTTTTGATATCTTCTTTTGAGAAATGCTTATTCAAATCTCTTGCCTATTTTTCTTTTTTTCTTTTTTTTTTTTTTTTAAAGATTTTATTTATTTATTTGACAGAGACAGAGATAGCAAGAGCAGGCACACAAGTAGCGGGAGTGGGAGAGGGAGAGCAGGCTTCCCGCCGAGGAGGGAACCCGATGTGGGACTCGATCCCAGGACCCTGGGATCATGACCTGAGCCGAAGGCAGACGCTTAACGACTGAGCCACCCAGGCGCCCTCTTGCCTATTTTTCAATTGGATTGTTTATCTTTTTCTTTTTTTCTAGCAGTTCTTTAAGTACTTTGGATACAAGCCCTCTGTCAGTTTTATATGTTGTAAATTTATTTTCCTTTTTTTAATTCAAGTATAGTTGACACACAATGTTACATTAGTTTCAGGTGTATGACAGTGATTTGTCAACTCTATACATTAAATTTTCTTTTTGTGGCTTTTCTTTTTATTGTCTAAATAATGTCTTTTGATGAATGGAAGTTCTTAATTTTAACAGTTGAATTTATCGACTATTTAACTAATGTATTCTGTTTTAGAATGCTTTCCTTATACCAAAATCATGAACATTTCTATTCTTCTGTAGGAACTGTAATTTTTGGCCTTTCAAATTTAGATCTACAATCCACCTTGAATTGATTTTTGTGTATGCTACGAGTTAAGGGCTGGTTTTGTTCCTCTCCAGGATTCTTTTTTTAAAAAGGATTTTATTTACTTATTTGGCAGAGAGAGAGATGCGCACAAGCCGGGGGAGAGGGAGAGGAGAAGCTGGCTCCTCACTGAGTAGGAAGCCCAACACAGCGCTCAATCCCAGGACACTTAACCACCTGAGCCACCCAGGCGCCCCTCTCCCCAAGATTCCTATTCAAACATCCTAGCATTATTTATTGAAAAGATTGTTCTTTCTCCACTACTCTGCAGTACACTTTTGTTAAGAACTAAATATCCATCAATCGTGAACTATTTCATTCTATTGCACCCTTCTTTGCACCAACACCACTGTCAATTTCTATAGCTTTCTACTGTGTGTTTATATTCAGGAGAACAAGTTCTCTTTTTCAGTTTTTCAAAAGGGTCTTGGCTATTTTTGCAACTTTGTACTTCCATATAACTTTTAGAACAAGCCTGTCAGGTGGCATTTTCATTTTCTCTCCTAAGGCTGACTTTCAGCTAAGTTCCTCTGGGATGATGTTTAAATTAGAACTTTAATGGCCCTAGCGCTTTGAAAGGATGTGATATAATGGAAAAAACCTGGGCCGTGGAGTCAGATTGGAGTTGGAGCGTACCCCTGCCTCCATCTATTAGTTCAGCCATGAGAAGGGTTCAGGCTTGGGTTTTTTTGTTTGTTTGTTTGGTTGGTTGATTGGTTTGGTTTTTTGTTTTAGAGAGGGAGAAAGAGTGGGGGGTGGAGGGGCAGAGGGAGAAGGAGAGAGAGAATCCCAAGCAGACTCCCTCCTGAGCGCAGAGTCTGACGTGCGGTTTGATCTTACAACCCCGAGATCGTGACCTGAGTGGAAATCAGGAGTTGGATGCTTAACTGCCTGAGCCACTCAGGTGCCCTCCAGGCTTGTTTTTGTCTACCTTGATCAATCATCTATTTTTCTTTTTTTTTAGTTCACAGTAACAAAAACACCTTTATTCCTAAAATTACTGTTAAAATTCGGCACTGCACAGGTATGTTGGCAACATGATAAATATTTCTTAGTTTAAGTGAAGGCTGAGTCAAAACTATCACAACAATGCTTCAGACCTTGCATCTGGCAGCTGTAAGCATCATTACATGTGTATCATGTACTCCAGCTTGTGTTTCGCCTTTTTAACTTTAAACATTCATAGTTGCCTACAAACTAATTAAAAACTTGTTTTTATTATTATCTTTTTACCATACTCCCAGAGCATATATTTTAACTCATGCACACAAAAAACATATATAGAAAGTGTAAAGTTGTAATAAATACCCATGAATCTCACATTTGAAATCCAAACCACATACTCCTCCTCTATTCATTCTAACTGCCTCCTTATTTCAGCATCTTTGAGAATTTGGCCTCTCTAATTTATATTATTAGCTTAATATGCACTTTTAAAATAGTCTCAAATTCAGTATAGACAGCTGCATCCAGCTTCAATATGTGGTTATTTTGCAGCTCATTAATGCTCTGAAATCTGTGAACATATTTATTTAGAAAAATTGGCAGGCAGGCAATTTTGTCTCCAATTCGATCTACACCTCTCAGTGTGTGTGACTGTGACTGCATATGGCCTCTTACACACATTCAGAAATGAATTCCAGTCCCCCGTCCATTCTCTGAATCTCTTCCTCTCTCTCTCTCTCTCTCACACACGCACATACACACATTCAGACACACATACAGAAAAGGATCTAGAAAAAGAAAAGATAAAAACAGCCCCCATCTGATCCATCCACCATCTGTCCTTTTCTATCACTGCAAAATGGGGCAAAATGCTCACTCTTATATTCGTTTCTTTCTTTTTGTCCTTATTCTCTTACACATGCTGGGTTGAAGACAAAGTGGGTGTGCAAAAGGCAGTCCATGATTTCTCTTCTCAGAGACTCCAGGGATACTGTCATCTCCCAGGAGCCATCAAGAGATGCTCTCTTATGGTTACATGGGGAACTCTGAACACTGTGGGAGGCGTCTCACGGGAGAAAAGTCAAGAGTCTGTCAGCCACTTCTAGGACTACCATCCTGTCACCAGGCGGCAAAGGCAAATGTGTTCCGTCAAATAGCCGAAAAGCTTATCAGAGAGGAAAGACTGATGGATTTGCTTACACAACATGCTTATTTAATTCATGGGATGTTTTATTTTTGTATTTGGCTCTTCAATTTGAGGAACGCATGTCTTTATGGTTATTATCTTTTGCTCCCTCTTCACCTCTTTATATGCGTGTGTGTGTGTGTGAATATATGTATATATGTTACACATCTATATAGCATAGGTCAGTTCAATAGGCACTTATTAAGGCATCCAGGCATCCAGGACGCAGAGATAAAAAAGATATGGTCCTTGCTGTCAAGCAGTTTATGGTCTAATGGTATTTGTCTTTCTGAAGAGAAGATAGGAACCATGTTTGTTGTTATACCAGTGGCTAATGCTGGAATAAATATGATATTGTAACCCAAATAATATAATACATATCCATGATCCACACTGATATAAATAATTAATTGAATAAATAAATGAGAGAGAAGGGACACATATTACATAGAGTATTAAAACCTAATACAGGCACCTGGGTGGCTCAGTTGGTTGAGGGCCCGACTCATGATCTTGGCTCAGGTCATGATCTCAGGGTCATGAGATCGAGCTCTGTCTTGGGCTCTGTGCTCAGCAGGCAGTCTGCTTGAGATTCTCTTTCTCCCTCTGCCCATCCCTCAGCTCACGCTCTCTCTCTCTTTCAAATAAGTAAATAAATAAATAAATCTTCAAAAAAAGTAAAACTTAATAGGACCTTCCAGAAGGCGCAGTTCAGTCATAGGAGGCAGAAGAGAACCAATTTATGTATCATTTAAATATAATTTTTATATTTTTAATTAAAATTTTCTAAATTTTGAAATAATTTTATTTATTTATTTTTTAAAGATTTTATTTATTTGACAGAGAGAGACACAGCGAGAGAGGGAACACAAGTGGGGGGGAGTGGGAGAGGGAGAAGCAGGCTTTCTGCAGAGCAGAGAGCCCCATGCGGGGCTTGATCCCAGGACGCTGGGATCATGACCTGAGTCGAAGGCAGACACTTAATGGACTGAGACATTCAGATGCCCCTAAATTTTGAAATAATTTTAGACTTACAGAAGAGTTGCAAAGATAGTACAAATCTATATTCCAATATAAAGTTCCTATGTACCCTTCACCTAAGTTCCCCTAATATTAATATGTAGCCATGGTGTAGTTATCAAAATTAGGAAATTAACATTGGGACAATACTATTGACTAAAATACAGACTTTATTAGCAATTGCCAATTTTCCACTAATACCCTTCTTCTGTTCCAGGCTCCTGTATTGCATTTACTTGCCACATTTCCTAAGTCTCTTCCAGTCTCTGACAGTTCCTCAATATTTCCTTATCTTTCATGATCTTGACACTTCTGAATAGTACCAATCAGGAATTTTGTAGAATGTCCCTCATTTTGGGTTTATCTGATGTTTTCTCATTCTTGGGTTGAGGTTAAATAGATTTTTGAGAAAAATCTCCCAGGGACCATGTGCCCTTCATAGCACGTCCCATCAGGGGTATGTGATATTGACATGTCTAATTACTGGTGATATTAATCTTGATCATTTGGTTAACGTAATATCTGCCAGGTTTCTCTACTGTAAGTTTACTATTTTTTTGCTTTGTAATTAATAAATATTTTGTGGAAAATATTTTAGGGCTATGTCAACATCCTGTTTTTCCTTAAACCATCACCCACTAATTTTGTATGTCTAAAAAACCTTTATGTTTTTATTAAAATAAACTTTATTTTAGAATAGTTGTAGAGGGGCGCCTGGGTGGCTCAGTCAGTTAAGCATTTGCCTTTGGCTCAGGTGGTGAAATCGGGGTCCTGGGATCGAGTCCCACAGGGGCTCCCTGCTCAACAGGGAAGTCTGCTTCTCCCTCTGCCCCTTTCCCCCACGTCCCCACTTGTGCCCTCTTTCTCTGCTCTCTCACATGCTCTCTCTCTCAAATAAATAAATAAAATCTTTTTTTTAAAAAAAGAATAGTTTTAGAGTGACAGAAAGGTTGCAAAGATAGTATGTAGGGTTCCCATTCCCCCCTCACTCATTTTCCCCTATTGTTAATATCTTACATATAAATTTATCACAAGTACTGAACAAATATTGCTACATTACTGTTAACTAAACTCCACAGTTTATTTAGATTTCACTACTTCACCCAATGATTTTTTTTTTTTTTTTTTTTTTTT
>NC_058411.1:84790918-84816803 GCF_002201575.2 Neomonachus schauinslandi | reverse complement strand
TTTTTTTTTTTTTTTTTTTTTTTTAAAGATTTTATTTATTTATTTGAGACAGAGAGAATGAGAGAGACAGAGAGCACATGAGAGGGGGAAGGGTCAGAGGGAGAAGCAGGCTCCCCGCCGAGCAGGGAGCCCGATGCGGGACTCGATCCCGGGACTCCAGGACCATGACCTGAGCCGAAGGCAGTCGCTTAACCAACTGAGCCACCCAGGCGCCCTCACCCAATGATTTTAATATTCAATTGATCTTACCTTTAGCAATTATTACTGTGGGGTTCTAATGGTGATTTTCTATTTCCATTTCTCTCATTTTTTTCTACATCATTAATTGGAATTCTTCTGTAAGGAACAATTGTCCCTTACTATTTCAATGATTTATTTATATCAGTGTGGACTCATGGGTATTTCTTATATCTTTTGGTTTATAATATCATATTATCATTATTTATTTTGTTGATCAAATTATTCCAGGTCTAGCCATTGAGAGCTCTTTCAAGTTAGCTTCTGTGTCTTTTTGACATGCTCCTATCTCTTCTTTTCCTTTTTGGGGGGCTGGGGGACACTTCCTTACTTTCTGGTTTTATGCATGTAATTTTTTATGTAAACCTAATAGACACTCTTATCCAGGAGACTATCTTTTAATTAAATGCTTATTATTTTCTTCCTTAGTTGACCTTTTAACCTTTTTCTTTCCTTATTATTATCATCCAAATATTATGATTATCCCAAATTACTCTGAAAGGTCAAGGTGTGAGAAGGGAAAGAGGGTGAGATGGAGGTGGACAGGGCTTGCTTTCCCACTCCTTCCTTTATTTATGGTCTTTGGCAAGTTACCCAATCGCTGTAAGTCTCAGGTAACTCATCTGCAAAATGGTGATAATACTAATATTTACCTTGTGGAGCCATAAAGATTAGATGAGTTAAGTTTCATAAGATGGGAAAGTACCTTCTTCATAAAGTTTATATAAAGGTTATAGAGTTATCTCTATATCATAGCACAAGGGCACTGTCTCCAATCCTTTTAATTACTTAGTAATGGTTGTTAAGAAAATGTTTTTATGATTACACAGAGAGGCCGATTCAAGGGAGAACAATGAACAACTGAAATCGTACTAGCCAAAAAACTGAGCCTGGAACCAGATTAATGTATTTACTCAGATGCAATCTCATTTCTATAACTCTATTCATTCAGAAAATCCGAGGATTATCCTGGTAATAAGCATGACCCCTCTGTCTTTCAGACATAAAATGAAGGCTTTGTCCCTGTTAAAATATAAACATGTCAGGATCAAATTATTTTTCCTCCAAAGCCATGCAATATGTTTCCTAAACCAACATAAACTGTCATGTGGAAGCGATTCAAGTTGTAGAGTCTGATTGTTTGCCCAGAGTGGTCACCCACCTTGTTCATCAGTCAGGGAGATTAATGGAGTTCCCATTACATACAAAGAATACGTGCTGCGAGCACCACCCAGAGAGTCACACACAGGCTTAGCACGTGTCCTTGCACAGAATGGAAACCGACCCTAGTGTTTCCGGGACCTGAAGCTCAGGAAGAAATTGTTTTGGTATGACTTTCCGAAATCAAACTGGAATCTAAAGTTTAAAAAAATACAATGTGACTACAGAGAAATGTAGGTAGGAGCCAGGAAAGGACACAGTGAACTGAAAACCAAGAACAACAGACAAGAGCTTTGCATTCTCTTTTTTAATGGCCCGTTTCATTATTTCCCTCTCTTTTTTTGTCCAGGGTCTCATTGTCTTCTTCAAACTTTTTTTTTTTTAAAAAAGAATTTATTTGAGAGTGAGTGAGCAAGAGAGCACAAAGTAGGTAAAGGGGAGAGGGAGAAGCAGACTTCCCACTGAACGGGGAGCCTGCCATGGGGTTCAATCATGATCTGAGCTGAAGGCAGACACTTAAACAACTGAGCCACCCAGGCACCCCTGTCTTCTTCAAACTTTGATGTTTGACTTTACATAATTCTTTATGGATACAGAATAACACTGGAGACCAAATAAGTGTTTTATGCTGCAATGCTTGAAAGAGATTCAACAGAATGCATCATTAATCCTTTTAAAAAATGTTTATTAGAAGCACACAGCACCCTTCTATCACTTAACAAATCTAAAACAGCCCAGTAATTTGTTATGAAAAATTTTGCATATAGTAAACTCAAAATTTGGAGTAATACACTGATGCTACTGAAAATGTCCTGTTTCTGATTCTAGCCTAACACTAGGCCCCTTTCCCCTCCTCCATGAAGTCTTAGCAATGACATTCAGACAACTGATTTTAAAAGGATCTGCAACATTATCTGGAAGACATAGAATACGGACCAGGAACCCAATTTACTATAGTAGCCAGAGACTCTCCTCTCTGTCGACTCCAACTCTGGCCTCATATTTCTTGCCCCTGGATTTTATTATTTTCAGCACCAACACTGAAGGATTTGAACTTCAACTTCTCAGACTGAATATGGCAGTCACATGACTGTCTTAAACAGAAAAATGGCCTGTATTTCACTCCTTCCTTGATTTTTGTGATTGTGGAAACATAACCAGGCTGCACTTTGGCATTTCAGCACTAAGTGGAGCCAGTCACCCAACTGCCTTTAAACTTACAAATCAGCAAAGAGCACAGCCCACTAACCTGAAAACCTGACTTCGTCTGTGCGTTTACAAATGGACAGAGCTGAAATTTAATAGTGAATCATCTATTTAATGCATTTGAATGCTCAAGCCTCCAGACAGACACCAGGTGAACAATCTTTTGGCTCATCTCCCATGGATTAAAGGAAATGGATCAAATAAATTCAAACAAACTAAATTGTTTGTACATTGTTATTGTCAATCCCACTTTGTTACAAACTTCTATAAGTCAGAGACCTAGGCGTTGGTGATTCAAATTCTGATCTGCAGAATGAGAATGGGCCCATTTAGGGATGAGCACTGGCTAACAGGATAATTTGTGGTAATGTTTGAGTGATGCTTTTGCAAGTAACTATGTATTTGTAAGGGACAGGTTTGCTGAGGGTAGAATATCGGGTCATGGGAGTCAGTTATGGGGTGTAGGAGACCAATGAAAGGTTATAAAAAGAGTCACAAAACCAGTCTTACCTAGAAACTCCGTACAGACAGAGCAAACCATCCAATTTTTGAAAGAAGCTGAGATCCTAAGAGGTGAACTCTTAAATTTAGTTCACTGTTTTCTGCCTTAGTGTCCTTATCTGTGAAAAGAAATAAGAATGCTTACTTTCACTTCATTTTCAGAGACAGGATGAAGGGGGTTATAAGGTTTCTTTTTTTAAAATTTTTATTGTTATGTTAATCACCATACATTACATCATTAGTTTTTGATGTAGTGTTCCATGATTCATTGTTTGTGCATAACACCCAGTGCTCCATGCAGAACGTGCCCTCCTTAATATCCATCACCAGGCTAACCCATCCTCCCACCCCCTCCCCTCTAGAACCCTCAGTTTGTTTTTCAGAGTCCATTGTCTCTCATGGTTCATCTCCCCCTCCAATTTCCCCACCTTCATTCTTCTCCTCCTGCTATCTTCTTTTTTTTTTTAAACATATATTGTATTATTTGTTTCAAAGGTACAGATCTGTGATTCAACAGTCTTGTGCAATTCACAGCGCTGACCATAGCACATACCTTCCCCAATGTCTATCACCCAGCCACCCCATCCCTCCCACCCCCCACCACTCCAGCAATGCTCAGTTTGTTTCCTGAGATTAAGAATTCCTCATATCAGTGAGGTCATATGATACATGTTTTTCTCTGATTGACTTATTTCACTCAGCATAACACCCTCCAGTTCCATCCACATCATTGCAAATGGCAAGATCTCATTCCTTTTGATGGCTGCATAATATTCTATTGTGTGTATATATACCACATCTTCTTTATCCACTCGTCTGTTGATGGACATCTTGGCTCTTTCCACAGTTTGGCTATTGTGGACATTGATGCTATAAACATCGGGGTGCATGTATCCCTTCAGATCCCTACATTTGTGTCCTTGGGGTAAATACCCAGGAGTGCAATTGCTGGATCGTATGGTAGCTCTATTTTCAACTTTTTGAGGAACCTCCATACTGTTTTCCAGAGTGGCTGCACCAGCTTGCATTTCCACCAACAGTGTAGGAGGGTTCCCCTTTCTCCACATCCCCGCCAGTATCTGTCATTTCCTGACTTGTTAATTTTAGCCATTCTGACTGGTGTAAGGTGATATCTTGTTGAGGTTTTGATTTGGATTTCCCTGATGCCGAGCGATGTTAAGCACTTTTTCATGTGTCTGTTGGCCATTTGGATGTCTTCTTTGGAAAAATGCCTGTTCATGTCTTCCGCCCATTTCTTGATTGGATTATTTGTTCTTTGGGTGTTGAGTTTGATAAATTCTTTATAGATTTTGGATACTAGCCCTTTATCTGATATGTCATTTGCAAATATCTTCTCCCATTCTGTCGGTTGTCTTTTGGTTTCGTTGACTGTTTCCTTTGCTGTGCAAAAGCTTTTTATCTCAATGAAGTCCCAATAGTTCATTTTTGCCCTTGCTTCCCTTGCCTTTGCGAGGAAGGAAAGCCCTTACTTCCCTTGCCTTTGCGAGTTTCTAGGAAGAAGTTGCTGCAGCTGAGGTCAAAGAGCCTGTGTTCTCCTCTAGGATTTTGATGGACTCCTGTCTCACATTGAGGTCTTTCAACCATTTGGAGTCTATTTTTGTGTGTGGTGTAAGAAAATGGTCCAGTTTCATTCTTCTGCATGTGTCTGTCCAATTTTCCCAACACCATTTGTTGAAGAGACTCTTTTTTCCATTGGACGTTCTTTCCTGCTTTGTCAAAGATTAGTTGACCATAGAGTTGAGGGTCCATTTCTGGGCTCTCTCTTCTGTTCCATTGATCTGTGTGTCTGTTTTTGTGCCAGCACCATACTGTCTTGATGATGACAGCTTTGTAATAGAGCTGGAAGTCCGGAATTGTGATGCTGCCAGCTTTGCTTTTCTTTTTCAAGATTCCTCTGGCTATTTAGGGTCTTTTCTGGTTCCATACAAATTTTAGGATTATTTGTTTCATTTCTTTGAAAAAAGTGGATGGTATTTTGATGGGGATTGCACTGAATGTGTAGATTGCTCTAGGTAGTATTGACATCTTCACAATATTTATTCTCCCAATCCATGAGCATGGAACGTTTTTCCATTTCTTTGTGTCTTCCTCAATTTCTTTCATGAGTATTCTATAGTTTTCTGAGTACAGATCCTTTGCCTCTTTGGTTAGATCTTATGGTTTTGGGTGCAATTGTAAATGGGATCGACTCCTTAATTTCTCTTTCTTCTGTCTTGTTGTTGGTGTGTAGGAATGCCACTGATTTCTGTGCATTGATTTTATATCCTGCCACTTTACTGAATTCCTGTATGAGTTCTAGCAGTTTTGGGGTGGAGTCTTTGGGTTTTCCACATAAAGTATCATATCATCTGCAAAAAGTGAGAGTTTCACTTCTTCTTTGCCAATTTGGATGCCTTTGATTTCTTTTTGTTGTCTGATTGCTGTGGCTAGGACTTCTAATACTATGTTGAATAGCAGAGGTGATAGTGGACATCCCTGCCACATTCCTGACCTTAGGGGGAAAGCTCTCAGTTTTTCCCCATTGAGAATGATATTTGCTGTGCGTTTTTCATAAATGGCTTTTATGATAATGAGGTATGTACCCTCTATCCCTATATACTGAAGAGTTTTAATCAAGAAAGGATGCTGTACTTTGTCAAATGCTTTTTCTGCATCTATTGAGAGGATTATATGGTTCTTGTTCTTTCTTTTGTTAATGTGTTGTATCACATTGATTGATTTGCGGATGTTGAGCCAACCTTGCAGCCCAGGGATAAATCCCACTTGGTCGTGCTGAATAATCCCTTTAATGGACTGTTGGCTAGTATTTTGTTGAGAATTTTTGCATCCATCTTCCTCAAGGATATTGGTCTGTAATTCTCCTTTTTGATGGAGTCTTTGTCTGCTTTTGGGATCAAGGTAATGCTGGCCTCATAAAATGAGTTTGGAAGTTTTCCTTCCATTTCTATTTTTTGGAACAGTTTCAGAAGAATAGGTATTAATTTTTCTTGCAATGTTTGGTAGAATTCCCCTGGGAAGCCATCTGGCCCTGGGCTTTTGTTTGTTGGGAGATTTTTGATGACTGCTTCAATTTCCTTAGTGGTTATAGGTCTGTTCAGGTTTTCTATTTCTTCCTGGTTCAGTTTTGGTAGTTGATACATCTCTAGGAATGCATCCATTTCTTCCAGGTTATCAAATTTGCTGGCATAGAGTTGCTCATAATATGTTCTTATAATTGTTCGTATTTCTTTGGTATTGGTTGTGATCTCTCTTTCATTCATGATTTTGTTGATTTGGGTCATTTCTCTTTTCTTTTTGATAAGTCTGGCCAGGGGTTTATCAATCTTGTTAATTCTTTCAAAGAACCAGCTCCTAGTTTCGTTGATCTGTTCTACTGTTCTTTTGGTTTCTATTTCATTGATTTCTGCTCTGATCTTTATGATTTCTCTTCTCCTGCTGAGTTTAGGCTTTATTTGCTGTTCTTTCTCCAGCTCCTTTAGGTGTAGGGTTAGGTTGTGTATTTGAGCCCTTTCTTGTTTCTTGAGAAAGGCTTGTATTGCTATATACTTTCCTCTTAGGACTGCCTTTGCTGTATCCCAAAGATTTTGAACAGTTGTGTTTTCATTTTCATTGGTTTTCCATGAATTTTTTAATTCTTCTTTAATTTCCTGGTTGACCCATTCATTCTTTAGTAGGATGCTCTTTAGCCTCCATGTGTTTGAGTTCTTTCCGACTTTCCTCTTGTGATTGAGTTCTAGTTTCAAAGCATTGTGGTCTGAAAATAGGCAGGGAATGATCCCAGTCTTTTGGTACTGATTGAGACCTGATTTGTGACCTAGGATGTGATCTCTTCTGGAGAATGTTCCATGGGCACTAGAGAAGAATGTGTATTCCGTTGCTTTGGGATGGAGTGTTCTGAATATGTCTGTGAAGTGCATTTGGTCCAGTGTGTCATTTAAAGTCTTTATTTCCTTGTTGATCTTTTGCTTAGATGATCTGTCCATTTCAGTGAGGGGGGTGTTAAAGTCCCCCACTATTATTGTATTGTTGTTGATGTGTTTCTTTGCTTTTGTTATTAATTGCCTTATATAATTGGCTGCTCCCATGTTAGGGGCATAGATATTTACAATTGTTAGATCTTCTTGTTGGATAGACCCTTTAAGTAGGATATAGTGTCCATCCTCATCTCTTATTACAGTCTTTGGTTTAAAATCTAATTTGTCTGATATGAGGATTGCCACCCCAGCTTTCTTTTGGTGTCCATTAGCATGGTAAATGGTTTTCCACCCCCTCACTTTCAATCTGGGGGAGTCTTTGGGTCTAAAATGAGTCTCTTGCAGACAGCATATCAAGGGGTTGTTTTTTAATCCAATCAGATACCCTGTGTCTTTTGATTGGGGCATTTAGCCCATTTACGTTCAGGGTAACTATTGAAAGATATGAATTTAGTGCCATTGTATTGCCTGTAAGGTGACTGTTACTGTATATTGTCTGTGTTCCTTTCTGGTCTATGTTACTTTTAGGCTCTCTCTTTGCTTAGAGGACCCCTTTCAATATTTCTTGTAGGGTTGGTTTTGTGTTTGCAAATTCCTTTAGTTTTTGTTTGTCCTGGAAGGTTTTTATCCCTCCTTCTATTTTCAATAACAGCCTAGCTGGATATAGTATTCTTGGCTGCATATTTTTCTCATTTAGTGCTCTGAATATATCATGCCAATCCTTCCTGGCCTGCCAGGTCTCTGTGGATAGGTCTGCTGCCAGTCTAATGTTTCTACCATTGTTGGTTACATATCTCTTCTCCCGAGCTGCTTTCAGGATTTTCTCTTTGTCTCTGAGACTCGTAAGT
The DNA here is from genome assembly GCF_002201575.2 of Neomonachus schauinslandi. Classification (NCBI taxonomy): domain Eukaryota; kingdom Metazoa; phylum Chordata; class Mammalia; order Carnivora; family Phocidae; genus Neomonachus; species Neomonachus schauinslandi. Next base: position 84,808,855 of record NC_058411.1, on the reverse strand, counting down.
TTTACTATTAGGTGTTGGGGTGTTGACCTATTTTTATTGATTTTGAGAGGGGTTCTCTGTGCCTCCTGGATTTTGATGCCTGTTTCCTTCCCCAAATTAGGGAAGTTCTCTGCTATAATTTGCTCCAATATACCTCTGCCCCTCTCTCTTTTTTTCTTCTTCTGGGATCCCAGTTATTCTAATATTGTTTTGTCTTATGATATCACTTATCTCTCAAATTCTGCCCTTGTGATCCAGTAGTTGTTTATCTCTCTTTTTCTCAGTTTCTTTATTTTCCATCATTCGGTCTTCTATATCACTGATTCTCTCTTCTGCCTCATTTATCCTAGCAGTTAGTGCCCCCATTTTTGATTGCACCTCATTAATAGCCTTTTTGATTTCGACTTGGTTAGATTTTAGTTCTTTTATTTCTCCAGAAAGAATTTCTCTAATAACTTCCATGCTTTTTTCAAGCCCAGCTAGTATCTTTAAAATCATCATTCTGAATTCTAGTTTCGACATTGTACTAATGTCCATATTGAGTAGGTCGCTGGCAGTTGGTACTGCCTCTTGTTCTTTTTGTTGAGGTGATTTTTTTCCATCTTTCATTTTGTCCAGAGGAGAACAGATGAATGAGAGAACAAAATGTTAACAGGGTAACAATGTCCCCAGAAAATATACTCTAAACAAATCAGAAAAGACCTGAAACCAGGGGGAAAGAAAGAAAAAAGAAAAAGAAAAAGAAAAAGAAAAAGATAAAAACAAACAAAAACAGAACAAAACAAAAAAACAGAATATGATCAAATATGATCAGGCTGGTGCCTAGGTCAGTGCCACACACTAGATTTTGGGTGTATTTTGGTCTGTTAAAAGAAAGAGCCTCCCAAAATTTTAAAGAAAGAAAAACTTATATATGTACAAAAATAAGGGTTAATACAATGAAGGGATGGAATATGACTGTAAAGATGAAAATTATAAAAAATTTTGTAAAAGGAATTGATAAGATAAGAAGTTGTTTGAAAAAAGAAAGAAGAGGATTAAAAAAAAAGAAAAAAAAGGGAGAGAATGTGATCAGGCAGGAGAGTAGAACAAAACCATACACTAGAGATTTAGGGTATATTTTGATCTGTTAGAAGAAAGTGTATCTCAAAATTTTAAAGAGAGAACAACTTATATATATATGCCAAAAATAAGGGTAACTACTATGAAGGGATAGAATATGACTCTAAAAATGAAAAATAAAAATGTTTTTTAAAAAAGGGATTGATAAGATGTTGGTTGAAAAAGGGAAAAAGAAAAATTCAAAAAAAAAACAGTTAAAAATTAACTTTGAAAGACTAAAGAATCATGGTAAAAAAGCCATGGATTCTATGTGCAGTATTCCCCTAGCGCTGGAGTTCTGCCATTCTCATTGATGGGTAAACTTGGTCTTGGCTGGCTGTTCTTGCTGATCTTCTGGGGGAGGGTCCTGTTGCCGTGGTTCCCAAATGTCTTTGCCGGAGGCGGAATTGCCCCGCCCTTGCCCCCTCCCAGCTAAGTAATCTGCTCAGGTTTGCTCTCCGGGGCTTTTGTTCCCTGCAAGCTTTCCCTTCGGCTTTGGAGGAGGAGAGTGAAAATGGCGGCCTCCCAATCTCCGCCCTGGAGGAGCCGAGAACTCAGGGCCCTGCTCCTCAGTGAGCCCCCAGAGAAAAGCAGTCACTCCCGTCTCCCCAGTCTCTGGCCGCACTGTGTGCTCACCCGGCCTGTGACCGCGCGTTTCTATCTCTGGCACCTGACCCCGTGTGGAGTCTCCAAACCCAGCAGATCCCTGCGGTGGGCTCCCGTGCCGCTCCTCCCGGGGGTGGAAGGTGAGTCTCCCCAGATCTGCCACTTGTTGGGTCCCTGCTGGAGGAGCAGTGGCCCGACTGTGCCGCGGATCACAGTTTATGGCAACCCCGAGCTGAGAGCCCGCGCCTGGGCTCCGCCTCTGCAGCCGGCTTCCCTGCTCCGTTACCTGGGAGCTCTGCCGCACTCAGGCGCCCCGGTCTTCCTGTGACCCCGAGGGTCCTGAGACCACACTGTCCCGTGAGGGTTCCGCCCCCCGCTTAGCCACTGGAGCGTGTCCCTCAGTGGAGCAGACTTCTAAAAGTTCCGATTTTGTGCTCCGCGGCTCTATCACTTGCCAGAAGCGGCCGATGGAGGCCCCTCCCCCACTGTCTATCCTCCCGAATATCGCCTGGGATTCACTTTTCTGCACGTCCTACCTTCCAAAAAGTGGTCGCTTTTCTGTTCCGAGAGTTGTTGCTATTCTTTTCTTCGATCTCCTGTTGAGTTTGTAGGTGTTCAGAATGGTTTGATCCCTATCCAGCTGAATTCCTGGGACCAGAAGAAATCCAAGTCTCCTACTCTGCCATCTTCAGGGGTTATAGGTTTTAAAAAAAATCTCTATTTTCAGTTTCTGGAGACTAAGAAGACTTTATCTTATGGGTGAGGAACTTGGTGTGATATGCCACTTCAAAGTCAAGTGACTGTTTGAGGCCTGGAACTGCGTTTGCCTTTTGGGATGCCTGATAGACTGAATGGACAAATATGGTACTACTTGATGCTTTCTAATCTTACTTTCCTTTATTCACTCCTTTGCCCAATAAACATTTACAGGTGCCAAACAAACAAACAGACAAACAAACAAAAAACCAAAAACCCAAAACCAGAAAACAAAAAAAAAACATTTACAGGTGCCTACTGTGTCAGGCATTACGTTTGGCCTGGGGAAGCCAGCAACAAAAACTTCCCTCTCTTTCTGCAGGAGTGCATTGTCTATGTGAGGAGACCAAAGAAAATGCTAACAGTTACAGTAGAGCACCGTAGGTGCTATATAAGGTGGGGACAGGGTTCTGTGGGGACATAGAACAGAGGCTCTCAGACTGGGGTCAGAGAAGGCTTCAAAAAGATTGTGGCATTTGGGCTGAACCTTGGAGATAAGTGGAAAAGCTCAGAGGCCTGAAACACCCTACTTGTAGCAATATCTATAATAAGCTACAACTGGAAACAATATATAAAGAAGGGCTAGATTGAGCCATACAGAACAGACTTGCCCTGAAAGGGATCTCAGGAACTCAGAGTGAGGTCTTGTTTGTCCATTTACTAATGCATCATTTCCATTTGACCAATTATTAGGAGAGGGACTTCTCTGGGCCTTCTTTTTCAACTTAATGATTGTAAGGAGTGGAGTATCTTTCTGTGGCCAAGTCTCCAAGGGCAGGTAAGAGAACTGACCTTGCTGATACTGTGAGCTCATGTCCTTTCTCCCTTCTTGCTGTCAGTCTTCCCACATCTGTAGTCCATATTCATGGCCCCTGCTTCCTTCTCTCCCATTTTCTTACTAACTCCTTGAACTTTGACTTCCATCCCTGAATGCTCTCTGTAAGATAAACCAGCCTTCTTTTTTTTTTAATCGGTTTTGTTTAGTTCATATTCTCTTCTCAGCAACATTTATTCTGCTGACCAGACTCTCTGATGGGTGTCTTTCTTTAGTATCTTTTGATGGTCCATCACTCCTTTGCTTTGTTAGCATTTCTTCCCCTTTTTTGTCTCCATTTGTGTGTGCCCCTAAAGTTGTGTCCTTGACCTGGATTTATACTCATTTTCTTGCTAATTTTTTGTGCCCTCCCATTCCTTTATACCTACTCTGTCCAAATTCTAAGACTTAACTTTTAACCTGTGCTTATTTCAGAAGACATGATAGAATGCAGGTTAAAAGTATGGATTCTGGTGTCAGAATGTCTGAGTTCAAATCCTGGCTCTGCCAGTGACTCGCAGTGTCACAAAATATGCTCTTAGTACATCTCCATTTGCATATCACTTGAATTCAGTCCTTACTTTCAATTCCTACAACTTTTTCCACCTTGTAGAGAAATGATTAAGAGTATGGCCTTTTGGGGTGCTTGGATGGTTCAGTTGGTTAAGCGGCCAACTCTTGATTTCAGCTCGGGTCATGAGCTCAGGGTTGTGAGATCGAGCCCTGTGTTGGGCTCTGAGCGGAGTCTCCTTGTCCCTCTCCCTGTACCTCCCCCAGCTCTATCTCTCTCTCAAATAAATTTTTTTTAAAGAAGAGTATGGTCTTTTGAGTCAAACCTGGGTTAATATTTCAGTTCTACTTCTTACCAACCATACGACCTTGTATAACATACTTTATCTCTCCAAGCCCTCATCTCCTCATCTGTATCTACATCATAGAACTGGTGTGAGGGTTAAATTAGGTAATACATGTGAACGAGAGGATACAATATAGGGTAAACAGTTAACAAATAGTAGCCATTCCATTGTTGTTACTGCCTGATCTCCTATATTCGGCACAAATGCTCTATCTTCCACAAAGCCTCCTCAGACAGCTCCAACCACAATGCTACCTCCTTCTTCTGAACTTCTGTAGCATTTGTTTTCTGTACCACCTATTTGACAGCATACATCACTGTGTATTGTCATTCACCATTTTGCTAATATTTCTTCTCTCCCTGGTTTAAGCCTAAGCTTTTTAAAGGTTGGGATCTTGTCTTACACTTCCTTGTAGCTTTAGCATCTAGCCTGGTGTTTGGCAAATAAATGGTGATAGACAACCCTATTCTCCTGACATTTCAAGTGTCCAAATTGGAGTGATTATCTTTCTCCATAAAATCTGCTCCCCTTCTCAATTCCTTTGACTTTTTCTCTGTTAAGACACCACCTTTATTCCTAATGTAGTACAGAAATCTTTGACACTTCTCATGGATTTTTTTTTTTTAATATTGTTAGTCACCATACAGTACTTCATTTGTTTTTGATGCAGTGTTCCAAGATTCATTGTTTGCATATAACACCCAGTGCTCATTGCAGTATGTGCTCTCCTTAATACCTCACTGGGCTAAACCATCCCCCCACCCCCTTTCCCTCTAAAACCCTCAGTTTGTTTCCCGGAGTCCATGGTCTCTCATGGTTCGTCTCCCCCTCTGATTCCACCCCCCTTCATTTTTCCCTCCCTTCTCCTAATGTCCTCCATGCTATTCCTTATGTTCCATATATAAGTGAAACCATAATTGTCTTTCTCTGCTTGACTTATTTCACTTGGCATAATCCCCTCCAGTTCCATCCATGTTGTTGCAATGATGGGTATGCATTCTTTCTGATGGCTGAGTAATATTCCATTGTATATATGGACCACATCTTCTTTATCCATTTGTCTGTTGAAAGGCATCTCAGCTCCTTCCATAGTTTGGCTATTGTGGACATTGCTGCTATGAACATTGGGGTGCATGTGGCCCTTCTTTTCACTACATCTGTATCTTTGGGGTAAATACCGAGTAGGGCAATTGCTGGGTCATAAGGTAGCTCTATTTTTATCTTTTTGAAGAAACTCCATACTGTTTTCCAAAGTGGCTGTACCAACTTGCATTCCCGCCAACAGTGTAAGAGGGTTCCCTTTTCTCTACATCCTCACCAACATTTGTTGTTTCCTGCCTTGTTAATTTTTGCCATTCTAACTGGTGTGAGGTGGTATCTCAATGTGGTTTTGATTTGAATTTCCCTGATGGCTGATGATGTTGAACATTTTTTTCATGTGTCTGTTAGCCATTCGTATGTCTTCTTTGGAGAAGTGTCTGTTCATGTCTTCTGCCCATTTCTTGACTTGATTATTTGTTGAGTTTGAGAAGTTCTTTATAGATCTTGGATACCCTTTATCTGATAAGACATTTGCAATATCTTCTCCCATTCCGTGGGTTGCCTCTTTGTTTTGTTGACTGTTTCCTTTGTTGTGCAGAAGCTTTTTATCTTGAAGAAGTCCCAAAAGTTCATTTTTGCTTTTGTCTCCCTTGCCTTTGGAGATGTGTCTTTTTTTTTTTTTTTAAGATTTTATTTATTTGACAGAGAGAGACACAGCGAGAAAGGGAACACAAGCAGGGGGAGTGGGAGAGGGAGAAGCAGGCTTCCCGCCGAGCAGGGAGCCCGATGCGGGGCTCGATCCCAGGACCCCGGGATCATGACCTGAGCCGAAGGCAGCTGTTTAACGATTGAGCCACCCAGGCACCCCTGGAGATGTGTCTTGAAAGAAGTTTCTGTGGCCAATGTTGAAGAGGTTACTGCCTATGTTCTCCTCTAGAATTTTGATGGATTTCTTATGTACAAAATCTCACTGAGTTCTATTAGTTCTGCATGTTCCTGGCTCAATGCCTATCACATAGCACTTGCTCAATAAATGTTGAATGACTCAAAATATAAATTTATATGTATATATGTATATGTATATATGTTATATGTATATATGTATATATATAACTTATTAGATTTTTTAGATTTTTATTTTAAAATGTTTCACATTTGCCTCTTTTCATTATCCCTACTGGCACCACCCTTGTACAGATCCTCAAGGACTCAAGTCTAGAATATTGAAATAGCTTTTTATCTGGCTCCCTAATTTTCTTCTTTCATTTTAATTTCTCTTGTGTATGACTGCTAGACAAATATTATTAAAACACCATTTCTAGTCACAAATATTACCTCATTTAATCCTCACAACAAGCCTTTGAGGATGGTTTCTCTACAGCTTATGGAATCAGCTAATCCTCTGAGGCTCATTTTCAAGGTTTCCTGCAGCTTGGTGTCATTCTACTTATCTCTCATTTTCACCCATCAATATCCCTCACAAACTCCATGTTCCACCCAACCTGGTACCCACTAGTCTTATGCATTCTCCTTCATATCTACTCCTGATGTCATGTCAAATCCTGCTTTAATCATGGTGTCAATCATGAAACACCCTTATCTTCTTTTTTTCACGTCAAAATTTACCCGTTTTTTAAAAAAGGAAACAGCAACCCTTCATAATGCTTTCTTGGACAGTTGTAATCTTCAGTTATTTAATTCTTCTTCATATAACTCTTGCAAACTTACGAAACTCCAATATAATATCTTTATTATTCTACCTGCCATGTAAATATTTGCTCCAACTTTTTACTGTCCAATTATTCTATGTGGGTTAGTAAGTATAGTCTTCCTAGTTGTATCATAAATCTATTAAAAGAGTTATAAATCTTCGTACGTTCTTCATTGTCTACGTGAGCTGAGGACAAAGTAGAAGCTCAAAAATACTTAATTGATCAATATTGTGGTAATTAATCTGATTAAGTTAGTGTCTGGGGAAACATCTTTCTCAAATTTTCATCCAAGATAAGATCCATGATGTTTTGGGGCGCCTGGGTGGCTCATTTGGTTAAGCGACTACCTTCGGCTCAGGTCATGATCCTGGAGTCCCTGGATCGAGTCCCGCATCGGGGTCCCTGCTCGGCAGGGAGCCTACTTCTCCCTCTGACCCTCCCCCCTCTCATGTGCTCTCTCTCTCATTCTGTCTCAAATAAATAAATAAAATCTTTAAAAAAAAAAATCTATGATGTTTCCAAATAATTTGATTCAATGCCAGATTATGTTGTCTGTTTTATATTGACTAATAGGTAAAATGTTATCATATCACTTATTTTAATAAAAACAAAGTTTGCCATTGATGAAAAGTCTCTCCAGATTTATCTTTTTAAATCTGAATGGGATGCCTAAAAATGTTCCATAAAAAGGATACAAAAAATTACAGAAATCAAACACTATTTGAAGTTTCTATTTCTGAATGCCAGCTCAACAAGTAAACTCAAGGATTCATTTCAATCCTTCCAACACTAATACCATGGAGAGCTCACTGATGCTCTCCCTCATAATGAGTCCAGGTTCTGGATATGCCAAGACTTTAGAATTTAGAGGAATCTGTTGGGTCCAACTGCAGGGCTGGTTGGTGGTTGTTGTTGGAAGCTAAGAAGGGGATGTACCATGAGAAGAAGACAGACACTCTAAAGTGTTTTCCTTTTAAATCTTGTTAGAAATATGAGATTCTGTGGTGACAGGTTTTGCTACAGGATTTTATTCAGTGCTGCCATAGGGAAATAGATGCATGTTTATGTTGGGGTAGAGGGAGCTCTAGATACCATCCTCTTCCAACCCTCCATGAGTATGTGGAAAGTTCCCTGGACCAGGGTTCCTATGCTTCAGTAATCCACATCCCACCTTTATGGTTTTTGCCAAATATTTTTGCTTTATATGGATTGTTTTTATTTAGATACATTTACCTAAAAAAAATCTTTATATCCCTCCCCAAAATAAAAAACCAGTTTCTGTTGTCATAAGTAGAATGTAACCATAAAAATAAATATAACAAAAATAAAACCTTTTTATCAAATTCCAGCCAGATACTCTTTGGACCCGAGTCCAAAGGTTTAACTCACTCTTTCTTATAAAGGACGATAAGTAGATGTTAGAGAGGAATTAAGACATATTAACGTTAAAATGAGACTTTGGGGGGCATCTGGGTGGCCCAGTTGGTTAAGCGTCTGCCTTCGGCTCAGGTCATGATCCCGGGGTCCTGGGATGGAGTCTTGTGTTGGGCTGTCTGCTCAGCGGGGAGTCTGCTTCTCCATCTCCCTCTGCTCCTCTCCCTGCTTGTATGCACTGTCTCTCAGATAAATAAATAAAATCTTTTAAAAAATAAATAAAATAAAATGAAACTTTCTTCTTATCAAAATCAGTGTTATTAAAAACCAACTGATTGTGTTAATTACTCCCCTCAACTTTATTTTTCCCACTGCTAGATGTTCCCCTAAGAGATAGGTTTTGTTTTCCCTGGTTCTGATTTATAGTGAATATATACTTCTATGAGCTGCTTCTTTCACTTACCATTTTGTTCTTGAGATTTATCAATTTAAATTTGTTTTAGCTGTGGTTCATTTATTTTTTACTGCCTCACAGTATTTAGGTGTATAATATATCATGGTTAATCCATTCTTTCGGTGATAGTTTTGGTTTCTCAATTTTTGCTATGATAAATAATGCTGTTTTGAGCATTCTTATACTTATTCCCTGATTTACATGTGCCAGAATGTTGAACAACTCAAGAGTGGAATTGCTGAGTCATAGAGGGTACACAAGTTATTCCCTATGCCTATTTTTCCCCCTTATGCCTATTTTTAAGTGCAAATTACATTACCATCATGTATGGATGAATGTCCCCTGGCTGCACATCATTGCTCACCCCTGATAATGTTGAAGTTTTAAAATACTTACCAAATATTGGATAGGAAAAAAACGGTTTCATTGTTGCTTCCCTTTGCCTTTACATGGCTACTAATAAGGTGCAAGTTTTTTCATAGAGAGAGAGAGAGAGAAAGAATTGAAAGAAAACAATTTTCTCATTGCCTTAAGTTAGTTAATGGCATCCTTGCATATCCCCTAAAATTATTTCCTGTGTACCCCACCTTAGGACTAGGAGAAAATTTAAATTGAATCACTTTATCTTTCTTTTTCTCTTTTTATTTTTTTATATAAGCTCTATGCCCAACGTGGGGCTTGAACTCAAGACCCTAAAGGCAAGAGTCACATGCTCTACTGACTGAGCCAGCCAGGTGCCCCTAAATTGAGTCACTTAAAAAAAAACAACTGAAGGAGAATCCCCAAAAGGAAGTACCCTTATGCATCAAAGACTGTTGTACACTTGGGTTTTCAAATCTGTAAAGCATAATTCCATTAGTTTTCATTTTCATTCTAGGATCTCTCATTACAAAGGCTCAGTGTTAATAAAAGGAGACCTTTCAATGCACCTACATCACCTCCTCTGAAAACTCAGAATTCATGGAGGTCATCTGCTTATTTAGTGGTTAACAATTACAATAGATATTTAGCTATATACCCAAAACTTTGGCTTGGAGGTCCACCACAAGCTGAAGGGAAACAAGTCAGCAGAATTATAGGGAGAAACATTTCAGGATTTCAGGAGAGCAGTTGAGGTAACCTCGGAAGGAGAGAAGTGTATTAGGAAATCTGGGTAGATTCAAGTAAGTTTACTATTATTTTTAAAAGGAGTTTTCATTTATTTGAAAGAGAGAGTGAGTGAGAGAGAGCGTGAGCAGGGGGAAGAGTGGAAGCAGACTCCCCCGCTGAGCCCGACAAGGGGCTCAATCTCAGGACTCGATCCCAGGACCCTGGGATCATGACCTGAGGCGAAGGCAGACGCTTAACCGACTGAGCCATGCAGGTGCCCCCTAAAAGGAGTTTTCAAAGTAGGATGATCAACTGTCCTAGTTTTCCTTCACTGAGGGATTTCTTGGGATATAGAATTTTTAAAATTAGGAAAATCTTCTCCAACTGAAAGGAATTGGTCACCCTATTTTATTTTTTTTAAAAGATTTTATTTATTTGACAGAGGGAGACACAGAGAGAGAGGGAACACAAGCAGGGGGAGCGGGAGAGGGAGAAGCAGGCTTCCCGCGGAGCAGGGAGCCTGATGCGGGGCTCGATCCCAGGACGCTGGTATCATGACCTGAGCCGAAGGCAGACGCTTAACAACTGAGCCACCCAGGTGCCCCTGGTCACCCTATTTTAAATGCTTCCCTCATGCATCCTTAATAAGCAGCACAGAAGAAGTAGAGGTTGTCCTTCTGTGGGTGTAAGAGGGTACATGAGATTATGCCTACAGAGCATTTAATAGACTTTGTCATTCCCAGAGTTCAGAAATCACTTTGGGGATATTATGAAGCATCAGAGTTTTTCCCTAAAAATGTGATTCAATTTTACTGAATAATGACCTGGAATTGAATGAAAGGGACAAGTGTCCTCTTGCAACACCCTTTCCCTCTATTTGCTATTAATCACCTAAGTGTAATATGCCACTCAAATAGTAATCTTTCCAGGGATTCGGGGGGCATTTTTTGCATACGGTTGAAGATATTAAGTAACCAAAGGCATCTGAATAAAAACACCCTCCTATTTGGCCGTTCAGCATGCCAGTGTTTTTTCACAAACCAGCTGCTTGTCTTTTGAACTCCTACATGATTTGTACAATCAGTGTATACAGGACAATGTAATTTATACAGACAATGTGATTTTCTTTAATATAATTACACTCAATAATCAGTCACTGAAATGCCTTCTCTGTACATGACACTTTGCTAATTTAATTCTAAGCGCCTCTTAGAAACTATATGTAAAACTGAATTATACATTTTTAATTAAAAAATCAAGATTTGAGGTTCTTCCAAATGTGCACCTTGAAGATACCAATTTTCTGTAGGGAAACCATTATCATGAAATGTTTTAATTGTACATTTTCCAAGCACCTCTCATTTAAAGCTCTGACAGAATTTTCTAGGTGGAAAATACAATACAGTATTCATATTCCATAATTCACTATCTATTTTCATCATTTCTTCTTAACGGCATTCTTCTTATTCATTTATCTCATTATTTTAAAAATAATTATCTAGGGAAACCTGGGTGGCTCAGTCGGTTAAGTGTCTGACTCTTGATTTCAGCTCAGGTCATGATCCCAGGGTCATGAGATCAAGCCCCAAGTCAGGCTCTGCCCTGAGCATGGAGTCTGCTTAAGATTGTCTCTCTCTCTCCCCCTGCTCCTCCCCCCTTAAAAAATAATAATTGTCTTTGGGTCACTGTACTAGGAATTGGGGAAACAGAAACAAGACAAAGTCCCTGCCTATGTGGAGCTTGCATTCTGGTGCCTTTAAGACATTTAAAATGAATAGGGAAAAAGTCTCCAAGGCATAAAGCTCTGACTACTTAGGAGAAAAGTATTAGCTAACCAAACAGATCTTGTCGATCTTTAGTCTTCAGACTTGGGGAATCAAATGAAAGGGAAGCAGAATAGTTAAGAACAAGAAATGATTCATATTGGAATAAAACCATTAAAAAAGGAAAATAAAAAGTTAGAATCTCTACTCTTTTTGTCTTCCTTGGAGCAGAGTTCCACATAAAAGGAATCTTTCGATGTGGACATAGGGTTACCTCCTCCTTTCCCTGAATGTTTTCTAAAGTTCTTGATAAATGGCTTTGTTTAATACATCTTGTTTGTTTAAAAAAAAAAAAATGGTTCGGGGCACATGGGTGGCTCAGTCAGGTTAAGCATCTGCCTTCAGCTTGGGTCATGATCCCGGGGTTCTGGGATTGAGCCCCACATCAGGCTCCCTGCTCAGTGGGGAGCCTGCTTCTCCCTCTCCCTCTGCTGCTCCCCTTGCTTGTGCTCTCTCCCTTTCTCTCTCTCAAATAAATAAATAAATAAATAAAAATAAAAATTTTTAAAAATGATTATTTATTACATGCCTTCAGTTTTACTTTCATGGATAAGCTGCTGTGTCCATGAAATTCTTTTTTTTTTTTTAAAGATTTTATTTATTTATTCATGAGAGACAGGGAGAGAGAGAGAGAGATGCAGAGGCAGAGAGAAGCAGGCTCCCTGCTGAGCAGGGAGCCTGATGCAGAACTCGATCCCAGGACCCTGGGATCATAACCTGAGCCGAAAGCAGACGCTTAACCATCTGAGCCACCCAGGCGCCCCTATCCGTGAAATTCTTAAGAGTATCAAGAATTTAACCCAAGAATGTTACTGAGCTAGGGGCGCCTGGGTGGCTCAGTCAGATAAGTGTCCGACTCTTGATTTTGGCTCAGATCATAATCTCAGGGTCTTGGGATCAAGCCCTCGTTGTGCTCTGCTCAGTGAGGAGTCTGCTTGAGATTTTCTCCTTCTCCCTCTCCATCCATCCCTCGCCCCTGTGGTCTCTCTCTCTCTCTCAAATAAATAAATAAATAAATCTTAAAAAAAATAAAAAAGAATGTACTTGGCTAGATTTTTCAAGCAAAATCTTTTTTTTTTTTTTCCTTTTGGTACAGGCACCAACCTCTGAATAAAAAGAAGAAAAGGAAACTATAGGTCATTTCAAGATTTATTTTGGCAAAGAACACAACCGCTATTATAAAAAATAATGCTTATGGTTAAAATAACAGCAGGTATTTATTAAGCACTGACTAGGTGCAAGAAATTAAAGAGAATAGAAAAAAATAGGTAAAGGACATTGACCTTAAAGAAATTACCTCTAGTGTGTCGTGCTAGGGACTAGTAGAGATGCAAAAGTATTCAAGAAGATTCTGGAGTAGGCAGAGATTATTACCCCATTTTCCCTCATGAACAGAACTCTGATCTTGACCAAGAGTTCACCCTTTCACATGCCTCAGAAAAAGCAGATCCAATTTCATAGTTCTGGAGACTTGATTAATCTCAACCAATCAGGATAATCACAACCATTTACCATGTAATTGGTTTAAGAAGAGGCATGTGAATCATCTAACTGGCAGGAGAGGTCTGTTGGAAGCTTCTGGAAAAGGAAGTTCATTGATCTGGCTGGGTGTTAAGAGGTGGAAGGAGCCTTAATAAGTACTGACACCATCTTAATTAAGATCACTGAGTTGGAGGGAAGGGTAGCCTCAGAATGAGGCTTATATTAGGAAGGCAAAGCAGACAGATGGAAAAAACCTAAGTTCTTGATCACAATTTTTTCTTCAGGGTTAAGCAACCCTGAAGCTTCTCCAGCATCACCCTACCTTTCCAGTTTTCTGAGCCAAGAAACTTTCTTATTTAGGTCAGTTTGAATCAGGTTGATATTATTTTCAGGAAACATCCTACTTGGATGCAGGTTCCAACTGAGGAAGACTCATAATCTAGTTGGAGAGGCAGGACTCACCGTATTTTATTGACTCTGTGATGCACTTCCTTTTCCCCACATTTTAATACCTCTGAGATCAGGATATCTCTGAAATCAGGGTAAAGTGTTGTCAAATTGTTCTCAGCTAAGGAGCAGCCTTACCATAGTTGTCAATGCCTATGCATTTGTGTGCATGACTTCAGTCATACCGTTCATATTACCGATGCTTTACTTCTATGTATTATTTGAAATGCATGTATTGTTTAATTGCCATTTAAAATTAATCATGATTATATTATGATTCAGAATTGAAATAAAAGCTATTCTGTCTGCATAAAAGCACAGAGACATTGGAATATACATTAGATGTAAATGGAGCAAATATTCATCCTTGGAGGAATTGCCACAATTCCATAGTTTCTTGTAAATACTTTATACAGGACCTAGGAAAGGAAGACACCCACAAGTATAGCAAACTGTGTTACATTTCGTTACTGAGATGTATGTAAAAGAAATGCCTATCATACACCAAACGATGCACCTGAAAGTAAGAAAAGAAATGCTGAATCCCTCAGAATAGGGATGCAGGAAATTTCAAAGTCCTGAGAGCTTGTGATCTGCATTCGTGCATGGTATAAGACTGTGATTAAGGCATTGTGCTATAGAAAATGGAAACACCATCAACTGTTTTGTTTATACGAAATTAATTGCCAAACTGATTTTTTTAGGTGGACTGTGATTATACGAACTGTGTATGACAATTCGTTTTCCTGAAATAGAGGCAGAGCTTTTAATAATTTGACCATCTACTATTATTTTTGTTCTCAAAAGACCAGCTTCTTTTCTTTACATAATTGAGATGTTTTGTTCCAATAATAGTGCTATTATTGGTGGTAGTGTTATTTAGCCCTGATAAAAATCTGTTTCAAATACTGCATGGTATTACTTAGATGTAGAATCTGAAAGAGTCAAACTCATAAAAACAGACAGGAGGGAAGTGGTTGCCGGGGGCTGCGGTACAGGGTGGGGGAAATAGAGAGAGACTGAGAAAAGGGTACAAACTTTCAGTTACAAGATGAATAAAGTCTGAGGATCTAAAGTATAATGTGGTGACTATAGTTGATAAGATTGTATCGTAGAATTGAAATGTGCTGAGAGAACTTAGATGTCCTCATTAAAAAAAACAAACAAAAATAAATATAGAGGGGATGGATGTGTTGACTAACTAGATGGGGGAATTCTTTGACAATGTATATGTATATCAAATCATCATGATGTATGCTTTAAATATCTTGTAATTTTATTTGGCAATTATACTTCAGTAAAGCTGCAAAGAAAACTTAAAAAAAAACAACCACTCAAACCTTGGAATTTACGCCTCTTAGCATAAATTTAGCTGGCTGGATCCTTTTTTCTCCTGGAATCAGCATCTCTAATATCCATAGGATAACCTACACTCCTCTGGAAATGCTTGTGAGCAGCAAGATGGAGGTTTCTCTAAGGCTTACCTGTTTTAAATGTTTACAGACATGTTTAGAGTGTGGAGAGCCTGCTACCTCTAAATAGATCTGCTTCTCTAAGCAGTCCCTAAAGGATCTCTCTTCCTCTTCTCTCCTTTTATTTAATTCCTTACAATGTAAAATTTCCCTTTATTATATATTTTTTAAGATTTTATTTATTTGACAGAGACACAGCGAGAGAGGAACACAAGCAGGGGGAGTGGGAGAGGGAGAAGCATGCTCCCCGCTGACCAGGGAGCCCGATGCGGGGCTCGATGCAGGGCTCCATGCCAGGACCCAGGGATCACGACCTGAGCCAAAGGCAGATGCCTAATGACTGAACCACCCAGGCGCCCCCAAATTTCCCCTTTTAAAGCCAGATCTGATCCTACTGCCTGTAGGACAAACTTCCCAGTCTGATATTCAGTTTGATAGCGCCAGCCTACCTTGCCAGCTTTATCTTGCATCACACCCTTCCGAACGTTCTATACCTCAGTCACATTCAAGGACTTGCCTTTGCGCAAACCTACCTGCACTCTCTTCTTCCACCCCTTTGCTTATGCTACTCCCTCCTTGTGGAATCCTTTCCTATCACGCTTCTGTGGGAGTTCTTCCCATCCCTCACAGTCCGGCTCAAGTAGAGCTATTTCATATCTCATCACTGGGAGTTAATGTTTCCTCCCTTACTTCCCCATTACTTTCATTGTTTTGAAAGCATGTCATATTACTACTCCACTTGCTTTATCTTGTATTAAAATTAAGAGTGATTTATGTGTACGTCTGCTCTCTTAGATGGTAGGCTTCTGAGGGCAGTATCAAATCTTTTGTTAATTGTGTTCATTCAATAATAAATAGGGCTAGCCACTGTTTTTAAATGCGCTCCTGAAGCTTCTAGTCAGGAAAGCCAGACATTAACAAGTAATTATAAATGTGTTGAATATTATAATGGAGTAATGCAGGTTTCAACAGGAGTATACAATACCAGGACATAATTTAGTCTGGGGAATGAGGGAATGCTTCCTGGATATAGTATTTACATGGAATTCTAATGCACAGTAGAAGATAGCTGGGTGAAAGTGGGAGGGGAATGAAAAAGAAGTTGGGAACCGTATCTAAGAAATCTAAGATTTCAGAAATAACGATGTGTTCTAAGTACTGAAAACAGGGCTGTGGGGATGTGAGGAATGAGGGAGAGTGTAGCATGATGAGAGGCTGTAGAAGCAGGCAGAGGCTGCATGATGCAGTCCGGGGAATTTATGATTTTATCCTGAGGGCAGTAGGAAGTCATTAGAGGTATCAATAAGGGGGATGAGTGAGGTGAAAATGCTGGGGTTCAGGCATGAATGGTCAAGAAAGAATTCTTGAGACATCTCCGGTGCAAAAAAGTGGTTTTATTAAAGCACGGGGACAGGACCCATGGGCAGAAAGAGCTACTGCACTGGGGTTGTGAGGAGTGGCTGATTATATACTTTCCAGTTGTGGGGGGGCGGTTAGGGATAGCATAAATCTCTAAAGAATTTTGGAAGCGAGGTTTCCAGGACCTTTGAGGGGCTAGCTGTTGTTAGGAAAAGGTCATTTGCCACTGTCTAGTAAGACCTTAATCATGAGACCCTTCAGATGTATATCAGTGGACCATATGCTTGGAGGATGATTGCTAACATATATCTTTGGGGGGGGAGGTAGAGATAAAAGAAGTTTTTTTTTTTTAAGATTTTATTTATTTATTTGTCAGAGAGAGAGAGAGAGAGCAAGTGAGCACAGGCAGGGGGAGCGGCAGGTAGAGGGAGAAGCAGGATTCCTGCTGAGCAGGGAGCCCAATGCTGAGCTGGATCCCAGGGCCCTGGGATCATGACCTGAGCCGAAGGCAGACGTTTAACCGACTGAGCCACCCAGGCATCCCAAGTTAAAAGAAGTTTCCAAAGGAATTTTTATATGTTAAAGTGGACTTACAGGATCCTGGAGATGGGGCTAATGTTAAGCTAAGGTTGCCCTTTGCCCTTGGCAAAGTATTAACATTGAGGCAGTTGAGTTCCCAGAGGAAGGTCGCTCTGCCTGTCTCAAGCACTTGTCACTGGGCTGTAAGTTGTAAGGACATTTATTTTTTTTTTTTCTTTTGTTCTCCACATCACTGAGGAGGTCAGAATTGTGTTTTTTAAAGTGCACTTTACCTGCAATATGAAGAATAGATTGGAAACACAAGAGTAGATGTAGGAAGGCCCCCCTTTTTTTTCCGGAGTGGGGGTTGGTTTTGTTTATGATAATCCCGGCAAGAGACAATGGTGATTTAGATCCTTAGATCTTTGCATCCGCCATGAGGTTGAGTACAAGTGTTTCCAGTATAGTTAATAAATGTTCTTTGAACTGGAGTTAATTGATTCATCTCATCTAAACTATAAGACGCTACAAGAAAGTGTCAGGAAAACATTTTAAACAATTGGACATTCTTCTCTAGGTGACCTCCTCAGGTCTGTGAGTCCAGGTGCAGCATAGTCCACAGCAAACCATTCCTTCTCAGGAAACTCCTGAAGATTGTGTATCAGGAAGAAAATGCTGTAGCTAAAACCACTGCAGGCCTCATTTTATAGGAAACTTCCCTATAAATGTCACTTGTTAAGTATTGGTGGAAATGACATTCCTTTCTATTCTGGCAAAAGGAAGCTCATACTTTCTCATTAGCTGGCTCCTGCTTTGGTTGCTAATGTTTCGAAATATGCAAGTAAAATCTCTCCCTTAGCTTAGTGAATAAAAAACAACAGCCTAGGGGGGCCTGCGTGTCTCAGTCGTTAAGTGTCTGCCTTCGGCTCAGGTCATGATCCCGGGGTCCTGGGATCGAGCCCCGCATCGGGCTCCCTGCTCAGCGGGAAGCCTGCTTCTCCCTCTCCCACTCCCCCTGCTTGTGTTCCCTCTCTCGCTGTGTCTCTCTCTGT
>NC_058411.1:84747748-84790518 GCF_002201575.2 Neomonachus schauinslandi | reverse complement strand
GGGGGAGTGGGAGAGGGAGAAGCAGGCTTCCCGCTGAGCAGGGAGCCCGATGCGGGGCTCGATCCCAGGACCCCGGGATCATG
Organism: Neomonachus schauinslandi; assembly: GCF_002201575.2. Classification (NCBI taxonomy): domain Eukaryota; kingdom Metazoa; phylum Chordata; class Mammalia; order Carnivora; family Phocidae; genus Neomonachus; species Neomonachus schauinslandi. The sequence goes on along the minus strand of NC_058411.1, from coordinate 84,790,435 downwards.
ACCTGAGCCGAAGGCAGACACTTAACGACTGAGACACGCAGGCGCCCCGCTTTTAATCTTTTGTGAGGTTAGAAAATCAGTCCAGGTGTGATATTTGGTATCCTTGCGTCAGATCATTGCTTATGCTTAGTAATTTTTTAATTTTTTTAATTTCAAGATGACCATTTATAGTCAAAAAGGGAAGTGTCTGTGGGTATGCATATGTGTGATTCAAGAAGATGAGTCAGGGATGATTTATTTGTCACATTTTCACCTCGAAATCAACATAATTTTACTACAAAATATTTAAAATATTTTTTAAAAAGAAAAGAACAGATGAATAGATATCAGAGGGTGGCAGCCAGTTACGTAAGGCATAATTATTCCAGGGCATCTGGGAGATATCTATACCTATATCTACCTATCTGTATAAGTATAGATAAGAATACCAAATACATACATTAAAATACAATCACCTTTTAACTAAGTGTCTTTTCATTGTGACAAACCCAATGAAATTAATCCTGCTTCCTTCAGACCCAGTGTTCTTATCTGTAGAGATAATACTTACTTCATGAAGTTGTGAGGATCCAAAAATCATTTGTTATATATAAAAAAAGTACATAAAATATTCAATTAATGAAATAATATATAAAGATCATGCTAAGATGCTCTGCATATCTAGTCTTTTCTACTCAACCTGAAAGATTTGATATTATTAAAAACGATTACATTATGGATTGCATTAAGGGAAATTTTTAGACAAACTTTTTTCCAGCTTTATTGTTATATGATTGACATATAAGACCATTTAAATTTAGGGTAGGCAGCACAATGATTTGATACACTTACATACTGTAGTGCCTGGCTGGCTCAGTCAGTGGAGTGTGTGACCCTTGATCTTGGGGTTTTGAGTTCAAGCCCCATGCTGGGTGTACAGATTGCTCAAAAATGAAATCTTTAAAGAAAAACACTCCACAACGGTGCCTGGGTGGCAACTCTTAGTTTATGCTCAAGTCATGATCACGGGGTCATGAGATGAGCCCAGTGTCGGGCTCTGAGCTCATTGAGGGGTCTGCTAAAGTTTCTCTCTCCCTCTCCCTCTTCCCCTCCCAGCACTCTTTCTCTCTCTCAAATAAATAAATAAATCTTAAAATAAAAAAAACCCCACAAACACACAAATGTACTCACATATTGCAAAATGATTATCCCACAGCCTTAGCCAATAGTGCCATCATGTCACATAATTAACATTTCTTTTTTGTGTTCAGAACATTTAGGATCTACTCTCTTAGAACTTAAAAGTATTTAATACAGAATTGTTAATTTATAATCACCATGCTCCACACGGGATCCCCAGAACTTATTCATCTTACAACTGCAAGTTTGTACATTTTGACCTAGAGAAAATTTTAAGGTAGTTGCAATTTGTCTTTAGTTCAGACCTCTGCTCCTTTCTGGTCCTCTGCTAATCCCTGCTTCATTTTCTTCCGTATTCACATTTGTGGTGTCCTCATGATGATTTATGATTACTGATTGCTTCCTTTTCTACAGCCTATTCAGACCTAACCTCTCTCAAAGTACTTCCTGATATATTCCAAAATAGTTATCTTTTTCCCTAACCCTATTTAAACTCTCAAACTCTTCATGAGCCTGACTTTAGCTAGATGTTAGGAAGAAAGTACCCTTACTAAACTAATTTGAACCAAAGCATTTGGTTGATTTAATCTTTATGGGTATATTTACACTTGAAAAGAGAACAGTCATTAATCTAAGTTGTGTTGTAGTAGAGTTTTAAGCTCTGTAAAAGAGATTTTTCTTTCGTTTTTTAAAAGATTTAATTTATTTTTTGACAAAGAGAGAGACAGGGACAGTGAGAGAGGGAGAAGCAGGCTTCCCACTGAGCAGGGAACCCGAGGTGGGGCTCAATCCCAGAACCCTGGGATCATGACCTGAGCTGAAGGCAGACGCTTAATGACTGAGCCACCCACGCGCCCCTAAAAGAGATGTTTTTTAGCTCAGGCAACAATTTATCTCATAGTTCTCAATCTTAGCTGTCTATTGGAATCATCTGAGAAGCTTTTAAAAGATGCCTCCTGCCAAGACCCCACCCTTAGAGATTCTAATATGATTGGTCTGGGGTGGAAGCCAGGCATTGGAATTTTTAAAGCATCCCAGGTGGATTCTAATGTGTAGCTAGCTTTGAGAACCACAGGGTTAGAATGACTGTCTTGATTTACGTTTCAATACTAAAAATTTACATTTTTCTTTTATGTAAGTTACACATTAATTGCTGTATTTGGTAAGAGAAGGTTGGGAAAAATTTAATGGAAAGATAATAGAAAAATAATTATAATTTAAATGTCATCAAATCCAGCTCCCACATTTTACTAATGAGGAAACAGGTTCAAATGTTAACAGCTAGTTAGAGCGGGAGCCGGGACAATAGGGTATTTTAAAATACTCCAAATATTGTTTTACTTTATTTTATTTATTTATTTTAAAAAATATTTTATTTATTTATTTGACAGAAAGAGACACAGCGAGAGAGGGAACACAAGCAGGGGAAGTGGGAGAGGGAGAAGCAGGCTTCCCGCTGAGCAGGGAGCCCGATTCCCTGGGATCATGACCTGAGCGGAAGGCAGACGCTTAAAGACTGAGCCACCCAGGCGCCCCTATTTTTTTTTTAAAGATTTTATTTATTTATTTGACAGAGAGAGACAGTGAGAGAGAGAACACAAGCAGGGGGAGTGGGAGAGGGAGAAGCAGGCTTCCTGCACGGCGGGGGAGCCCCATGCGGGGCTGGATCCCAGGACCCTGGGATCATGACCTGAGCCGAAGGCAGACGCTTAATGACTGAGCCACCCAGGCGCCCCGGCGCCCCTATTTTTTTACTTTAAAATTTTAGTTTATGTATTAGTGAACTAAACTTATTTTAAAATAAGATTAATTTATGCGAATGACAAAAATTTAAACAATGCACAGAGATACAAAATGAAAAGCAGATCTCTAACCCCATTCCAATTTGCACTTTTTTTTTTTAAGTAGGCTCCACCCCAGCGTGGAGCCCAACGCAGAGTTTAAACTCATGACCCTGAGATCAAGACCTGAGCTGAGATCAAGAGACACTTAACTGACTGCTTCACTCAGGCGCCCCCCAATAAGCACTTAGAAAGGTTACTTTTTACAAAATAATTTCGGCTACAAAGAGTAAAATCATTGTCTTCCACAAGGCGGCAGTATTGCTTACTGTTCAACAATCTCCCCACAGCCCAACCCTTCATTGTCCGGGATGGGTTATGAAGACTCCAGTCCTCCCAGAGACAGAATCAGTCCCTGATACCGAAAGGTCAGGCCAAAGCCAGATTACTAATTCACGAGGAAAACCAGAAGTGAGCAAAGAACTGCGCCAGGCAGAACTGTTAGTGTGTGGAGAAATCGTGGGAATAAATCAGGCACTGAGACAGCCAATGGAAGCACAGAGCAAGGTGCTGCCTGGAAAAGCAATCAACTGCTTACCTCTGTGGAGGTATTGGAAGGGCTGGGGGTCCGGTTTTGTGAAAATGTGCATCTGACTCTATCATGCACAAAATGTTCCCTTTATGACAAACTGATCTGAGGTTGTAGGACCCAGTCAAAGGCTTCTGTGGTATCCCTAAGGGCTCCAGGAGTCTCTGGGCTACTAGAAAAACGCCTGGATCATTTGATAGTACCCTTCGGCAAAGAGATTTGGGGAGATCATGTTTGGATTTCCCAAACCTTGGAGAATTCCAGCCAGGAGCAGGTGATAAAGAGCACAGGTGTTCCAGTTTTCATTGTTAAATTCTAGAGACATATTTGAGAATTATTTTTAGACCTTCTGTGTGATTATGTATCTACTAGAGTAAAAAGTTTGTCACTGGTGATATCTTTGGGATCTTGAGATAATGACCTTGCTCTGTGACATTTAGGAATACGCTTCTCTATTACCTGGGAAGAGACAGAACTGAAGAAAATCATACAATGTTCACATTTGAGGAAGAAAAACACCTTTTAACCTCCTCCACGCTTTGAGATTGTTGCAGCAGGAATGGTGCAAAGGCAAGGAATGAACTATGAGAGAAAAGCGCTATGGGAATGCCAGATCACTAAGAGAGAAGCTCTGTCCCCGAGATGAATCCAAGTAAATCAAAGAGAAAGACTTATGTGGGAAGCACATTACGGAATTTGCAAGATAAAGTTCTAATAACTCTGGATCTATAATGATCTGTATGGGATTCCCTCAGTGTTAAAAGGTTTGTTATGCAACATAGAACATAGAACAGGGACCAAGGGCCCAATTTTTACTTTTTCTAATCAAAGAGTTTTCTGAAATCTTGCAAGCTCTTAGACCAACTTGTAGTTCAAAAAGTCTTTTGATAACCCATGACTTTGAGGTAACCAAGGAGTTGGTGTGACTTTTGTTAACCAATGACAGTTGGTGTGCCTAATTGCAAAGAGAAACAAGAGAGGCATCATATTAAATACTTTCAGTCATAATGTCAATTCGAGTTAAAATTCTTGCTTTCCACAAGCATTATTCCTTTTGGGGCCCTCTAGCTGCTTGTAAATGATGTGCTTGGCTTCAACTATGAAATTACACTTTTTTTTTTTTTTTTGGTACACTGTATCCAAACTTAATTCTAGATTAGAGCACCTGGCAATGTATCCTATTATCATGGTTTGTAATGGGAAATCCTGACCTCTCTCTTCACCAGGCTTGGAAATTTTACATAGTGCCAGTAGAACTTTTATTGATAAATACAAGTAATAGGATGTTGACCTGCATTTTCTGTGTTTGAAGCTAAAATAAGTTTTATACAGGGTATAATGTAGCTAGCAAATACTCCCAAACCTCAAACTGGAAATATGAAACCTGATCAAAAGCCAATGAAGAAAACCTGATGTGCTCCAAGAGACTATTACGAGAGTCCACTAAAAGGATTCTTGTTAATAATGCAAGTGGAATGCCATGCTCATTGGTACAGGGTTAGTAGAACTATGGGAAAAAATGGCCACGAATGCCCACTGAATTCTCTTAATTTCACTTTAATTCAAGTAAAAGATAGGCATAAAAATCAAGAATGGAGTAGCATTGCCAGTACCATGTCATGTTGCCCCTTGCCCTGGAGCCAGGTTAACAGTAGTCAGGAAAGATGCTCTTAGTGATTGGTAGGACCATGTATGTCGCTCGCTCTCTCTCTCCTTTCTTTCTCTCTCTATTTCTTTAAAAATTGTATTTATTTGAGAGAGAGAGGGAGAGAGAATGAGCAGGAGGAGGGGCAGAGGGTGAGGCAGACTCCCTGCTGAGCAGGGAGCCAGACGCAGGGCTCAATCCCAGGATCCTGGGTTCATGACCTGAGCCAAAGGCAGACGCTTAACCAACTGAGCCACCCAGGCATCCCTCTGTCTCTTTCTTAATGTCTGAGAAGACTGCCTACTTGGTAGATTGCTCATCATACTTAGTTTCCCTTCTTGTTGGAGGATCACACTTACTTGTCCTATTGAGCACAGGCATCACCACGTAACTTGCTCTGGCCATTGAAATGTGAGGGTGCTTTGGGCGTTCCTCTGGCCTAAGTTTTAAGAGCCAGAGCATGCTTTGTTATGTCTCCCTTTTCCTCTGCCATTGCTACCAGTGAAACTCTGGATAGAAGGTACTCTGGCAATCTGGAAAGCAGGGCTCTTTTGCTGATTTCTAAGGCACATGTTGTGCAAGCAAGATGTGAACTTGCATTGTTTTAAGACACTGAAATTTTGGGGCGCCTGGGTGGCTCAGTCGTTAAGTGTCTGCCTTGAGCTCGGGTCATGATCTCAGGATCCTGGGATCGAGCCCCACATCGGGCTCCCTGCTCAGCGGGAAGCCTGCTTCTCCCTCTCCCACTCCCCCTGCTTGAGTTACCTCTCTCGCTGTGTCTCTCTCTGTCAAATAAATAAAATCTTTAAAAAAAAAAAAAAGACACTGAAATTTTGGGTTGTTTGTCACTGCAGCACAATCTAGCCCATCTGGACTGATTGATTTGTTCAGTCTACAACATACATTTTCAAAAGGAATAATATCACCCCAAGGGGGCAAAAATTGGTTCTTGGAGAGCAAAGAGCCTTACTTTCTAATGTATAAATCACAAATATATATACAGTACACAACAGGTATATAATATATCTGTGTTATTAAATTTTAATGGGGGTGCAACTAGGGAAAAAATTTAAAAAGGCTCAGTAGGAGATGATAATGAATTAAAGTTGAGGAACATTGGTCTATAAGGCAAAAAATAATAGACAGGTTATCTTCATAAAGTCTAATCCAGGGGTTCTGAACTCTGGTGGCACATCTAGATCCCCTGGAGAACATTCCAAAAACACTGATATCCAAGTCTGGTTCTCAGTGATTCCAATTTCCTTGGTAGAATCCACACATTGGTTTTTTTTTTTTTTTTTAAAGCTCTTGGGTAATTCTAATTTGCAAACAGGATTAAGAACCCCTGGATCAGACATTCTCAAAGACAAAGCAGCATTGCTTGCCCCAGGGAGAGGTACCACACAAACAACAGAGAGATAGCAGGGCACACTGGAAATGGTTAGCGTGGAGTACAACTTACTCCGATTTCATTTTCTCTTATGTTTTTAACTCACTCCTATTTTAGATAGGCTAGTCTGGCCTCACACCAGATAACAAAAAGCTGGATTCATCAAGAATAGACAGCAACGCCCAATTTCTATGTTTTATCTTTCCCATTTCATGACACACTATTTGAATGCAGAGGGTCCTTTTTGACTCATTTGGAAAACATAAGAAGGGGGGAAAATGGCTGTAGTTATTCCTAGACTAGTATCCAAAGTCAGCATTTTCTGCACAGATGCAATTTGGAAATCATCTCTATCTTCAGATCCTAAAATTCTAAGTTCTGATGGAGTGGGTTAAAAAAGCTATTTAACATGGAATCTTCTTTACCCTCTGTATCTCGGGAAACTTGAGATACCAGAGGGAGGATTTCACATAGATTGTGAAAATTAAAAATTGAATTAAATTTTTATTTACTTATTTTAAAGATTATTTATTTATTTATTTGACAGAGAGAGACAATGAGAGAGGGAACATAAGCAGGGAGAGCTGGAGAGGGAGAAGCATGCTCCCCGCTGAGCAGGGAACCTGATGTGGGACTCAATCCCAGAGCCCTGGGATCATGACCTGATCCAAAGGCAGATGCTTAACAACTGAGCCACCCAGGCACCCCTAAATTTTTAAAAATTGAGAAGATAAAGCACGTACTCCTTCTTAGCATGGAAAGGAGCCTTGATCTGGGCTAAATGACGGTAGCACAGGATTATCATGGCTGAATTTGGTCATTAGATGGATCATCACTTCTTTCCCGAAATGTCACTTGGAATTGACAATGATATGGTTGTATTTTAATGAAGTGACTCATTTCCCGCTAGGAAGTCGAAATTATAATGTGTTAATTAAGAAGGATATCACTTTATGTTTTTCTTTTATACATTTTCACAGTGGATGGCATTTACATTGGTCTCATTTATTTGGAGGTTTTAATGAAAAGGTGTACCTTGGCTTTCCTGATATTATTTTTTAAAAAAGATTTATTTATTTATCAGAGAGAGAGAGAGCACAAGCAGGGGGAGTGGCAGGCAGAGGGAGAAGCAGCTCCCCGCTGAGCAAGGAGCCCAATGCGGGACTCGATCCCAGGACCCTGGGATTATGACCTGAGCCAAAGGCAGACGCTTAACCAACTGAGCCACTCAGGCGCCCCTGATGTTATTTTTTAAAAAAGATTTTATTTATTTATTTGAGAGAGAGAGGGGTGGGGAGGGAGGAGCAGAGGGAGAGGGACAGACTCTGCCCTGAGTGGGGAGCCCAACGTGGTGCCGGATCCCACCACCCTGAGATCACGACCTGAACTAAAATCAAGAGTCAGACGCTTAACTGACCGAGCCACCCAGATGCTCCTCCTGATGTTATTTTTGATAACTGAGCGCCTCTCTTGAGGGCAAGGGTGGAGATAATTGCAGGCATTACTTGTGAAATTTCTTGAAGCAGGAAAATAAAATTTCCAGGAAAATCTCCATAAGAAGGAGAGAGGTAGCATCAGTTGTACAACTTGACAAATGCTCACAACCATCTTGCCAACACTTTGTTCATGATTTTGGCAGATGCAGAAATGGGAAAATCAAGTGTCTAAGTTATGAGTAAAGACAAGGGTGGATTTGAGATGCTGAGATGGATAAAATGTTGATCCAAGAAGGTTTAAATGCTAACTCATCTCTAGTTCATCACCATCTAATCCCAGAGAACAACAATGTGTTGTAATGAACCCTTTTCAAAATGCCTATGGCCTCACTTACTAAAGGGTGTGACAGAGCAACTCAGTATCCGTGTGATGTTGCGCCCCTAGTCACAGCTGATTGGACAAGAGGTAGACACGTGATCTAAATTGAGCCAATTGCATTCTCTCGCCTGGATATTTGGAGTTGGAATACAGAGTCTCCACTTAGTTTGTTTTGAGCACTGGATCTAGTAGGTGACGAAGAACTGGGGCTGGATTGTCATTTTCTATCAAGCGGATGCTGAAGCAGAGAAAGCTAATCTTCAGAATTAAAAAAAGGGGGTGGGTATTATTGAACCTAGAGGAGATGAAGAGAATACCCTTAGGTCCTGACTTTCCAGTTCCGTGTCAAGTCCCTTGGCACCTGAAGTCCCATGTCAAGATCTAGCTGTCCTGCCACCTTTGGTTCCACAAGATACTCCTATATCTTTTTAATAAGCATCACCCCCCTTGTGCTTGAGCTAGTTTAAGTGGGTTTCTGTTCCTTGCAAGCAATTATCCCTGATTAAGACAGTGTTCTTCTCCACAAAGAATACTAAAATCTATGAAGGACATAGGCCACATTTACTGCAGATGTGTGGCTTCTTAAAATTTTGCTTGAATTATCCAGATTAGCCTTCCGGTGGTTGAACTGGCTGTTTAGTACAACAGATGCAGCAGGCTTTGTGAGTAAATGGGTCACAAAGAAGTGCTGAATGGCATGAATCTTTGCAGCAACGGGCACATGTTTTGCCATACAAGTTCTAAACAAAAAGGCATAGATATAAACATGCAAAACCTTATGGTTGCATTTTCTTTCTTTAACCTAATTATACCCTAATAATATAGCTAGACTTAAAGGAGATATGCACAGCAATTTAATGTCTCCATTATAAAAGGGCTTAAAAAGACGCTAAGATGGATAGAATAATCAGCTCTATCAGTTCCATCAATTTCTAGCCCCCTTTGCTTCTGCTTTAGACCCCTGACACCAATTATGTAAATTTGCTCATGCAGCGCTTGGTTGCTTTGGCATTGTAATTTAAATGTAGGTGTCTTATGAAGACAAAAGGAAATGCATTGTCCTTTTCAAAATTTAGAATTTGAACTGATTTTGTTCCTGTCGAATAACCAGGCAGCTGGAGGAACAGCTGGACCAGTTTCTGAACACCAACAAAAAAACCTCAAGTCTGAATTACAATAGGGGTTTTCATCAGAATTTTATAGTATTGTTTAATAAATACAAAACACACTTTACTAGTAATTGGCTGCTTTCCTGTTTATATTAGCAAATGTATTATGAAGATAGAGCCAAATGTACTAGGAGTTCTTGATTTACTAAGAGTAATCAGTCCGGACTTTCCTTATTTTAAGAACTATAATGTCCATTTTAAAGGAGGAGCTAAAGAAACCCCCCCCCCCATTATTTGTTTAGTTTTGCAAAGGCAATATAACCTGGTGGTCTTCTAGGATTGCTTGGGTTTAACACCTAGTTTTATTACCTGTGTGACCTTTGGTAAGTGTTTCAACCTCTCTGTGCTTTAATTTTCTCATTTGTGAAGTAGGGATAATAATAGTATGATCCAGTAATTCCACTACTGGGTATTTACTCAAAGGAAACAGAAACACTAATTTGGAAAGACGTATGCACCCCTATGTTTACTGCAGCATTATTTACAGTAACCAAGATATGGAAGCCACCCACCCAAGTGTCCATCCATAGATGAATGGATAAAGAAGATGCAACATATATATATATATACATATATATATATGTATATATATATAATGGAATATTACTCAGTCATAAAAAAGAATGAAATCTTGCCATTTACAACAACATGGATGGATCTAGAGGGTATAATGCTAAGTAAAATAAGTCAGAGAAAGACAAATACCATACGATTTCATTCATATGTGGAATTTAAGAAACAAAGCAAATGAAAAAAGAAAAAGACAAACAAAAAACAGACCCTATAGAGAACAAACTGGTGGTTGCCAGAGGGGAGATGGGCAGAGAGAAGGGTGAAACAGGTGATGGGGATTAATAGTACACTTATTGTGATAAGCACTGAGTAATGTTTAGTAATGTATAATGTATAGAATTGTTGGATCACTATATTGTATACCCAAAACTAATATAACACTGTATGTTAATTATGCTGGAATTAAAAATAAATACCTACTTCATTGAGTAGTTGTGAGGATTAAATGGGTTAGCTTATAGAAAGCACTTAATATAGTGCCTAGCATATAGTAAGTGTCATTAGCCATTATTATGCCCGCAGAAAGCAAAATGTTATATTTTTGGAAAGTTCAGCCAACAGAACTAATTATTCCAATTACTGCCATATTCTTTCAAACCCAATTAGTGACTCAAAAGTAGGGAAATAGACACATGTCTGTTTTTAACATGCAAAAGTATGGGTATGGAGTGCTATAGAGTCATGCATGTACTAACTGCCTTGATCTCAAAGCTCAGACTTCTTCCTTATGAGAATCATATTCTTCCCAGTAGGTTGGTTGGATGACTGTCTTGTCTTAGGAGAGGGCCAGCATGTTCTAGTTAACTACAAGTGGACAAGGTACACTGGCTCAGGAGAGGTACAAGGTGGACCCAGCTGCAGGTCCTGGGAGGAAATCCTGCCTCACTGATACATATCAGAAGGACATGGAAATAGGAAAGGGAGGGTAGTCTGGGGAAGCAGAAGAAGGAGGAATAACTTGGAGTCAGTTTTTCTAAGGTAGACAGCACAGTGCTGGGAAATCCAGGAGAGGGAATATTTAGAGATCTAAACAGCCTGCTGTTTGCATAAAGCAGCATCTGGAATGAAGGATTGGTAAGAGTGTATTAGACCCTTTCTCAGGGGGACTGTGATTTTGCAGTGTATGAAGACAAGGGAACCAACTAAAGGAACCAGAAAGGAACACAGAAACCAGAAACTGGGCAGAACTCTGTGTCAGAGCTATGGCGTGAGACTGGAAACAGAATGGCCAATTACACTGGATGCCAGGATGGTTATAGGGATGGGTTGGGTGGAATCTTGAGCTCCCAAAGGCCCACCTGTATGGATAAGGATAAAGAAGGAGAGAGAGGGAGAACAAAACACCAGGATGTTTATGAGTCGGGCAGTTTTTTTGGCAGTTTCTTTTGTCTTCTATCCTTTGAGTTACAAGAAGCACCATGTAACTTCTGGGCATTCTCTCAATGAAGGAATGGTGGTCCTTAAGGATGCCTTATGTTAGCCCTAGCTGCATCTCTGAGTGATGGGTAGAAAAAAATAATAAAAATGACTATATTCTGTATAGAACTCCATATAGAACTCCGTATAGAACTCCTAGATTTCTCCTGGCAATAAACTCTAAGAGTCTGGAAGTTCCCCCACCCACCATGTCCTTAAAAAACCTGCGCCCTAGTGTGCCAGGAAGAGCTAGGTTTATATAGCATGACATAAAAATCTAATTTGAAAAATCATGTTTCATGATTACCAGATTAGGGAGGTAGAATGGCTTTTGGATTCAGAATTACACTACTTGCAGAGGAAAATGATCTTCTGGGAGAGTTGGGCGCTGGTCAAATATCCTTGTTGCTCTTGGATTAATAAGCCTCCTTACCTAACTTCTTGTAGCAGAAAAAAAAATTCCTTTCCGTATCTACAAACTTAACCTGTTGCCTAAATTATGTAGGTAGATAAGCTGAGCACAAGGGAATCAGAGACTAAAATAAGTGCATTTAGCATTCAACTAACATTTGCTGAATCAACGAGATGCTCAGTGTGCATTAAAAGATGATGATAATGACAATGGTTAGGAGGGAAGGAGGGAAAGGAACAAGAAAGAACAGAGAAAAGCAAGAAACAGCTGTAGCTCTGAGGCAATTGCCTTGCCAATTACTGCTGCCGAAGCAACCACAATGCAGTTTTCAATTATTCAGAGGCTGGTTCTCCAGTTTGGGTATCATCTCAGCTTTTTGCTTCCAATTTTCCCTTCTATTGATTGCCTTTTAGTCATCCATGTCTTGTCCATCAGTCCACAGAGAAGACGAGAGAACAGAAGAGGTTGGTATTAGCTAAAATGTTCCCGATGTTTTCTTCGTGGAAGTGTTGATCTCTTTTCATTCTCACATCAAGCCTAGGAGAGAGGGACTATTATTATCCTTGTATTACAAATGAGGAAGCTGAGGCTTAGCGATATTCCTAAGGTCATATAGCTAGTATGTAGTAGAGTTAGAATTTGAGCCACGGGCTCTCTGAACCTAGAGTCATGCTTTTACCCATTATGTTCTCCTGCTTCCATGCTACACAGTCTTCTAACTTGTTCACATTCGCTGTAAGTGTTCCCAGTGCTTTACAGTTTACAAAGTTCTTCAAACTCCCTCTTCTTTTTCTTCTTCCTTCCTTCCTTCTTTCCTTCTTTCCTCCCTTCCTTCCTTCCTTCCTCCCTACCCCCCTCCTTCCTTTATTTGGTGTATAAATGTGTGTTGCACTGGTTTATTATATTAATTTTCTTTTTGTATCTTTTGAGTTTTTAAGCCTTAAGCTTATTTTGTTTTAGAGGTATTTCTTAAATTTCTGGTGGCCCCCCAACTCCCTTCAGAAACTCTGTTTTGCTCTCTAGGGAATTACCCAACAGAGTGGAGAAAAGAAGTCTCTTGGCTGCTTGGAGTTGAGGAAGGGAACTGCTACTTAAACGGACTTTCAAACAATCCTGTTTTCAGTTCTGGTTCCATAAGCACCTGATACATCAGTTTGTAAACATTTTGTGAGTTCTATGTGCAAATCAGATTGCCTCTCTGCTCTCCCCTTTGCTGGGTTTGGATTCAATTTTCTTGGGTCTGTTCAGTCAACTGTTACCCACCCACCCCTGTGCTTTCTGGTTTCCACAATGTTATTGCCGTGGCTCCTCTCCATTCACTTAAGTCTCATAGGTTTATGCTTTTAAAAAATCACTTTACTGTTGTTTGGGTGGATTTGGAGCAAGAACAGAGGTAAATGCTGCATTCAACCTGCTATTTTAAAATAAAAGTCTTAGGACTTTCAGGACAGCCAGGGAAGACATTATTATCTCCAGTTTACAAGTTAGAAGCGGAGTTCAAATTGCTTACCAAGACTATATAATATATGATGTTGAATCTAAAGCTTGTATTCAGTTCTTCTGACTCTACTCTTTTCACTAACTTCCTGAAAAAGAAGACTGTGTAACATAGTTATTAAATGCATAGTCTTTGGCACCAGAGACCTAGATATGAGTCCAGGTTTTGCCTCGTGATAGCTGAATGCTTATGACAGATTGTTTAGTTTCACTACCCTGGAAGTTCCTCGTCTATAAAATGGGGATGGTAGCAACAGCTTGACCTCACCATAGTGTTGTGAGGATTCAATTAGACAATGCATGTAAAGTACCCTGCTGAGTCTCTGGCATATAGTGAGTGCTCCCTTATTACTATAATGGAAAAATTGAAATGATAAGATGTAATAACGATTTGCAGTTTTAATTAACTGAACGATGTCCAGGGAAACTTTTAAATTAATTCTGCAGACATTTACTGAATGATTAACATGTGCACTGTGGAATGTTTATTCTTCCTTTCTCTTATATTTGAATGTTTTTATGAAATATCTTTGATTAGCAACTACTTCAAACCTAGTTGACCTTAGGTGACAAACTTCTGAGTAAGGAGACAAGAATTAGGCAGGGTCACAGTTTTTCTCTTCACCAGTACCTAATGAAATGAACAACAAGAAAAAAATTTCATTGACAAAGCCCAAAATTCACCAGCAGCTGTAACAAGGTAAAGGATAAAACTTACACATAAATTAAATGTTACCAAAAAAAGTGACCAACAAATGAAACAGAATATTCTGGTGCAGTAGATATGTCTCCTCACCCTGCCGCTATTCCTCAAAGCAGACTGAGAGGAAATAAGGGTGTGATGGGGAGTTGACAGCTTTCTGAGTATTCTCGCTAATACCGTTATTAATACGTGAAGAATTCTGAGGGTGTAGATAAGTAACTCTGGGGAGCATGGAGAGATGAGGGAATCCAAGAAAATTGTTTTAGATAGAAGCCTCCATAAACCACACGGGACCTCAGTGGAGACAATAAGTTCCCCCCCTCCCGGAGCTCTCCATTTCCCAGGTAGACAGGCTGAGCAAAAGAACTGATACAAGTTATGCTGGAGGCTTCTACCACCCATGACTGGTTAGACTGGGCTGGGATAGGCTGTTTAACAGGATCTTACAAGAGAGTAGAGCTAATAAGGGCATCACTCAGCTCTAACTTCCCTCTTTTCTTTCCCTTATCCTGCATCCTCATGTTAGAGAAAGTTAGTTAGAAAACAACTCCAAACTCTTAAACTGAGGGAAGAAAAACTGGCATATATCAGAGCAAAGTGAAAGTCTGAAAGTTCTGTCCATGCTAAGCATGAACTGGATGAACTATAGTGACATGACCATCTTTCAAGGATGGTAGAAAGAAACATGATTTTTGAAAAACAGATGAAGGATCTAGTGCAGATGAAAACAACTGTTAAGGAAAAACTGGAGCTGGACAGTACTTAAAGTGATTAAAAACAGATTTTATTCAGAAAAACTATTCAGGGGAAAAGAGACCTCAGTATAAAAACTAGGCTCAATTCTGAATACAACAAGGAAAAGTGGGAATTTATAATCAAGGAGCAGAGTGGGGACGAGGTGGGTGGTTAGTGGATGAAAAATTACTAGGGGCGCCTGGGTGGCTCAGTCATTAAGTGTCTGCCTTCGGCTCAGGTCACGATCCCAGGGTCCTGGGATCGAGCCCCACATCTGGCTCCCTGCTCTGCGGAGAGCCTGCTTCTCCCTCTGCCTGCCGCTCCCCCTGCTTGTGTGCTCTTTCTCTGTCAAATAAATGAATAAAACCTTAAAAAAAATGTTAAAAAAAATTACTAAGAAGAAACATCAGTGATAAAGGGAGATTCTGGCTAAACCAGCCTAACAAGATTCTTGCTAAAGATGGGCCAAAGTGATCAAACATCATCTGGGGAATAGTAGGAGATGAAGAATTTGGTAAAATGTTGAAGATGATCAGATACTGAGTTTAGGGGGATTCTAGCTAATCTGACTTAACAGATTCTTGCTAAAACTGGGTGATGCAGAGATAAACAAAATTCCAAAAGATGGAAAAAAGTTCAAAAGTCAAGACTAATTGGGAAGGGGATTCAGCAGACCCTGACTAAAGTTTGGTCAAGGAGAGATTGTTTGTCACAACCCAGAGAAGAGAAGAATATTCTTTAAAGTTTATTTATTTCAGTAATCTCTACACCTAACCTGGGGCTCAAAGTCACCACCCAAAGATCAAGAGTTGCATGCTCTTCTGATTGAGCCAGCTAGGCACCCTGAGAAGCATATTCGTTATGAATGTTTTCTGCTATAGACTCAGTAAGAAATAGTATTCAATAAATAAAAAGTCCAGGATAAGACATTAAAACAACGGAATAATTTAGGGGCGCCTGGTTGGCTCAGTCAGTGAAGCATGTGACTCTTGATCTTGGGGTTGTAGATTCAACAGCAAGGAACAAAATAGACTTGACTGAAAATCAGGTTAATGGCATGGAGGAAAGACTTGAGACAGACACAATGAATGAAGAGAGAAAGGCCACAGAGATTTGAGAATTAAAAAAAAAAAATCTATAGTCAAATATGATCCAGTATTGGGCTAACTGGTGTCCTGAAGGAAGAGAACACAACAAATTCAAAGATAATAAGAGCTATTGTTCAGAAAACTACCCATCTTATACCAGGGAAAATTGATTTAGAAAAATTGAAATCGAGATATATTCTGGTTAAGTTCTTGAACCTCAGGGTTAAATATATAAATCCTTCAGGTATCTTTTTTTTTTTTTTTTAAGATTTTATTTATTGGGCGCCTGGGTGGCTCAGTTGGTTAAGCGACTGCCTTCAGCTCAGGTCATGATCCTGGAGTCCCTGGATCGAGTCCCGCATTGGGCTCCCTACTTGGCAGGGAGACTGCTTCGCCCTCTGACCCTCCCCTCTCTCATGTGCTCTCTCTCTCTCTCATTCTGTCTCTCAAATAAATAAATAAAATCTTTAAAAAAAAATAAAGATTTTATTTATTTATTTGACAGAGAGAGACACAGCGAGAGAGGGAACACAAGCAGGGGGAGTGGGAGAGGAAGAAGCAGACTTCCTGCTGAGCAGGGAGCCCTATGTGGGGCTCGATCCCAGGACCGGGGATCATGACCTGAGCCGAAGGTAGACACCTAACGGCTGAGCCACCCAGGCGCCCCCTTCAGGTATCTTGAAAGAAAAAAAAAAATCATATGTGGGAAAAGTTTGATTCATCTGAGATTTTCCCATAGCAAATGTTAGGAAAAAAGACAAAGGAGTGAGGGCTATAAAATTCTGAGAGAAAGAAAGTGAAGAAAGAGGCATTTCTATGCAAGTATTTGTTCAGTATAAATGCAACAGGTAGATAAGAATGAACTCAGGTAACACCCCCCCCCCCCCCCAAAACCCCAAATAATCCAATTAAAAAATGGGCAGGAGACATGAACAGATATTTCTCCAAAGAAGACATACAGATGGCCAACAGACACATGAAAAGATATTCAACATCACTGATCATCAGGGAAATACAAATCACAACTACAATAAGGTATCACCTCACACCTGTCAGAATGGCTAAAATCAAAAACTCAAGAAACAACTGGTGTTGGTGAGGATGTGGAGAAAATGGAATGCTCATGCACTGTTGGTGGGAATGCAAACTGGTGCAGTCATTCTGGAAAACAGTATGGCGGTTCCTCAAAAAGTTAAAAATAGGATTACCATATGATCCAGTAATCATACTACTGGGTATTTACCAGAAGAATACAAAAACACTAATGTGAAGGGATACATGCACCCCATATTTACTGCAGCATTATTTACAATAGCCAAATTATGGAAGCATCCCAAGTGTCCATTGATTGATGAATGGTTATAGAAGACATGGTATATATATATATATATATATATATAATGGAATATTACTCAGCCATAAGAAAGAATGAAATCTTGCCATTTGCAACAATATGGTGGAGCTAGAGAGTATAATGCTAAGCAAAATAAGTCAGTCAGAGGAAGACAAATACCATATGATTTCACTCATGTGGCATTTAAGAAACAAGACAAACAAGCAAAGGGAGAGAGAGAGAGAGAGAGAGAAATCAAGAAACAGACTCTTAATTATAGAGAACAACCTGATGGTTACCCGAGGGGAGTTAGGTGAGAGGATGGGTGAAACAGTGATGGGGATTAAGGAGTGCACTTGTTCTGATGAGCACCAAGTGACGTATGGAATTGTGGAATCACTATATTTTACACCTGAAACTAATAAAAATACTGTATGTAAAAAAAAAAAGAGAGAGAAGAAAAACGGAAAAGAAAAACCAAAGGCATTGTGGCCATTGGCCATTCTTAAACTACCTAGCAAAGAAATCCCACCTACCAGGACATGAATGAATAAAAATAAGGCCTCCAGGGGGTGCCTGGGTGGCACAGTCGGTTAGACGTGGGACCCTTGGTTTCAGCTCAGGTCCTTATCTCAGGATCATGAGATAGAGCCCCTAGTAGCGTTCCTAGTCTGCTTGAGATTCCCTCTCCCTCTTCCTCTGCCCCTCCTGCTTGTGCTCTCTCTCTCTCAAACAAATGCATAAATCTTTAAAAATAAAAAATAAAACCTCCAGGAATGGTGAATCTGGAGGATAAAAGGGCAGGTGGTAAGCACTGAATCCATCTGAATATAGAAGTGAGATTAAACAACTAGGAGAAATATGGTTGCTATAGGCATAAGTATTATAAAACCCTGATAAAACATAATATAAACCACAAAAATTGGGAGTTGGAGTCAGTTTGAGAGGAAGTACACTAATGTTAATTATTTCATTTTGCAGGGCAAGTTGTCAATTGACACTATTAATAAAGAAATATGGGCTGTTCTGATTTCTTCATATTTATATATTTTCTTTGCCCATATTCCTTTTGCTTCTATCTTTGCTGCCTTTCTCTTTTATATATATTTTTTAACCAATGTGTGTTGAATATTAATCTACATAAACTGAATACTTAATATTGTTGAAGTAATTCTGCAGTTTTCATGGAACTGTAAATTCTATGAAGATTGGGAATGTGTTTTATTCTTCTTTGAATTCTCTCAGCACCTGGCATGGGGACTTGCACATAGTAGACCATTAATAAATTTTTTTTGAATGAATGAACTAACTTGCTTTGTTTCATATACATTTTGTTGCTAGAACAATGGCTGAAGACTGGCTGGAAATACAAGGAAAATGAACCACAATTGGAAAATATAATAAAGCCTGTCACCCGCATCTGAGAGACCTATTATAAATGCTTCTGATGCCTCGTTAAGGACATTCTATTGTTTTCAGAATGCCTTTCCCCCCTAGTAAATAATCTCTTTCTGTAATGTAATCATTGACACTGCTATCAAAATGATCAGTTCCAAACACAATCTGATCCTGTCATTTCTCTGCTTAAAAACCTGCAATGCCCGCCCCCCCCCCCCCCCCCACAGTCTATACAACAGAGTCCAAATTCCTAACTATGGCACGGAAGGTCCTAGATGTTCTGGCGTCAGTCCACTTTTTCCTAGCCAATGCATCCCACATGCTATCCATCCAGGGGTACTTGCAATTTCTGAAACATGCTATACATACTTGTGCTTCTATGTCTTTGCTCATGTTGTTTCCTCTATTTAAAATGTGACTCCTCATCCCATATCTTGCTCTTCTGCTAACTGCAGGCATCACCATACTAGTCTTTTTCTAGGGACTCAACTCAAATGCTTTTTCTGTAAGACTTTGCTGTCTCCCATGCTTAAATAATTTACCATTTGTTGTTCTCTTGTAGTGCTTTGCTCATGCTCCATGTATGGTATGATAGCTAATTGTTTATATACCTAACCCTCTCTCCTAGATTGTGAACTTCTTGGTTTGTACATTTCATTTTCCCATATTCTTTCGGCTATGTCTCATGTTTTCTAGAAAGCTGACACAGAGTATGTGCCTAACACATAGTAAATGCGCAATAAATGTAGTTTGGAATAAAAAAACACAGGCACTTATATTTCCACATAAAAATACATATTAAAAAATTCTTCTAAGTACAATGGGGCTAAACTGAAAATCCTAAGAGTTGGTAGAAGATGGAAAAACTGTCTGTTAAACCATAGGTGAATTCTGTCCTGATTAAAAAAAAAAAGACTTGAACATTTCTTCAGAGGCAGACTGCTCTGGAAAAACTACATGAATTGTTCAACCTCTCCTATTAAAGCAGGTATACGTTTATTATTCTTGGAAAACTATAACTTGAGTATAGATGCTTTTAGTCTGTGAAGCTGGGTGCTCCATTTGGATATGCAAATCTGTGTGTGTGGAGCTGGAGCTTTGCTTCCGCAGACATTGCTGCATGAGAGAAGAGAAAAACTGTTTCTTTTCTCTCTGTAGATGTAGACTGCATATGTGTCAATATATTGTTTCTGTGATGATGTGAATGTCTTCCTTTGAGCCCTTGCTCTGAGGAGTGCGAAAGCTGAGATCTAAAAGATATAGGCAAACAAGGACAGGCATGATCATTACTACTTACTGGAGAAATAATTATGCAAAGGGACTGGACTGGTTTTGGCGAAGCTCTACCTGGACCTACCTGTAAAGACTGAATGACTCAGTCTTTGTGAGAAATGTGCTGATGTTGGACAGTTAATGCTCTTAAGGCAATGGCCCAGTTGGGTCAAAGGTCAAGGTCATACCCCTGGCGATGGGAGGTGGGGTCTCCTCTAAAGGAGTAGATATTCCCAAGTCAGTCATCTTAGTGAGAGGCAGCAACTCGGACAGAAAATGGGACTTTGAAAATGGACTTTAAATTGGATAAGGAGAGTTGTTTTCTTCTCTGAGCTTCTTCTCTCTGTGGTTGAGCCCGAATGCCCAAGACATGGTCGGGGGAACTCTTGATGGAGAGGGAAGCTGTCATCAGCCACATGGACCCTGGGTGCAAGCTCAACAATAAAGCCCATGAGGGCTTTGAGAGTAGCCATGTCATAACTGCAGGTTACTCTGGATTATTCTTCCTTTCTAACATTGTTACATAACACTGGTCTTAGTTGTGCTGTAAGGAGACTTTGATGGGAAGAACCTGCATTTGTCATGTCCTGGAGAAGAGAGGGCAATGCTTTTTTCTGCCAGGTCCCAAGATACTGGTGAAAGGTGCATTGGCTAGAGAGAGATCAGTGTCCCAGAATATCAGGGTATGGGACATCTGAAGTAGAGGCAGGAGTAATTCAGTTATTTCAGGCATATGTTGGTGATACCATCTGCCCTAGGGACTCCTCAACAGGAAAGAATGGAGAGAAACTTTATTTTTTTTAAGATTTTATTTATTTGACAGAGAGAGAGAGATCACAAGTAGGGGGGGGCAGAGGGAGAGGGGGAAGCAGGCTCCTGGCTGAGCAGGGAGCCCGATGTGGGACTCCATCCCAGGACCCTGAGATCATGACCCAAGCCGAAGACAGACACTTAACCGACTGAGCCACCCAGGTGCCCCAGGGAGAGAAACTTTAAAGGGGGCTTATATCCTAATAATTTGGAAGGTGGGAGCTCAGTCATTGTAGTTTGGAGTTTTAAATAGGGCCTCCTTTACACTAAAAAATTCATGAAAGCTATGATGCTCTGATTAACAAGGGCACATGAGGCCTTTTATTGAACAAAGCCTTATTATACTGGACATCCTGCTCAAAAGACTTGAGAAAAACAAAGAAAAACAAAATATTCCTCAGTTTGATTTTATATGAGTCTTCTCTGTTTAGTTTCCCTTAGGCTTCTGCTCTTGATCCCCGTTTAGGTGTACATTTAACCAGAAACTGATAGGTGCTTTTCTTCCATTATGTATCCATCCTCTGTTCTCCTCACAAAGTGTTCTGATTAAGCGAGTAAGGGAGAGTTTGAAGCTCTTTCTGGATATTACGTATATGCATGGGTGAATATCTAACTGGTCTTTCAGTGAGGTGAGCATCTAGGTTGACATGATTTTCTTAGGTTGAACAGGAATGTTACTTAACACGTTGGCATAACAGCCACAATCTCATCCCTGTTGATTGCATCTCTGGTCATACTCTGAAAAAAGACTGCATTCAGTTCCTTAGAGCTTTTCTGGATTCATGGTGTTTGCCTTTTTATTCTAACAGCTGCTTATTTGCATAACCTGTTAAAGACATTTCCCTACCGTCAAACTACTGGGCTTCCTCTAGCTTCTTGGACATTTTTTCTTGCTCTTGTAGATTCTGTAAACAAATAGCAACTTTTGCCTTCAACGTAAGTTCTGCTTGCCTGAAATCTTTCATTATCTTCTCCCAACTACACAACAAAGCTGAACTTTGTAGAATATCACTTTGGCATATTAATAATTTCATGTGTCCAAGGCCTTCCTGAAATTCTTAGTTTCTTCATAGATCTTTCCCTGGGACTTAGACACTATAAAATAGCTAATTTACTTCATGCAACAAACACTTATTGAATACCTACTATGTTGCACACCCAGGCTGCCTATTGGGGCTACATAGTAGAGGAACTCACATTTGGTTTGAAGCCTAGACTATCTGACTCACTGTTCTAGTTTCTTAACTCCTCCAGGATTACCTTGAAAAGTCAAACCTCTTCTTATGACTGCTGAATGCCACAAAGGAGATTGCAGCTAAGAAGGAGAGCAATCCAGGTTACTGAGGTGATTACTGAAGAGGGGGAGGGTCCCATGCAAAAAATTGGGGAGAAATACTGGAATCCAAGGACACTAGGGAAGAAGCATACTTTATTTTTTTAAGTAGGTTTTAAGCCCAAGGTAGGACTCAAGCTCACGACCCCCTCACCCCCATCAAGGGTCACATGTTCTACAGACTGAGACAGCCCAGAACCACCCCCCTCCAGGGGACCTACTTTAAAGGTCAGATGTTTTCTAAGTTAATGTAGGGTTTCATTTTTGTTATGTGTTTGTTATCCTATAAACAAGACCAGTATAAATGAAAATGCGAAATTATGCATATTTCATTATTTTTCAGTTAATATATTTATTACAGCATTAATGTGTTGATATGATTCTTTTATATAACATTTCCTTCCATCAAAAAATTTTGAGGAAAAATATTATGTTTCTTGGTGAAGTTTTCGTAAAGAACATGAGGTCTTTAGAATGTGGGGTCACAAAGGGCAGGAGACAGTTTTTTTTTCTTTGCGATATATACCTCCTGACATACTCCGGTGTTTTGTTGAGGAGGTCTGAAGATACGGTAATTCTAGTTCTGAAGGAGCAAGGAAGGGACCCATCACTGCCTCTGCACCCTACCAGCTGAAGGAGCACACCTCAGTCTCTTCCTTTTGTCTTCTGAAAATAAAAGGGAGGCATAGGATGTTAGAGTGGAGGGTTTCCTAGGGGTTAAACCCGGGTGCTTAAAAAACCCTTGCGAACCCTACAGCTTTTACTTAAGTAGCTCCTGTAAAACAGATGTTCTCCGAAATAAGAGAGCTGGAGCAGACACGCCCGTCTGGCCGATTTGGGATTACAGCTCAGGTGGGGGCAGCCGCCTGGTCCGGAGCTGAAGGTGCCTACATTCTGCAGGTGCGGTGATTTTTATCTCGCACCGCCCCGGCTCCCGAGAGGGCGGGACTCGCGGCGTTGCAGAGCGTGGGACTTGACCCCTGAAGCCCGAGTCTAAACGTATTCCACGCAGCAGACATTTATCTGGCCGGGTGCCCACACCTGGCCCGGGGGAGGGGAAACAGCTTCTAGAGGAACCGCAGAGAGGAGATGAGCCCCTCGTTTGGGACGCCAGAGGGCTGGTCCCGCTAGGCTCTGTCCGACTGCTTTCCCGTGATTGCTTTCATCACCTGTCCATCATCCCAGTGCCCTATTTCTACTGGCTCAGCCGTGTGCCACTCGGTTCCGCCGCGCTGACCCCCATTGGCCCTTCTCCGGCCGAGGCCCCGCCCCACGAGCTGGGCATGGGGAGTAGGGCGCGGAGGAGAGAGAGCGGAGCGCTTGCTCTGGGCTGGGGGGAGGCGGTGGCGGAGAAGGAGGAGGAGAAGAAGGAGGAGCTGGGCCAGCAGGAGGCAGCGGCCGCGACCGGGCTGGGGTGATGGTGCAGGTGCCCGGGGCCCGCGCGGAGCTGCCCGGCTGAGGGGCGCCTGGTCCGGGGTCCGCAGCGCCGCCGCGTCTTTCCCGGCGGCGGGCGGGCGGGAAGATGCTGAGCAGGTTGATGAGCGGCAGCAGCAGGAGCCTGGAGCGCGAGTACAGCTGCACCGTGCGGCTGCTGGACGACAGCGAGTACACCTGCACCATCCAGGTCAGTGCTGCGCTGCCCTGCCCGCGGGACCCCGAGTCTGGCTAACTTGGCCCGCGGCCGCCTCCCGGGGTCGCCGCAGACCCCAGTGCTTTGTCCGTCCCTGGCTGCGGCGGCCAGCCCCGGTGCAGAGCGCCTCCGCCCGAGACCCGGTCCGGGGCGGGGTACCGGGCGCTCGGCGCAGCTGCGGTGAGAGTCCCTCCGTCCCGGACCCTCAGCTCGCTCCCTGCCCTCTCCCAGGGTGAGGGCGCCCCATCCTGGCTCCTCGAGCCTGCCGGGGTGGGGAGCATCTTCCGCTGGCGTCCGGAGGGAGGCGGGCAGGGCGGGAGGCTCCTACCCGGGCCGCCCCGTCGGGGGGCTCAGGCTTGGCTCTCTGGCCAGGCAAGGACCGCTAGCCGGCGTTTCTTATCTATCTTTGGTTGGAAGGATAATGCTGTATGTCATAATCACCCGCCCCCCCCTCCCCACCCCGGCATTTGTGAATCAGAGCTCTCAGAAGGTAAAAGTGAACGCGCAGCCCATGCAGAGTGGCCTATGGAAGGGAGACCAGCCCTCTGGGTTCCTGAGATTAGGCCCCCCTCCCGCCTTTCGCTCCCCAGATCTCATTGTGTTGGGCAATTTTGAGGGGGGCGTGAGGTAAAGATTTAGCAACAAGTACCAGAGATTTGAGGGTTGACCGTGGCGAGAAAGAATAGGTGACTTACAAAAAACGCCAACAATATGTTAATACTTCGCAGCATTTCTTCAGAACCTGGTATTTTGGAAGGGATTTTTACAACCTCTTGCTTATGTTTTTTCACTACTGCCGTGTGGCACGTCTGGAGTAGTAGTCTTTCCCAGGAATGCAGTCACAGTCCTCTCTCCTCCTCTGTAAAGTCAGAGATAGGAACATTGACAATGCTCCGGTGTTCAGTTCAGCAGCCGAAGGATCCTGCGCTCGCTGCCGGAAACTGCTCTTTCTGGAGAAGCAAATAGAGTTGGACCCGGAGGGGTCTCACCTGATCCCTTGCCTTTGCAGCAAGAAACCAGAGGGGGCTTCTCGCCTCAGATGTGGCAGACAAAAACTGTCGGCCTCTGGTCCTACCCTCTTTGTCTCCCGTCCCGCCCCCCCCATTTATTTTTTTGCTGACAATGCTCAATAGCGGAAAACAGCGGTGTGTGAGAAAGACGCTGGGTAGTGGATGAGAGCGGCTGCCCTCTGCTGACTCCGTGCTCATTTCAGCCTTCTCTCCACTTTACCTTTTTTTTTTTTTTCGTT
Organism: Neomonachus schauinslandi; assembly: GCF_002201575.2. Lineage (NCBI taxonomy): Eukaryota > Metazoa > Chordata > Mammalia > Carnivora > Phocidae > Neomonachus > Neomonachus schauinslandi. The sequence continues at coordinate 84,765,478 of NC_058411.1, read as the reverse complement.
TTACAAGCAGATGCTATTTTTTTAATTAACAGTGATTTTAAAACAAGTTGAAAATGAGACTTATCATTCTCCAGTTTGGTGATGGTAGTGGTTTTGTTTTCCTCTCCCTCCACCTCTTCATTTTTTTCCTTCATCATTATCAACATTTAAAGGTCCTGAGACTCTAGAGACATCAAAATCATCTTGATGACATGTCTCCACTTTCCCTTTTCTCCCACTCCCCAAACCAGCTCTGGGTATAAGTGCTGACTGCCGCCAAAGATCCAGGAGGGCAGAGAAAGGGAACAAAATCACTCTTTTAAGGCCACTTAAATACAGATTAAACAGTCATAACGACGCTAGCCATCAAATGAAAGGATTTTTGTAGTTGAATATGATAGATGTTCTGTTATTATTTCCTTACTGAATGAGTGGCATGCTACTTTTTGTTTCTATTGTATCTTTATTTGTCGTGTACAGTTCCTTTTTGTTTTTCAGTTGGGGGAGGAGAAGGCATTGACTTGACATATTCACTATTTGAATACATTGTCTAGAGCTTTTAAAGTTTTTATCCTTTCGTTTTAAAATTTAAAGCATTTACACGATAGCATATCAACGGCAGTGTGAGATTTAGACTTTGTGAGTCCTAAAAATACTTTGGGGTATATGGTGAAATAAAATTTCTGGGGCAGGTCATTAACTTTTGCCAAGGTATAGAGTACAAATGAAACGCAATTCACATCACCACTCCACTAGTGGCAATCTTGTGATTTTAAGGTATCACAATAAGACAACTAGTAATTTCCCCAGTTGGTGGAACCTCTGAAGTTGGTTGATTGGTATTATAGTTGTGGGTAATTTTTATTGCCATTGAGAAAAATAATATTTTTCGGTCAAGCAGGACTTACTGGGTTTATGCTTGTTATATCTTGCTATGGTTGTGTTTATTTTCCTGCTGGTCTTATTTTACATTATTACAATTTAATGTGTTACAAAAATTTAGGCCACAGAAAAATAAGCTTGGTGTAACATGACTATACTGTAGTGAGTGTCCACTGTCTAGACATGTTAATGATAGTGCACTGTGATTCTTAAGTGAAAATTAAACACAGGAATTCTGAAGTTTATGTAATATTGTCAGTCTTTGGCACCACTACTGTGAATTGCTTTTGTTTTTACCCAATGTGAGGAAAGGTTAAAAAAAAAAAGACAGGATCTTATGTGAAATTAATATTTTGTGCAGATAGCTTTTTTGAGCTTCTAGAGATTGAGCTTTTCTTAGCAACTTTCTCCCCCTTATCCATTTCTGTAGTGTGTGTGTGTGTGTGTGTTTGTGTTTGTGCATGCACTTATTTGTCAAACATTGGACATAGAGTCTTTTAAATCAGTATGGAAAGAAACTGTGAGCTACTTGCTAGGTTAAAGCAATATTCCTAACATTTTAGGAATTGCTGTACAGTATATTTTAAAAATTTTTTGGTGATAGTTTGGAATCATTTTCCTTAAAGTACTGTTTGCCATATTTTTCTTTAAATAAGGTATATATTTTAGAAAGATTTCAGTACTTCTTGAGATAATCAGAGAACACTTAGGGGATTAGAGAGTCAGAAATGTATCACTGGGTTAGAGCCATAATAGCCACATTTAGTAAATTTCAGTTGTAGAAAATTCTGTCAAAGTATTGGTCTTGTCTTTCATATTGCACCAGTTATACCGCTCTGGCATTTAGAATGTGATTATTAAGGTAAGGAAAATGCCTTATATCCTCTCAATGAAGGTTGCCACAGTTACCAGACTATTCTTTTATTCTTTCTGATATGCAAATGTATTTGTAGATCATGAGAAATGAAAGTATACATAGGAGGCTTGTAATATAATTGCTCCCCTGTGAAGAACATTGCTAACAGCTCCCTGCCAGTTTTGAAGGTCATTGCCTCATAAATGCAGATCTGGTCCATATTTTTCACACATCTGTTTCATTTATGAATATCTGCATTTATTTACCACATTTACTACCCTACTTTGTTATTTTATTTGGGAGCAAATAGGAAAAATGAAAAGGCTCCCTAATATCTTTGAACTCAGTATATCAAATGGAATCATTTAAATGCTTAGACATGTAATATCCTAAGTAATAGATTTTTAACTATCTTTTGAGTTATAATAGTTTATAAAATATTAAGAATATATATTACGGAAGTGCCAGTAGAAATATGTACCAAAAATACATATTTTCAAGTCAGAAATATTAATCACTTTTTTCTGATTACTGAAAAGTAAAGCTGCCCCAGAAATGAATTTGATTTTACTGGGAACACATTAAAATAACAACTGACCAAGCAGCTAGCTTAAATTTGTTTTTGCAGTTAAATGAGGTACTACCAGAAGTAAAATGCCGGTGTACAGAAACCGTTCTATAGTGCAACCAAGATCGGGACTTGATTGTGTCTCAGCCATTCAGTAACTGTGGGACCTAGGGTAAGGGAGCGAATACTGGGGGAGAGAACAAATGTATTGAGCCCTGTACTTGCCAGGTGCCCCGCTTGTGCTGTTTTCTCACTAAACTCACAACAGCATATGGATTCGTTATACACCCATTGTACCAGCTGAAGAAAATAAGATTGTGGATTGGTGGGAGAGCTGATGTTTCTTGAATGGCCAACTCTACTACGCTTTCTGTGAGGTGTTTTGCCTATACCTTACATCAACTATTTGAGAAGTAGGTGGTAGTATCTTCATTTTACAGATGAAAGGCTTGGATGAAGGAACTTGGTCAAAGCTAGTAGGTGGCTGGACTATATTTTAAACCCTGGTCATTTTGTCTCTAAATCCCATCTTTGTTCTCTCTATTCTTTCTGACTCCCTAAGTTATTTCACCTGTCTGTAACCATAATTTCCTCATCTGTAAAATGGTAATAATACTTATTTCACAGTAAAGAAAAAATTATTTGGTAATGTCATTACAAATAATATTTAAACAGACTAATATACATTGTGCCTTGTTCTATCAAATCAAAAATAGGATTGAGAAAATTTTTTGAAAATAAATTAAACATTAAGTCTCCTCAAAATGATTTTTTTAAAAGATTTTATTTATTTGAGAGAGAGAGTGTGTGTGTGAGTGTGGGGGAGGGGAAAAGGGAGAGGGAGAGAACCTGAAGCAGACTCCCTGCTGAGCACAGAGCCAGCTCCGGGCTCCATCCCTTGACCGTGAGATCATAACCGGAGCAGAAACCAAGAGCGGGCACCTAACTGACTGAGCCACCAGGTGCCCCTACTTAAAAATTTCTGATTGGCTCAGGTCATGATCTCAGGGTCCTAGGATCAAGTCCCCCTTACGCTCCCTGCTCAGTGGGAAGTCTGCTTCTCCCTCTGCCCCTCCCTCCCACTCATGCTCTCTCTCTCAAATAAATAAAATCTTAAAAAAAATGATTTCTGATTAATCTCAGTGAAATTATAAAATTCAAGGCTGGAACAACTGGATTCTGTAGTAGAACTCTTCTCTAAAATTCAAGAGTTCAGGGGGCACTTGGGTGGCTCAGTGGGTTAAGCATCTGCCTTCAGCTCAGGTCATGATCCCAGGGTCCTGGGCTCCAACCCCACATTGGGCTCCCTGCTCAGGGGGGAGCCTGCTTCTCCCTCTCCCTATGTCCTCTCCCCACTCATTCTCTATCTCAGATAAATAAAATCTTTAAAAAAATAAAATTCAAGAGTTAGGTTTGCTTTCCTTTGATCCTGCCAAGTCTTTGGCTTTAGAGGGGCAATTGTTTCAAGGACCTACAGTGATTTGTCTTTTCTAAGAACTTCTACTTTATACTTGGTAAGCGAAATCCTTGCTTTCATTAATGCAAAAGGGATGTTGTTAGAGAATTAAGGTAATTGTATTCATAGAAAAACACAAAGCTGTTGTATTTTCATGAATATTGGTTCTTTTAAAAACTTTGTTTTTATTCTTTCTGATATAGTCATTTTTGTTATACATTTGTAGTGGTTTATGTATAGGCATTAAAAATGTGCAACCCAAAATAAGCAAGGTTTTAGTTAGATACTATAATAGTTAGATACTATAATCACTATGGTAAAATATTTTGGATTATTTTAATACCTATTTTCTGGTAGATTATACTTTAGAATTTTTAAGGGAGTAAGAGGAAACTATAAATTTTAAACCCTAGGAATTATACCACAGTGCCTTACGTGGTTGTAGTTCAATAAATATTTGTTCTGATTTGTTTGTGCTCCATGATGGCTGTGTTAACTCCAACACTTAAAAATTTCTTGTGCCTGACAACAATAAACATTTTCTAACAACTGTATAAGGCTTTTTATAGTTTCAACCCATCCGATTCCAAACCACTTTGCTCTGTAGCCCCTCTCCCTGGTGAGAAGTATGGTATGTAAATGTATTTTATGGAGCCTTTGAGGTCTCTGATAACTTTCTGCAATTATCCTTTGTTGAATTAGTGGAGCTGCGGTCTAGAGCTTCTTGATTTTTTTCGTTTGTCTCTTAAGATTTCAAGCCTTTCAGGTCTCCCCTCCTCCCATCTCCACAGGTTTAGAAGGCTTAGATCCAATGAATACTGTGTAGTGCAGTGCTTCATGGGGTGTTGGAAGTCTGGCAGAATTAGGATATTGAGCATAGGGCTCACCACAGCCATAGAAACTTCCTTCGTTCCTTTCCCCTAAGTCAGTGCCACAGAAAACCTCCTCCCAGCCTCATTTTCTAGCCTCTTGCCCCAACGGAAAGAGAACCATGCTTCCCACAGGTTCCTAATTATGTCTATTTTAAGCTGAATTCAATCTTCTGATAGCCTCATGTGTAACATTCTGACTCTGCAGACCCTGTTTCCTGGAGCAGCCTCCTGTGGGTCACTCTTCTTCAGCTGGTGTCTAACCAGAGCTGGTACAACAGATGTGAATCTCATGGAGGATTGGCAGCAACCTTATAGCTTCTATATCTTGCCCACGTGGTGCTCAGGGAGGAGGATGCTGCGCTCCTGGAGGCAGGTGGTAGTCATTGCCCCTGTTTTCCTGCATGATACTTGGGGCTGAGGCCAACCACCTGAATGGTTCTGTCATGCAGCTGAGAACTTTGAAGAGTACTAAAGCATCTCCATGCCTATGTTTCAGAGTGAATGGTGTTTCCCTGAGAGACCCAAACATCTTGTTGTATGTTCATTCTAGCCATGGAAGCAGACTTTCCATTCCTTTAAGACCCTAGATCTGGGCGGCCAATACAACTTTTTGAACTCGTACAAACATATTAGCAGAGCCGAAGCTAGAGTAGGGAAAGCAGTTTCTGTTGGAGGCTAACCCTTAGATTTAAATTGTAGCCCTCTTGCCACCCAAGGCCACCATGCCATCCTCATTGTTGTCAATATTTTGTGCAGGATCCTCTGTATTGGTCTTTCACCAACTGTAAAGGCTGTGCTATTTCTGAGGATGGTGTTTTACTTTTGTAGTCTTTCCAGGCTAATGGTATCCTATCTTAGACTTGGGAAGCAGGAACTTAGAAAGACTCTTCAGGTCCAAATTCTTCAGGCTTTTGCTTGCTACTGTCATACTAAACACCAGCTTGTGTGAATCCAGTCCTCTAAGGAGATCCTTCCGTGCCATGCTCATACAGGCAAACTAATTGGGCCACATGCTTGGCAACCACTGAGTTTGTGTACAATAGCTCCATTCACTTGTCTACAGAAAACACCCCTTTGACACTGATTATAGCTTTCATTCCCCCTCCTCTACTTCTGACTCCTTGCATTACCGTGACCTCATCTGCTGGTCCGTATTTAGAGATGCCTTGGACCATTTCAGAAATGCTTTAGGACTCATTCCTGTATGTTAAGGATCATTTCAAAGCCTTAGACAACCTCTGTCCACCAAGGGAAACCGTTCTAGATCAGGACCAAACCTAGCTATTTTTATGCCTTGTTTGAGCCATCTTACTGTGTCACAACTCAGGGAGCTTTTTTCCCTTTGTAGAAATTGTGAACCTCGTTAAAAAGAATGGTCTAGGGGATGAGTTAAAGCAATGGTTCTCAAAGTGTGTTTCCTGGATGAACAGCATCAGTTTCACCTGGGCACTTGTAACAAATGCAAGTTTTTGGCCCCACTGCAGAACTAGTGAATCAGAAATGTGGGGGAGGGGAGCTCAGCAGTCTGTTTTAACAAGTCAGCCAGGTAACTCTTACGCTTTTTCAGGTTTGAGAATCACCAGTACTGGGTCATACAGATATTTAATAGGTAAAAGTGATGAGTTATGTTGACTGAGTATAAAAAGTGAGGGAGAAGAAGAAGCCAAGAGTGAATCTCATATTTCTAACTTTTATTTCTGAATGGCCTTAACTGATTCTCTACCCTTGTAAGGTAAAAGTTAGGTTATTTGCAGATATGCATACTGTTTTCAAGTGGGCAGGATTCCAAAGATTCTACAACAGGTCATCATTCCAATTTGATGCTCTTATGCTTATTGGTTTTATTTTTGTCTTCCTTGACCTAGAAAGAAAACGATTATATTTCTATATTGTTTTTCAAAGAAATCGTCTTAACAACTTAAAGCACTGGGGGTGTAGGAAGGCCCCTGTTTGCAAACATGTAAATAGCAAAAAATAAATGCCATGGAATTCAGTGCTAAGACAAGGTGGTTTGCCATGGCAGTGCAAATATGGGGAAATATGGGGGACTCAAAATTGCTAAATATTTCTCAAAGGAGGTGAGATTTGAACTAGGTCATGAAAGATTGCCAAAAGTAGAAAATGGGCTGTGGGGATGGGTAAAGGGCATTCCAGGCTGAGGTAACAGCAGGCTACTTCAAGGTAGGAAAGCTAAAAATGTAAAGCCAAATATATTTTGTCTTTCCTTTACTATGTTTATCTGACTTACTCTGGTACAGTTGAGGCAAATAACAGAATCTACTTGCTTAGGAAAGATTGCTGTCAGCAAATTTCAATCATTCTTGACGTGCTTAGAAGTGTTAGTCTAACATAAAAATAAACACAAAGCTGGTGTTGAATTAAATCTAACTCCAAAAGTGTACAACACAAATTAAGAGTCTTCACAAAGCAATGGCATCATATAAAGAAGGGGTAGATTCATGTATCAGTCTTAATTCTGTGGCTGCAGTAACTATGCATAAGAATTTTGTTTCCAAGGGACCTCTGGCATAGGGCTTATTTGTCTACACACAAAAAGAAAGTATCAAATCCCAACATTCAGCTGATGTTTGGAAATCCTTTGGCTGATACAGTGCAGCCTAAATGGTGCATTGACAGTTAAGAAATGTGGAGTGGAGCCCTAAAAGGCACAATTCTGCACCTCTATTCCCAGACCTAAGTGGTCACCAAAATCACTTTTCTAGAGGATGGTGGAGTGCTTCCCTGGATTCCCCAGTGAACCCCTGCCTGCCAGCTCTGAAGTTCCCAGCCCCACACGGGGTGCACTTTGAGCACTCCACACAATGCCAGGCTAGAGCTTTGGGGATGGGAACCTCCAGGAAAGTGCTGTTTGGCATTTAGGCAATCAATGTTCGGCAGAATGCCAATGCTAATAGGTTATTTTGCTCTGGAAGAGGAGAAAAAGAAGGGATGGCTTAAAGACTGATGAATAGGGGAATGACTGACAATACAGGCACTCCAGTTTGTTGGAGAGATTAAGGAGGCTTGCTGTGAAGTGGTATTATGGGAGCCAGATAAATTAGCAAAGGCCCACAGGCCCAAGACCTGAAAGAGTGGTACATCAAAATAGCATGCCCCAGGGCACACTCAAATGTCTGGCCACTTTCACTGAACTTGTAGTAGGAAAAAGCCAAATCATTTGGAACCCTCATAGTCTGGTAGTCCATTTAGGCACTCCATAGTCAAGCAAATTACCCCTTGCCTCCAGGCAGGTGCAAAGCCTTATTTCCATATTGCCTGATTTAACTCAGGGGCCTCTAGGCTGGGCCTTAGCCTATTTTTGAGGACACCCAAGTGGAAGAGTTGGCTTCACAAGTACCAAAAGATTCCATATACTCTAGGCAGGAGATGCCACTAAGACTACTGTTTTATCAGACATGAGCCAAGCAGGTAAGAACATTGATCACAACACAGGAAAGCAGAATTAATTCATCTAAGGATCTCAAGTACTTCTAGGGGATAATTTAGGCTGACGAAAACATCCAGCCTGCCCTCTTTCAGATTTTCGCCTCTAGAAAAATCCAGAATCCTCCAGAGTTATTGTGGAATTGGAGGTTTGTAGGTCAGAAGGATCCCATGGACCGGCAGCGATGCCTGGGATGTTATGAGGCATGTAGAGCCTGAAGTTTCACAGTACACTCTCATCCCTGCAACAAAATAACCCATCAGCTCTTTGGGAGGCCACTCAGAAGAAATTTGGCCTTTGAGAGATAAAAATCTGATCAAAACATAAGATAGTCTAGTACTACAGTGCAACTGAATCTACACTTAGCTTTAGATTCTAACATTATGTGAAATAGTTTTTTTTTTTTTTTTTTTTTAAGTGAATGGGAGTTGGCTTGGTGTAGCTTCAGGACATAAGATACTGAACCAACCATTGAAGTGGCAGATTTTATAAGCAGCATAGCTGGTCTGAAAAATCAATACTGACTGCTTATTTTTAAATACACCTTGGATAATTTAGATAAGCTTATTCAAGTGAGTACCCACAGTACTGAAAGCACGTCTAAAAATTGTTTTCTAATAATTTGTATGGCAAAAGAGAACACATTTCTCATATTCCAGTTTTTGATATTGGGTACAGTAGACTGATTATTATTATTTTTTTTAAGACTTTATTTATTTATTTGAGAGAGAGAGAATGAGAGAGAGCACATGAGAGGGGGGAGGGTCAGAGGGAGAAGCAGACTTCCCGCCGAGCAGGGAGCCCGATGCGGGACTCGATCCAGGGACTCCAGGATCATGACCTGAGCCGAAGGCAGTCGCTTAACCAACTGCGCCACCCAGGCGCCCTAGACTGATTATTTTTAATAGATATAATGATAGTATATTGTCTTGCTGCAAATTAGATCTTTTACTATGTCCTTATAAAATATGGAGTATTGCTACTAAGAATATATCTCACATAAAATATCTTTAGTTTCTGGTTGAAAGAAAATAATAAGAAAAGGAAAACTTTCTCTTCATTTCCTGAATTCTACAGTTTTATTTCCTACTATCATTACACCTAGCTCTTCTGTCCATCTCTTATGATCTCCTTTGTTTCATGCTGATTTATACTTAGGGCCACTTATTTAATACCATCTCTTATCACCATTTTTTTTCCTTTTTTAAATATTTGAGGGAAAGAGAGAGAGCACGGGAGTGGGAGGGGGGAGGAGCAGAGAGAGAAGGACAAGCAGACTCTGCACTCGGTGCAGAGCCCAATGTGGGGCTTGATTCCACGACTCTGAGATCATGACCTGAGCCAAAATGAAGAGTTGGAGGCTCAACTGACTGAGCCACCCAAGCGACCCTTTTCCATTTTTTTTTTTTAAAGCAAGCTCTCTGCGCAATGTGGGGCTCAAACTCATGACCCCAAGATCAAGAGTTGCATGCTCCACTGACTGAGCCAGCCAGATGTTCCCTCTTATCACCATTTCTAATTGCCATCACTACTAAGTTACACCTTTGCTTATGGTCAAATTCTTTGTGTGGTGGCCACACCTGCTGTTGGTAGTGGTGGGAGGTGTTAAGAAAAGGTGCAATTAAAATGTGTGTAAATATACACTGAAGCATAATGTGATCCATATCCTTTAATTTCATTATTTAATGCAATAGTGTTGTATATTTTAATCAGCTGGAATTTGAAACAATATACACAAATGAAAATCTGTATTATATAAAGTGATATCTTGGGGCTGCACTGAATATTATATGTTTAGAGCTTTCTGTTAACTTTTTTACAATTATTTCTTAGTAGATAAATAGACTCAATGAGGCTCTTCCTGTACTGTAACTTCAGGTCAGTATTTAGGGACTGGGTCTGCACAGTGGGGGCAATTCCCATGATCAGGAGGGTCTTTATTGTGGACAGCTGAAGTTGGTGAAATTGTAGGGAGAGTGGAAATAATTGATAAAGAGAGAAACAAGAGATCAAAACCAGAGAAAACATTGGGATGGAGCAAGATGAGCCCTAAGCCTAAATACCTAATCAAAATCTAGAGGGAGAATCTGGAGAAGCAGGTTGGGAAATGAAAGAATATTGGAGGTCTTTTTCGTTGTTGCTGCTGTGTGGTAGGAGAGGCTTAATGGTTTAAAGGAGCTCTCTGAGATTGGCTCCCATGTGGAGGTAATATTTAAAATACTCAATAACTGGGGCTCCTGGCTGGCTTAGTCAGTGGAGCATGTGACTCTTGATCTCGGGGGTCTTGAGTTAGAGCCCTATGTTGGGCCTAGAGCTTAGTTAAATAATAAAATAAAAAAAATACTCAATAATCAGTGAGTCACAGTGAATAATATCTCACTGACCAAGATTCTGCTAGAACACACTGGAATTGAATCTGGGGCCCTCTGCTGGGCCAGACACTATTTAGTGTTGAATCATGGGAGGTGGGGTTCAGAGTGGTCCCAGGGAAGAGGGAGGGGCCTCTTAGGGCAGTGGCTATTGGCCAACTGGTAGGGAAATGTTTCTATCTATCTATCTATCTATCTATCTATCTATCTATCTATCTATATTTCAATATTTTAATGACTAGTGGGGTCTTATTGGAGCAGGCCAACCTAAATCCACTCCTCATTCTGTCAGGTGGGATGAGATGGGAAGCCTCTTCCTCTTCTGACTGTAGTCTCTGTGATGGTAGGAATCAGAGCCTCCTACATCTGTCTTCTCTGGCTCTCCATTTGTTGCTTGCCAGATACAGTGTCCAAATGGTCTAGGTTTTACCTTCCTGTGGGGGTGGTAGGCTTCACATGCTTCCAAAATGCAACTTCGATCATTTTCTTTTTTAAAAACCTTTCAAGATTCTCCCTTTACCTGCTAGATAACAGCCTTTTAGCACATCACAGATGTCCTTCCATTACCTTTGCTGCCTTTCTTTTGAGACTTGTCTCCTGTCATCCTCCATATGCATTTTATTCCACTTTGTAGATCACCAGCATCTCATCACCTTATTCCAAGGTAAACTCCCTCACCAGTGTTGCTGGGCTGTGCTTTGGGGGACCTTATTATAGTATTTACCATATTCACTTGTAAATATTTACTCACATGTCTGCCTCTCAGTAGACAACTATATGAAGGGCAGGGATTGCATCTTTGTACAGTTAGTATCTACGGTCTCACCCAGGGGCTCGATAAATGTTAATTGTAGATGTGCATGAATGATGAAGAGGATTATTAATAATGCAAATGTAAAGTTACCTCTGACTTGAGCTAAATAGAGGTAGGATAAGAGTTTAAAAATAATATCTTGGTAGTTTTTTTTGCATCTTTATTTTTTCTGTGATTCTCTGTTCCTCTCGTAAGGTTTCTCTGACATAATTAATTACAATTAAAATGAATGTACTGACAAATTAGGCATATCATAACATGCCATTGTTATGTTTTAGAGAGTTATTTGGTGAATGTCCATATTACATATTTTAATTTAATATGGTAATTGAGCCATTTAAAAATTTATTGAGTACTTACTGTGTTCTGGGCTCTGTGATAAGCACTTTATGTGCATCCTTCATTTAATCCTACCTGTTTAATGGAAAATATTATTGTTTCTAATTCCAAATGAGTACAATAAGGCTTAGAGATGTTAAATAATTTGTCTAATGTCACACAGCTAGTCTGTGGGGGAGCTGGGATTCGAACTCTGTATGACCTCATTGTTGTTCTTACTCATGGCTCTCTGATGAAGCGGGCAGTATAGTCCAAAGGGGAAAACATTAACTTGGTGGAGTCAGGAGACTTGTGTTCAATGCCTGACTCTCTTGACTGATTAACTTTGGGGCCTTGAGCAGATAACTTAACCTTTCATCTGCAAAATGAGGAGACTCAAAAAGAAGACCCCTCCAGTCTCTTTCAGCATAAACATCCTACAGTTCCCAAGAAATTTGTCCATGGCTCAGTAGTGTTTTTCTTTGTGTTCCCTCTGTGAAGGATATTCTTTACAAACGCAAATATTCCTTTTAAAGAAAGAGATGTCAAGGCAGATCTTTGTGACTGCTTCAGTCTGTGTTTTGTCCCTTAGTTTTGCAAAATACAAAATAGAGCTTTATCTACTCGTTCAACACAGATCACATTCTGGGGGATTGACTCATGCTGATCAAAAATAAGATTTTTTTTTTTTTGTAATTTAGAATCTCTGTTAATTATGGTGGGATAGTGAATACTAGTTTCTTTTTTTTTCTTTTTTAAGATTTATTTATTTGACAGAGAGAGACACAGTGAGAGAGGGAACACAAGCAGGGGGAGTGGGTGAGGGAGAAGCAGGCTTCCTGCTGAGCAGGGAGCCCGATGCTGGGCTCGATCCCAGGACCCTGGGGTCATTATCTGAGCCAAAGGCAGGCACTTTAACGACTGAGCCACCCAGGTGCCTCTGAATACTAGTTTCTGCCATTGTAGGCACTTCTTCAGGATCAGAGACTTTGGAAAAACAAATTTGGAAGTGTTTTTTTTTTTTTTAAGATTTTATTTATTTATTTGAGAGAGAGAGCAAGAGAGAGAGAACATGAGCTGGGGGGTGGTGAGTTTGGGAGAGGGAGAAGCAAACAAAGCAGACTCCCCGATGAGTAGGGAGCCTGAGATGGGGCTTCATCCCAGGACTCCAGGATCATGACCTGAGCCAAAGGCAGATGATTAACCAACTGAGCCACCCAGGTGCCCCTTGAAAGCTGTTTTGGAAGGCAAATGGTTTTCAGGGGTATTCTTCTAGGTTGTGTAAAAGTCTTATAAGCTATGTCTGTTTCATAGTACAGGCCTAGTAATTACGAATCTACGAGACTCAGTTTTTCCATCTTCCTTGATTAGTACTTTGTAAGTGCTGATGAAGTCTTGCTTTTAGCCCTTCCCCGGCTTCATGCAGATTATTGTATATATGTTAATAATACAATTTTAATTTTTCTTCTTTTTAAAGGTATGTCCCAGTCTAGAGGGTACACTTTGATTACTTTGATTGCACTTGAGTGTTTCTCGAGACTTTATTTTTATTTTTATTTTATTTTTTATTTTAAGATTTTATTTATTTATTTGAGAGAGAGAATGAGATAGAGCATGAGAGGGGGGAGGGTCAGAGGGAGAAGCAGACTCCCCGCTGAGCAGGGATCCCGATGTGGGAATCAGTCCAGGGACTCCAGGATCATGACCTGAGCTGAAGGCAGTCGCTTGACCAACTGAGCCACCCAGGCGCCCAAGACTATTTATTTTTAAAAGATAGAGTGAGCAAGAGAGAGAGCATGAGTGGGGGGAGATGAGAGGGAGAAGCAGGCTCTCCACTGAGCAGGGAGCCTTACACTGGGCTTGATCCCAGGATCCTGAGATCATGACCTGAGCTGAAGGCAGATGGTTAACTGAGCCACCCAGGCACCCCTCAAGACTACTTTAAATGCCATTTTCTCCCCTCCCTTAATGGACTTGGCCAGATAATTTAATTTATGTTGACTTGTACTACTTTGTCTTTTAGAGGGAGGCCTCCCTTTTTTTAAACTTTGACCTCAAATTCTGCATGGTCCTCATGTATGTTACCACTACATCACCACTCTGTCATAGGCAATATTATGTAATCTTGATGCCATCCATAGAAGGCATACACCACATGTTATAGAACTCTAGAGTGAATTTTGATACATTGTAGACATTTCTACTATTCTTTTGCTCTCAAGTTTCCAAATACTATTTTTTTTTGCATCTCCCACACTTTAACTTGGCTTCTTTTTTTTTTAAAGATTATATTTATTTATTTGACAAAGAGAGACAGCTAGAGAGGGAATACAAGCAGGGAGAGCGGGAGAGGGAGAAGCAGGCTCCTGGCTGAGGAGGGAACCCGATGCAGGGCTCGATCTCAGTACCCTGGGATCATGACCTGAGCCGAAGGGAGACACTTAACGACTGAGCCATCCACGTGCCCCAAACTTGGCTTTTTTAAAAGTCAGGTTTATTGGGGTACAATTGACATAGAGTAAAATTCACTCTTTTTTTTAAGGTAAGCTGTACACCCAACGTGGGGCTTGAACTCATGACCCCAAGATCAAGAATCGTGTGCTCCAACAACTGAACCACCCAGCTGCCCCTAAAATTCACTCTTTTATAGTACAGTTCTTTGAATTTTGACAAATACATACAAGCTGTATAACCATCATATATAGAATATTTCCAACATCCTGTAAAATTCCCTTGTACCTCTTTATGGTCAGTCTCCTCCTTCTCTGGGTGTCTGTCAGCTACTAATCTGATTTCTGTCCTTATAGGTTTGCTTTTTCCATGGTGTCCTATGAATAGAATCATACAATATGTAATCTTTTGAGTCTGGCTTCTTTCACTTAGCATAATGCTTTTTTTGAGCTACAAATTACATACCATGAAGTTCATCTGTTTAAAGTGTACAATTCAACAGTTTTTAGCATATTTATGAAGTTGTGCAATCATCAACATAATCTAATTTTAGAACATTTATATCACCCCAAAAAGAAACCTTGTACCCATTAACAGTCACTCCTATTTCCTGTCACCCTTCCTTCCCCCAACTCTCTGCCCTAGGCGAACACTAATCTACTTTCTGTCTCTATAGATTTGCCTATTATGAACATTTCAAATCTATGGTATCATACAATACATGGTCTTTTGTAACTGACTTCTTTCACTTAGCATAATGTTTTTGAGGGTCATCCAAGTAGTAACTTATATTAGTACTTCATTCTTTTTTATTGCTAAATAATTTCCCATAGTATGGATTTATCACATTTTGTTTATTCATTCATCAGTTGATAGACATTTGTGTTGTTCCACTTTTTGTTTATTATAGATGAAGCTCTTATTTATGTACAAATTTTTGTGTGGATGTAGGTTTTCATTTCTTTTGGATGTGCTGTGAACATTCCCATACACTTTTTTTCTTTTTAATTGAAGTATAGTTGACATACAATATTATGTTTCCAGTGCACAACATATGTATATAAGTTTTTGTGTGGAATTATATTTTTATTTCTCTTGGATAGACACCTAGGATTGGAATTGCTGGGTTATATAGTAACTTGACGTTTAATGTTCGAGGAATTGCCAAACAGTTTTCCAAAGTGGTTGCATGAGGGCTCCAATTTTTCCACATCCCTACCAATCCTCACTATTGTCTTTTTGATTATAGCCATTCTGTGGGTGTGAAGTAGTAAATCATTGTGGGGTTTTTTTTCTATTTTAATTATTTTAATTTGTGTCGTTAACAGTGTTATATTAGCTTCAGGTGTATAATTTAGTGATTTCAACAATTCTATACATTACTCAGTGCTCATCATGATAAATGTACTCTTAATCCCCATCACCTATTTCACCCATCCCACCACCCACCTCTCTTCTGGCGACTGTCAGTTCTCTATGTTTAAAAGTCTGTGTTTTTCTTTTTCCTTTGTCCTTTTGTTTCTTAAATATGTCATATGAATCTTCTCTTGCCCTGTTCTCTCATGATTTGCAGGTTTCTTTTTTTTTTTAAAGATTTTATTTATTTATTTGAGACAGAGAGAATGAGAGACAGAGAGCATGAGAGGGAGGAGGGTCAGAGGGAGAAGCAGACTCCCCACCAAGCAGGGAGCCCGATGTGGGACTCGATCCCGGGACTCCAGGATCATGACCTGAGCCGAAGGCAGTCACTTAACCAACTGAGCCACCCAGGCGCCCGATTTGCAGGTTTCTTTAGTGATATACTAAATTCTTTTTATTTTTTGGCTATCACCAGTTTTTGATTTGTGGTTACCATTAGGTTTATATATAACATTCATATAGCAGTCTGTATTAAGTTAATGGTCACTTAAGTTTGAACTCATTCTAAAAGCACTAAATTTTTACTCCTCTCCCCTCCTTGTTTTAGGTATATGGTGTCCTACTTCACATCCTTTTATTTTGTGAATCCCTTGACTGATTTTTATAGATGCACTTAATTTCATTGCCTTTGTGCTTCCTACTTTTGGTCGTTTCTACTCAGAGTCCCCTTTAACATTTCTTGTAAGGCTGGTTTAGTGGCCATGAATTCCTTCAACTTTTGTTTGTCGGGGAAACTATCTTTCCTTCTATTCTGATTGACAGCCTTGCTGAATAGAGTATTCTTGGTTGCAGGTTTTTTCCTTTCAGCACTTTGAATATATCATGCCACTCTCTGTGGCCTGCAAAATTTCTGTTGAAAAAACCACTGATCACCTTACGGGGTTTCTCCTGATATGTAACTGTTTTTTTTTTTTTCTTTCTGCTTTTTAAATTCTCTCTTTATTACTACTTTTTCCTATTTTAATTACTATGTGTCGTGGGTGTGGACCTCCTTGGTTTGATTTTGTTGGGGGCTCTCTATGACTCCTGGATCTGAATTTCTTTTTCCTTCCCTGGATTGGGGAAGTTTTCAGCTGTTATTTCTTCAAATAAATTTTCTGTTTCCCTTTCCCTCTTTGCCTTCTGGGATCCCTATAATGTGAATGTTATTATGCTTGATGCTGTCACTGCGTTCTCTTAACCTATTTTTATTTATTATTTATTATTTTTTTTTCTCTTTCCTGTTCAGCTTATTTTTTCCGCCTTACTCTGTCCTCCAGGTCACTGATCTCTTCTGCTTCCTCTAGTCTATGACTAATTACCTCTAGTGTATTTTTAATTTTGCTTTTTGAGTTCATCTCTGATTGATTTTTTTTTTAATGTTTTCTATCTCTTTGTTGAGGGTCTCACTGAGGTCCTCCACATAAAGATACAGTGAGTATCTTTATGACCATTACTTTAAATTCTCTATCAGGCTTATTACTTATCTCCATTTTGTTTAGCTCTTGCTGTGATTTTGTCCTGATCTTTCATTTGGGACATAGTATTCTGTCTCCTTATTTTATTTAACTCCCTGTGTCTGTTTCTATGTGTTAGGAATGTCAGCTAAGTCTTTTGCTCTTGGAAGTAGTGGCCTCATGAAGAAGAGGTCTTGGAGTACCCTATAGTACAATGTTCCCTGTTCACCAGAACCTGACCACCTGACTTCAGGAGTGTCTATTCTCTGTGTTGTGTGCACCCTAATGTTGTAGCTGAGCCACATTTGCCTTCAGTCCAGTCAGCTGCAATGGCCCCCTTTGCCTGTTGTGGGCAGGGCAGGGTTTGGTCCCTGTGGTGTTAGTGGGCCAGTCTGGGGCTGCCTTGGACTTGAGTTGAGTTAGACCAGGTGTTTCCCAGAGCTGTGGTTACACCAAACTGCAGGGAACTCTCCTTGTGTTGTCTCCTAAAAAGCTTTCACTGGTGAGTGGGGCCTGCAGTCAGACCAGATATCTGCTCTCAGCCCACTGCTGGGGCCACAGTTGGACTGGTATGTGTGATTATCATTCCCTCTCCCCAGGGTAGGAGTCATTTTGGAGTGGTGCTGGCCCCTGTCAGGGCTGCTTGTTCACTGCCAGGCTTGTGGCACCACTTTGGATAGTCTCCTGGCAAGGGCACGTTGGAGGTGGTAGGTCTGCAGGAGAATACAGAAGCGGGTGCTTGGCATCCAAGCTGGTCCACTGTGGGAGGGGACCTGCAGCTACCAGGGAAAACTCCTGCCCAAGCCAGGATGGAGGGGGTGGGGTATACTTTTAGCAAGCTAGGTGGGGAATGTTTCAGCTGCAC
>NC_058411.1:84583643-84747738 GCF_002201575.2 Neomonachus schauinslandi | reverse complement strand
GTGGGGTATACTTTTAGCAAGCTAGGTGGGGAATGTTTCAGCTGCACGGGTCCCTGCAGGTGTCCACGTATCTAGGCTGAGGGTGGGTGAGGGAAATGGTGCCCACTAGCTCTTTTGTTCTTGGAGAAGTCTCCCAAAGATTCCTGCCCTTCCAACACACACTCTGATGTTAGTATATAAATATCCTTCCCATATACCCCAGGTGTTTTTCAAATTACTGTTTCTGTGCTATATCTCAGCAGAGCTGTTTGTTGTGCGGTCTTCGTTAAGGGTGGGGACTCCAAATTTATATTTTTATATGTTGATATCCAGTTGTCCAGTACCATTGGTTGGAAGACTACTCTTTCCCTATCAAATTGTCTTCATCCCTTTTGTTGAAGATCAGTTGACCATTAATGTATGGGTTTATTTCTGGACTCTCTATTCTATTGATCTATTCCATTGATCTGTGTATCTAAGTGCCTTATCACTCTGTCTGGATTACTTTAGCTTTGTAGTAAGTTTTGAAATCAGAGTTATGAATCTACCAGCTTTGTTCTATTTCAAGATAATTTTTGCTATTTTTAGTCTATAGCATTTCTATATGAATTTTAGAATCAGCTTGTTAATTTTTACAAAAAACCGGGTTGAATTTTGATAGGAATTGTATTGAATCTGTAGATCAACTTGGGGAGTGTTGCCATCCCCTTAACAATAAAATTCTTCTGATTCACAAGCAGAGGCTGTCTTTACATTTATATAAATATTTAATTTTTTAAATAATATTTTACGGTTTTCAGTGTTAGCATAATGCTTTCGAAATTCACTCATGTTAGTGTACCTATCAGCAGTTTACTCCTTTCATTGCTGAGTAGTATTCCATTTATGGACATATCGCAATTTGTTTATCCATGAACCAGTTAATGGAAATTTGAGTTATTTCCATTTTTTTGGCAGTTATAAGTAAATCTGCAAAAGATATTTGCGTGTAAGTTTTTATACAAACATAGGCTTTTGTTTCACTTGGATGAATACCTGGAAATGGACCTGCTAGTTTTATGTAAGGGTTTGTTTACCTTTTAAGAAACTACCAAACTGTTTTTCCAAAGAGGCAGTGCTGTTTTGCCTTCTCAGTGGCAATATATGAGCGTTAACAGTTCTCCACATCTTCACCAACATTGGGGATTATTCGTTATTTTTTTTAAAGCTATACTGAGAGATGTAGTTATATTTCACTGAAATTTTAATTTGCATTTCGCTAATAACTAATATTGTGGAGCATAAAATTAATGAAATTCTAGATTTTTGGAGTTAGACATGAAAGAGTTCATTCCTGGTTTTTATATTGTGTTCCTCAGACCTATTTCATGGGCTTTCTGAGGCTGGAGGAGTTGGGGGACTGAGGAGCATACTGAATAGGTAGCGATCTGAGATCCCTGCCCAGAAGGGCTCTGGTTTTACCAGTCTTTTTAAATTGAATACATGTAACATATTAGAAAAAAGATAACCCTGCCAAGAAAAGGTACTGAGCTCGCTCTTCATTTTAGAGGAGAAACCTGAGACCTAGGGAGATAAATTGACTTAAGGTCATGTAGTTAGTCTGGAGTAGGCTGATACTCCAGTGCTCTTTTTTTCTATATTGTATTATCTTGTCATAATGCTAAAATGGTATTATTTATGGGCTCATCGAAGAATTATGATCACAAAATTTGTTAAACTCTTAAATTTTTTATTTAAAGATTTTTTTTTTTTTAAATTTGACAGAGACACAGTGAGAGAGGGAACACAAGCAGGGGGAGTAGGAGAGGGAGAAGCAGGTTCCCTGCTGTGCAGGGAGCCCGATGCGGGGCTCGATACCAGGATCCTGGGATCATGACGTGAGCCAAGGCAGACACTTAATGACTGAGCCACCCAGGCGCCCCAAACTCCTAAATTTTTTAAAAAGAAGTTTCTTTTATACTGAAAAATAGCACATGGAAACTAAGTCATCTTTTGTGAGTTATCTGCACTAAGAAAGTGGAGGTTATTTTTTCTAAACAAACCAGTTTCTAGCACAAAAGCTTTTAAAATTACTGTGCTTGGGTTTCTAAGTAGTGTATAAAATGTGGCACAACTGTCAGAGGTTATAAATGACAATACATTATGGAAATAGGTGAGGAAACAAGCAGGGATTTGCCATGGGGAAACAGACATTATTTTGTGTTACCAGTTTTGACAAACACCAGCAATGACTCATCAATGTTGAAAGGGTAAAATTGAATTCATTAGGTGCAATCTTAATGGTTAGAATAAGTTATATTTTGTAAGAAGTATTCAGTTCTGAAATCCTTCCTTTATTGAAGTTTTTCTAGAAATTACTAGAGTGTGAAAGCAGTTCTATATTGGCAATTCTTAGTCTGGCTGCAGGACTGATGAGTAAGCGGTGCATGGTTAGATTGAGCAGAATTTTATTACAATGCTTTTGGTGGATTTGAATGCAAGTTTTATTTAATAATGGTATAGTGGAAGAAGTGTCATATTTGGATTCAGAAAACTTTAAGTCAATCTCGACTCTGCTTCATACTACCTATGTGACCTTGAATGAGTCACTTAACTTCTATGGCTTTCTCATTTTTTAAAAACAATTGGAAAAAGATAGTGATCTCTGATATCGAGCCTACCTCTCAAGTTGTTTGAGGAGCAGAAAAAAATGGGAAAATTTATATAAAAGCACCTTGTAAATTTTATTTTATTTTTAATTTAAATTTTTATTTATTTTTTAAGTAATCTCTACATCAAACATGGAGCTCAAACTCACAACCCTGAGATCCAGAATCACATGCTCTACTGACTGAGCCAGCCAGGTGCCCTGCACTTTGTGTATTTTAAAGTGTTATTCAGCTATAGTGTTTATTATTAATAATAACCTTTGGAATTGTGACATACAGGGTTTTTTTTGTTTTGTTTTGTTTTTTAATTTTTTTAATTCTTATGTTAACCCATTCTCCCACCCCCCTCCCCTCTAGAACCCTGTTTGTTTTTCAGAGTCCATCGTCTCTCATGGTTCGTCTACCCCTCCGATTTCCCCCGCTTCATTCTTCCCCTCCCGCTACCTTCTTCTTCTTCTCTTTTTTTCCTTAACATATATTGCATTATTTGTTTCAGAGGTACAGATCTGAGATTCAACAGTCTTGCACAATTCACAGCGCTTACCAGAGCACATACCCTCCCCAGTGTCTATCACCCAGTCACCCCATCCCTCCCACCCCACCCCCCACTCCAGCAACCCTCAGTTTGTTTCCTGCAATTAAGAATTCCTCATATCAGTGAGATCATATGATACATGTCTTTCTCTGTTTGACTTATTTCACTCAACATAATACCCTCCAGTTCCATCCACGTCACTGCAAATGGCAAGATCTCATTCCTTTTGATGGCTGCAACATACAGGGTTTTTAAAAGTTTTTTCTTCTTTATATTTGGCCACAATTTACTTGCATTCATTTAGCCTCTATTCTATGTCTCTAGTTTTAGGGAGAACTTTTGCTCTGTCCTTAGTCCTCCTCTTTTTCTTTCAAATAGATGACCCTTTTTCATTTCCATCCATTAGAAGAGATGCCTGTGTTAGTTTCCTCTCAAGGAAAAGATGAGTTGGCTTTTATTTTGTACAGAAATTTACCTTGACAAGCCTGGCTGAAGTATTAAACTAAGAAGCTGCATGTAGGTTTTCTTATTTGGCATTGCATTTCTCTTCCTCATACTTGAGTTTCCTGTACTACTCCCTTTTCTCTGTCCTCTGCTTCCTTTAGGTGGGTTTGATACCTAATATGCCTTTACCTTGGTCAGTCACATTTGTTGGTCTGTAAGAGTTCATGATACTCTATCCAGATAGGCTTTGTGGACACAAATGGTGGAGTCCTATACTTCAGCCCCCCAGTACTGACAAGAGGAGATTTAATTTGCTGATCTGGGCTCCTGTGCCTGAGCCGGAGTTAAGGATCTTTGTCAGTTTTTAGAAACTGTAGATATGGAAAACAAGTATTTCTTCTCTGTTGGTAAAATGGAAGAATCTTCCCTTTCTGATACCTAAAGCTGATGAGGTTGTCAATTTTAGTGCTATTTCTTATTCTTCCTGGCTTAGAGAGGGAACAGTTTTTACCTGAGGATTTTCAAAGACCTATCCAGTGGTCACTGTCTGTCTTATCAACTTCTTTTTATTCAAGTTAATTAAAAAAAAATAAAATTATATATTTTAAATATGACTGAGATGAAGGGGTATTTTGGGGAAGTCATATCATAAAGTACGGTTTAATTCTTAGGAGATCTATTTATGCTTTTTTATTAGACTTCATCATTTGGAGTCATGTTTTAAAGATTTTATTTACTTTGACAGAGCACAAGCAGGGGGAGTGGGAGAGGGAGAAGCAGGCTTCCCGCTGAGCAGGGAGCCCGATATGGGGCTTGATCCCAGGACCCTGGGATCATGACCTGAGCCAAAGGCAGATGCTTAACGACTGAGCCAGCCAGGCGCCCTTGGAGTCATGGTTTAAAAATAACATCTCATTTTTAAAAATGAGAGGCTAGTTATTTATTTTTTTTAAGTCAGCTCTACACTCAGTGTGGGGCTTGAACTCACCACTCTGAGATCAACAGTCACATGCCCTACCGACGGAGCCAGCCAAGTGCCCCTAGAGGCTAGTTTTTAAAAAGTCACTGAATTTAATTCTGAATTAAAGCAAAGGAAATAGAAATACCAGTGTGTTTGTAATTTATTTAGAATGACTGCGGGTTATGTTATACTTTTTATTTTAGAAACATGTTGTGTAGTTAAATAAAAATGATTTATAGGGATACTGTGTTAAAAGCTAGCAGATGGTTATTTAAGGATACTGTCTTCAATAATGACATTCTAGTAGGGTCATTTTCTTCACAGCAATGTTTTTATTGGATGGGTGGGAAAACAGAGCCTGGAATGCGGTAGATGAAGGAGTCTGTGCCAGTTGAGTTACTCATCGGGAATTCAAAGGTCGGCATATACTTTAATCATTTTCTAAGAGAAAATGATATCTTGGCCTAGAAAAATATGATTTCTAAAAATACTACAGGGTTAGCATTCTCACTGTGCATTATTTTATGCTCCATAGTATTAATATATTAAAAACAAAAATAGGGGCACCTGGGTGGCTCAGTCAGTTAAGCGTCTGCCTTCGGCTCAGGTCATGATCCCAGGGTCCTGGGATCGAGCCCTGCCTCAGGCTCCCTGCTCCATAGGGAGTCTGCTTCTCCCTCTCCCTCTGCCCCTCCCACCTTGCTGGTGCTCTCACTCTCTGTCTCAATTAAATAAATCTTTAAAACAAACACAACAAAAAATGTTGGGTTCCTACATATAGCCTTGCAATTATAACTAAAACTTAGTATTGAATACTAAATAGACTAGAGATATCCATAACCAGTAAAATTCGGCAGTTTGAACAATTGATCAATGATTTGGCTGGAAATAGAATGACTTCTCTAAAATATCACTTATCAGACTTAATTATGGTGGGCATTATAGGATGGCTTTCATATTTTTCAGTAATATATACATTAAATCATATTCTACAATTGGCACCATTTTGTGATAGCATATTTTGTATATAGGTGTTTTACACAAAAATACACTAACATACTTTTTTTGTGTGCACTAACATACTTTAAGAAGAGCAGGTTCTTCTGCTTAGTACTGTAGGACATCATTGTGGGCTCTTAAAAATGTTTGCTTGTAGGCATATTATCTTGTTACCAAGCTATGAGTACTTTAGATTTTAATGGTTATGTATGTGTGTGTTTAAACATATCATGCATAGGCGTTAGCAGCTAGAGAAATATTATAGGTATATCTTGAGTCACAGAATAGATGGCTTTCAAAAAAATTGATGATTGGGGTGCCTGGGTGGCTCAGTTGGTTAAGCGTCTGCCTTCAGCTCAGGTCATGATCCCAGGGTCCTGGGATCGAGCCCCGTGTTGGGCTCTGTGCTCAGTGGGGAGCCTGCTTCTCCCTTTACCCTTCTCCCCATGCTCGTGATCTCTCTCTCTCAAATAAGTAAAATCTTTAAAAAAAAATTGATGATAAATAGAAGTATCTTAAATGAGCTATTTACAAAAATCTATAGCAAATCCTGTTAAATGAAAAAAATGTATATAATTTAAAGTAATACATAATTTAATTTAGAGTTTTCATGTTATTGTTGTTGTAGTATAAGCAGCTGGGCAATGCGGTGCCTGGGTGGCTCAGTCGTTAAGCATCTGCCTTCGGCTCAGGTCATGATCCCCAGGGTCCTGGGATCGAGCCCCGCATCAGGCTCCCTGCTCCGCGGAAAGCCTGCTTCTCCCTCTCCCACTCCCCCTGCTTGTGTTCCATTTCTCACTGTGTCTCTCTCTGTCAAATAAATAAATAAAATCTTAAAAAAAAAAATAAGCAGCTGGGCAAGGTAGCCCTTTCTGGAGTAGCAGACAAAAGCCAGAGGTTTATCTAAGGGCAAAAACCCCATCAGAGGTGGCCATCAGGGGTTAGAGACAAAGCCTGCTTTGTTTAGAAGAGGCCTAGAAATGCTTTTGGGGCCAAAAAGCAAGAAATGGTGTAAGTGTACAGATTCTCAATTATAGAAAGGGAAAAATTTTGGGAAAATGGAGATTTCTTTCCATGTTCAAAGAGATCTCTGAAAACACTTTAAAAATACTTTCAGATGAATAATCAAGTAGGTTTTTTAAAAAAAAGTGGGAAAAGTAAGTTTTGAGAACTCAGTATTTGAGAAGAAAACCTTAAAAATCAGGAAGAGTAGTTAATATGCAAGTACTATCTTCTTTCCAACAATAAAAGGGTATGTAGCTGCTATATCCATGGCAATAGCAAAAGGCTGAATATTCTACCTCTGCATGTGTTTCAGTATTTTTTTTTTTCTATAACAGGAAAAGGAGTTTTAGTCCTACTGTATCTAAATAGGGAAATACCTACAGTTACCACATTTTTAAAAAAAGTATATTCAGAAGTTGTATAAACATAGCCACCATATTTGCTTTAAAAATTCCCCATTCTGTCATTGTGTCGTATTGGAGCTCATCTATTTTGATGAGTGCTCTTGAGGCCAGGGATCCCAGAAATATGCTGCTGACAAGGAAGCTCCGGTAAAACCCAACCCAGCAGGTCCTGGTGTGGCCTCCCAGTCCACCTATATTTACCGGGAAGAGATGTGTGTTTGAATATTTTCAGGATAACTCTGTTCTCCACAACTCTCTGCCAGCCCTTCTCTTTCCAGTGGACTCTGTTTTATTAGGAACTTCTCTCGACTTCTCCCTTTTACCGGTGATCTTAGGTTGCAGAGATTAAAAAAAGGTTTTTTTCCCTCCTCAAAGTATTTTTTTGGGTATTCTAATTCCAAAGGAATTGTTTGGTTAAAGGTAACCTTCATGTGAAGGTCTGGAGGAATGGAGGAGAATCTAGGGAACTGTTCTAGATTTTCCTTATGGAAGACCTAGGATGTAGACTGTCCTGAAGGACTACATGCACGGTGAGAATAAAACATAATTTAAGCCTTCCAGGAAGCCAGGAGTAAATGGAGATGAAGAGAGTAAATTCGAGTGTAATATGGGAGCCAGAAATAAGCATTTCATTAAGTGCTGCTTAAGTTTTATACTTTCGGTTTCTATTGAGTAAAATTAAAGTTGTCTTACTCAGGGCTTGTGCATTTTCCATGTGAGCTCTCTGAGGCCAGTGATTGCACATGAGCACAGGAAATATCAAATAGAGCAATTTGAAATAGTAAGCAATGGGGAGGAGTAGCCTAGGTGATTCTGCAATGATATCGATCAGGGATCAACAGGGAGAGAAGGACCCTTTGAAGTGAAGGAAGCCTGTAGCAGCAGGTGCGTGGTATGATGGAATAGCGCACTTATTTAGTCAGCTTGGCAGAAGGGCATTAAGATCAGCACCTAGGAGACAATCAATAGAGAAAGATGGGTAGAGGTGGAGTAAACGTAAAATCTGAACTATCAGAAATGAAGTATCTGAGGGAAATTAGTTAACTCCAATTTTTTGCATTGTTCCAGCCTCCAAATAAAATTGCACCTACAATTTTAAGTCTTAACTCCCAAATACATTTAAATGGATTCCTGGGTTTTGATTGGGCAATGAAGATATAATTTATATTTACTTTCAGATAGTGGAGCTGTTAAAAACTTTTTTTGTACACCAAATAACTGTTCTTGTCATTACTATTATAGTTTCAGTTGTGTTTGCCACCAAAAATAAAATTGGCTCTCATACACAAGAATCAAAGACAAGAATTCTAAAATTCATTTTAATTTGGCAGTGAGCACATCTATATGCATGATTTTCCCACTAATGCTTGTGGGAACTTAATCAAATGGGTGATCTTCTATATGTGAAAGAATCTTAAATTCAGAAGGATCCTTATAGGTTAGTCTGACTTTAAAATTGTAGAGATTAAGAAAAATTTGGTATTGATTGCATTACAAAATTAATTTCCTTTTAGTTGGGAAATCACTCAGAAAGCATGAGACTTATTTTAAGCAGATGTATGCATTTTGTCATGGCCTATTTTTTTTTTTTAAGATTTTATTTATTTATTAGAGAGAGAGAGATCACAAATAGGCAGAGTGGCAGACAGGGAGAAGAAGACGACTCCCTGCTGGGCAAGAAGCCTGATGCAGGGCTCGATCTCAGGATCCTGAGATTATGACTTGAGCCAAAGGCAGCCGCTTAACTGACTAAGCCACCCAAGAGCCCCCGTAATGGCCTATTCTGTTCAATGTTTTCATTATCTTGATATAAGAGGTGTGCTTTCTAAGTGCAGACAATTTGATTTACTCTAACAGTTGTCTTAACAGTTAAATTATTCTTCCTTTTCAATGAAGGGTTGCTTATCTATTTATTGATTGGTAATAGAGTTTCTAGATGCTTTACTTGATTAGAAGGTTGTACTGTTAATTGATATATTAACCTTAGTATGTCTTAGAATAGAGGATGAATAGAATCAGTGTCCTGCTTCGTTGAAAATAGACTTTCCCTCAGTGGCTCTACAACAAATTTGAAGGTAAATTGTGTTAATGAAATGCCTCATTAAAGTGCTTTGAATGCCTCAGAGAGAG
Source organism: Neomonachus schauinslandi (assembly GCF_002201575.2). Lineage (NCBI taxonomy): Eukaryota > Metazoa > Chordata > Mammalia > Carnivora > Phocidae > Neomonachus > Neomonachus schauinslandi. The sequence goes on along the minus strand of NC_058411.1, from coordinate 84,738,633 downwards.
GGGCCTTGGAATGGACATCATTCAGTCACCCAAAAAATACTTATTGAGTATCTCTTATGTGGTAGGCACTAGGCTAAGCACAGAGGATGAAGAAGAAATTCAAGACCCCCAGGATCCAGGTTCTAGGGAAGAGAGAGCATTGTTGCTGTACTCCCCTTCCTGGGCCATGGTCAGCGATGTAGGTACTCTTCATTCTACTGAGCGTTTTTCTTAATCCAGGGCTCTAGGCCAATACCAGTTGCTTGGTGGTGGAACCTACTGGCCCTATTATTATGATATTGATAAAGACAGATTCCTTAGAAAAAATTTACTAATGAATTACTTGGATTGAAAGATGTTGGGATATATTAAATCTATCACCATTTGGTTTAGTTGGACTGATTCACTGACTTCCAGAAATATTGAATGAATTTAGATAAAAAACAAACTCAGTAGACGATTTTCTCACTTTGGATAAACCTTAATTTCTAAATAAGCAGTAAGAAGAGTCACTAAAAGAGAGTAGGAGTATTTATTTAATCTTTGCATGGGGAGAATTTTCTAAGCATAAAGATGATGGAAGAAATCACAAAGGAAAAGATGAAAAGGTTTATCTATCACATGAAAATTAAAAATTCATGTCAAAACATCAAAAACAAAGGCTGGAAGGCAAGCAAAAATTCGGGAGAAATATCTGCATCTAATATGGCAAAAGATTAATATCCTTAGTAGTAATAATAAAAACTCCTTATATAAACACTAAAAAAGAACCCAGTTGCTCAATGGGAAAAATGCCCCCAAATGGACAATACAATTAGGAGTGACAGTTTGTTGATAAACATGTGAAAATGTTTACTTCACTTTCCTTAGTAAGCAAGAAACTATAATTTAAAATGAGATGCCGGGTTTTATAATTGTAGGTTAGCTAAAACAAAAAAATAATTCTCAATAATTATGGTAAGAATACTGAGTGCAAGTTTAAATTGGTATTGTGTTTCTGAAAAGATTGGCAAGTTCACTCCTAGGACCCTCTCCTAAGGAAATGATGAAAAATACAAGAAAATAATTTTTATACCAAGATGTTTATTAGAACATTATTTATAATAGTGAAAAAAACCACATATAAAATAGAAGAATGGTTACATAAATGGTATGTACAGTATGTTTGTGCTCCCAACAGAGGGTCTAGGAGAGAATCCGTTCCCTGCCTCCTCGAGCTTCTCATGGCTGCAGGCACTCTTTGGCTTGTGGCTGCATCACTGCAATCTCAGTCACATTGCCTTCTCCTCTTCTGTGTATAAACTTCCTCTGCCTCTTTTTTTTTTAATTTATTTATTTTGAGAGAGAGAAAATGTGTGCATGAATGTGGTGGGGGAGGGGCAGAGGGAGAGAGAGAGTCTTAAGCAGACTCCACACTGACCATGGAGCCCCATTCTGGCGATGTCACAACCCTGTGATCATGACCAGAGCAGAAAACAAGAGTTGGTTGCTCAACCCACTGCACCACCCAGGCGTCCCACCTCGGCCTCTCTTGTGTAAGGATACCTCTGATTGCATTTAGGACCGACTTGGATAATTCAGAATAATCTCCTGAACTTAATTTATCTTAATCACATATGTAAAGAGCCTTTTCTACAAAAGATGACTTTTACAGGTCCCAGAGATTAGACCTGATGTCTTTGGGGGTACTTATTCAGTCTGTTACTGAAGGTAATACATCAAAATCTTCATGGTGATTTTCTTTGGGTATTATGATTATGCAGAATTTTAATTTTACTTTTTATATTCTTCTGTCTTCCAGGAATACTCAGGGAAATGATATTATTAACTCCATGAGCTGCTCGTAAACTGTGTCAGATATGATTTAAACCTTTTTGAATTTCTTGATTATCAGGTCCTCTGCTTAGATGTTCAGAAGGGATTTAAAAACGTTAAAAATAGGGGGCGCCTGGGTGGCTCAGTTGGTTAAGCGACTGCCTTCGGCTCGGGTCGTGATCCCGGGGTCCTGGGATCGAGCCCTGCATCGGCTCCCTGCTCAGCGGGGGGCCTGCTTCTCCCTCTCCCACTCCCCCTGCTTGTGTTCCCTCTCAAGCTGTGTCTCTCTTTGTCAAATAAATGGATAAAATCTTTAAAAAAAAAAAAACGTTAAAAATAGGGTTTTTCTCCCCTTCAGTTTTATGACAGCTATTTGATTTAGAGGCTGTACCCTATCAGGACAGTTTAACAGAACTCCTTTATTTTTTTTCCTCCCATTGATTGCTTTTAAAAGATTTTTAACCAATAAACTATATTTAGTAATAATTTTCCCATTTTAATTAATAAAGGACATATATAAATTTCAATGAGAAATTCTTAACATTATGAAAAAATTGAATACAATGAAATCTTAAGACTCAGTATAGAATTTCCACTGGGATCTTTGAAATATTGAAAATACTTCATAGATTATCACCATTATTCCCTTTGCAGTTAGTCATTTTTTTTTTTAAGATTTTATTTATTTTTTGACAGAGAGAGACAGTGAGAGAGGGAACACAAGCAGGGGGAATGGGAGAGGGAGAAGCAGGCTTCCTGCTGAACAGGGAGCCCGAAGTGGGTCTGCAGGTAGTCATTTTATTGGATGTTTTTAATTCCTAAATGTCTTGAGAACTCTAGTTTGAGAATACTCTTAGAATTTTCCTTTTTTTTTTTTTTTAAGTTTTTATTTATTTGACAGAGAGAGACACAGCGAGAGAGGGAACACAAGCAAGGGGAGTGGGAAAGGGAGAAGCAGGCTTCCCTCAGAGCAGGGAGCCCAACATGGACCCTGGGATCATGACCTGAGCCAAAGGCAGACGCTTAACGACTGAGCCACCCAGGCGCCCAAGAATTTATTTCTTGAAATATTTTTAAAAAGATGCTTTATTTCAAGTTATTCTTCTCTTTTTTTTTAGGATGACTTTTTTTTAAATAAAATATTGAATCCAAAATTAAACTTGTTAAGTTTGTCATCTTTAATAAAATCATTTCTGCTTTTGTTAGGGTCCTTTAACGTTTGGACAGCATTCAGATTTTGTTTTTGTATTAGTAACTACCTCAATTTACCTTTCATCTTCAACTTACCCTCTACCTTGCTTAAATTGGCTTTTAACTTGAGAAAGAAGTAAATGTCCCATTTTATTCTGGTGGACAGATGGCAATGTAGTAAAATATTAAGATTTAAAGACAGGAAAGCTCAGCTGTATGTACAAAACAGGATCTCACCCATTTACTTCTCAGATATGCTAGTTCTTGAAGGTGTCTTTATTCATTTCCAGTATCACTCTGGAGCTTGGGTACCTCAGATTGCAGGAAGGTTGAAATTTTGTTCTTATCCAGCTTAAGATTTCTGTCTCTAATATTTCTACTGTTGGCTGCTACTATCAGTCCCTGTTATTCTTTACTCCTTTGAATTCCCCATGTCCTCCCTTAAAGAAGTGAAGCAAACGAGGGGGAACTTGAATATTAGGTTTGGGACTATATAGAAAATGGCTAGATTGTGGGATAGAGAGGTGAATTTCAATTCTTTAGGTTATTTGTTAAAGGTCTGGGTGGCCTTCAATAAATCACAGTGATTCTTTCCTACATACATGTTTTATTTTGTAGTAGAACTATAACATAGCAGGAAAAATTTTTTGCCTCAAAGAATAAATGTTGATGTGACCAAGTTCATGGTTTCATTTTTGAGGTTTATTGTATCCTGCAGTATCTAGCTTCCTTCTGTCTTATACATATTGGATAATATCTCCATAATTTATCCTAAATTCAGTGATACTAGCTATTTATAAGTGAACTGAATTGACTTTCCTTAGTCTGGGTATAAATATGTACCCTGATTGCCTGGGAATTTTAATATTTTTAACTTTTAATTACAGTTAATTATCACTGTCTTTGACTGGAATCCATGTACTCGGGAAAGATGCTTGTCAAGTGACCACAAAATAATAGAGTTAAGCAAATCTATAATTTTGAAAATCTCGAAAAGCTTTACAAGAGATACTGGAATCTAAGATGTGGCAAGGATGCCTTTTTTCAGTATGACCAGAGAAGATACCATGGAGATACAGAGGTCAGCCTTTATGCCCAAACTCTATCAGTGGATTTGGAGCTAGAATTCTGTTTTATATAGAAGTGTTGGATTTTTTTTCTGAACCAATATTTCTTCTACATTTTGAAATATGTATGTTAATTATACCCCTTTTAATACTCAGAAGCTGAATGGACGGACTGTAACAGTCTTTAGTCATATTGTTTATAAAGCTTGAGAGTCATGAAAATAGATTTAGAGAATGATTTTTCTCCTGTAGGATGAATTACCATGGGTTGGAGACTGGCAACAGCTTTGGTATTGCTGTTGAGTTAGGAACTTAGTTGATTTAATAGGGAAGGTGTCACAGAAGTAGCATTCTGCTTCTTATTGCATTCTACTACAATGATATTGCTACACAAAAAAGAAACAAAAATATATGTATATACTTCTTGAATTTTTTTCCCTGAAGAATTTTTCTTATGATTTTTCTTGTGTCACCAGGAGGGTTCAATGATGTTGTCTTTATTTTTAACCGATGTGCCAAAAGGGGATACTGAAAGAAAAATTAAATGTATGTATCTCAGTATATATCAGTTTTTAAAATAGAATAAAATGTTTTATAATAGAGAAAATACACTCTTTCCTCTATATTGTCCTAAGACTCCTACCAGTTTAGCTCCCAGAAAGTAGAGTGTAACTATTTTGATAAAATCCTGTGTTTCAAAAGGTTACTGTAGGAGACAACCCAAATATCCATCAATTGGCGAAAAGATAAACAAGTTGTGGTACATCCATAAAATGGAACAGTGTTCAGCAATAAAAAGGAGCAAACCATTGATATATGCAATGACATGCATGAATCTAAAATGCATTATGCTAAGTGAAAGAAGCCAGATACAAAAGGGTTACTACATACAGTGTAATTCTATTATATGACATTTGGGAAAAGCAAAAATATAGGGACAGAAATCATATCAGTGGTTACCAGGAACTATAATGTGGAGAAGGAATTAACTACAAAAAGACATAAGGCAACTTTTTTAGGTGATGGAAACATTCTGTATCTTTTTTTAAAAAAAAAGATTTTATTTATTTCTTTGAGGGAGAGAGAATGTGAGAGAGCACAAGCAGGGGGAATGGTAGAGGGACAGGGAGAAGCAGGCTGTCCGCTGAGTAGGGAGCCTGATGCGGGACTCAATCCCAGGACGCTGGGATCGTGACCTGAGCTGAAGGCAGATGCTTAACGGACTGAGCCACCCCAGCACCCTGGAAACATTTTGTATCTTGATTGTGGTAGTGGTTAAATGACTGCAACATTTATCAAAACATGTTACTTAACAAGGGTGAATTTACCTTTTGTAAACTGTACTTCATTGAATCTGTCCAAAAGTTATGTTATACTGAGTGGGTCTTCACCAAATATTAATTTGCTGAAATTCAATTAATATCTGCTACCTGGTAGCTACTAGCTCGTTGTATCAGAGTTCTTAGCTGCAAGCAACAGAAGCTGACTTTGGCTGACTTAAGCAGAAATTTATAGAAAGGACATTGATTAACTCAGAAAATTTATAGGAAGAATGCAGAGCAGGCTTGGAAAATGGACAATAGCAGCAGAGACTAGGGAGCACCCAGAACCTAGAACACTGTAGAGCCTGTTGGGAAAGGGTGCTGCGGCCTCTGCCTGTGAACTCTGGATGCTACAGCTCGTCTCAGTGTCACCAATGCTACTGGAAACTAGGCATCAGTGTCACATTGCTGCCAATTCTGCCCCTGTCACTTGATATTGGTGCTGCAACTGTCTTAGCTGCTTGCATCTGGCACCAGAATGTATTCTCCTTGGTCCCTGCTGCTTGACTCTCATAGCTTCAGACTCAAGGTCTAGGATAGGAGTGTCTAATTGGCCAAGCCCAGGTCATAAACTAGCTGCAAGGGAGGCTGGAAGAGTAAGTGCTGTTTTCAGTTTCTATAGTATCTCCCACCAAGACTCCTATATAAGGCAGTACGTACACTGGGCAGAAGAGTCCATTATATGTATGTATCCATCAAAATAAGAACAGAGTTTTAAAACTTACCTTGTGTAGCCCTTACCCTGTTTGTGAATAGGCCAGCATTCTGTTAATTTTTATTATTGTATGATGCTATTTATGAGTGTGTCACAGTCCAGCTTCATATATGATTTCTGATCTTTAGGTTGATTTTTACAAGACGTTATTATTATTATTTTTTAGAGTTGTTTTAGGTTTACAGCAAAATTGAGAGGAAGGCAGAGAGATTTCCCATATACACGTGTAGCTGCTTCCATTATTTAGGCTGATTTTAGTTTGAACAGTGGATCTGAATCTGCAGAGAATGACCAGTAATATGTACTTTGTGCATGGTAACTCAGTAGATGTTGTTAAACAATTCATAAAAGTTAGGGAAAACATGGTTTTTTTTAAACACATAAATGTGCTTAAAATACAAAAATAAAGAGTACACTAAAAGATCAAGTGGGGAAATGTGATACTAGGTTTTTCACTGGGAAATGTAGACTATAATATCAAAAAGTCAAATGAGGAAATCTTGGGCTTGACTTTTCAGAATCTTCTGAGACGATGATTAGTAAGTAAGGATGTTCAGGGGAACCAAAGAAGACACCGCTATGTGGAAGAAAGTGAGGCTGCAGAAATAAAAGGCGGAGAGCATAGTGAGAAGCGGGAAAGAGAGAAGCCTCTCTTCTTTAGTTTGTCTTTGTTCCGTTTGTCTTGCTTTCCCAAGAGGTGGTGCAGAGGTTAAGGAGCTGCATAAAATGGAGCACAGATTTGAGAGACTTCCTCTTGCTAGTAGGAAGGCAGAAATAAAGAACATGGGGTTAAAAATGGATGATGTCTATCACCATTTAATTTGGCTCATATGGAATGAAGGAGAAGCACTTGACTAGGCAACATTCAGGGCCTCTAATCAGCTGTACACTCTCCACATGTGACAAGGGAAGTGGCCTTGTTAAAAATCTTAGCACAGCAAAAAAGGAGAGGGAGACAGATAGCAGCTTTTTACCTTTGCCTGAGACCCAGCAGAAGTTGTTATTCACTAGACGTTCACTTTCTTCTCTTTCAGGTTGGTAAAGAAGGGACACTTGGGCGTTCTGCTTCATGATGGTTTAGTTAGCAATCTGATTATCAAATGCTAGAATATCCATATGCACTGAAGTCAGGTTCTTAGCAGCTCAGCTTTGGATAGTCAAATGAGGATGATACATAAGTAATAGAACTCTAGAGCAGTTACCGAATGGGCCTAAGAGGTAGGGAAATTTGATATGAAGTGATCAAAAGTAACAATGCAGTGAATCTGTTAAAAGAAAGCTAAAGAAATACATCATTGTCAAAATCATTATTTATTCACTTAGTTATTCAAAAGTTATTTTTTGAGGGACCACCTACTCTGTTCCAGGCACTAGTCATGTACAGAGGTACAGCCACGGAGGCAAACAGGCCTGTTGCCTGCTCTGAAGGAGTTCACAGTCTACTGAGAAGTAGACACAGTGAGTACAATCAAGAAATGCTCTGTGCTTTGCCTAACATCCTGAGAGACTCAAGCATAATTTAAGCTCTGAAGGTGGGGAGCCGTGGGGAACATAGGAGTCTTAAGACAAAGAGAACATCAGATTTTCAGCCCGGAGGCAGGAAAAAAAACATGGCTTTAGAGAAAATGACAAAAATCTAAAATTGGCAAACTGTAATAAAAGAAAGGTAGTGGAGATAAGAAATTCAGTGTTAGGCAATGAAATGTAAATATAAAGACAAAGACAAAGAAAGAGACAAATATAAAAAAAAAGAAGTTAAAATACTGTCTGTGTGTTGGATAAAGAAATGAAATCTCATTAAGATTAAGTTGCTTTCTCAGAATCACAGAGCCAGTGATGGCGCCAAGGATTAGATCCTAGGTCAGTTGATTTTCAGAGCCTGACTTGTTAACCATTACACATTACTGCCCCTTTTAATCAAAAAGAGGTACATTTCTGCACAATCATTAAAAAAAAATTCTTGGGGCGCCTGGGTGGCTCAGTTGGTTAAGCGACTGCCTTCGGCTCAGGTCATGATCCTGGAGTCCCTGGATCGAGTCCCACATCGGGCTCCCTGCTCGGCAGAGAGTCTGCTTCTCCCTCTGACCCTAACCCCTCTCATGTGCTCTCTCATTCTCTCTCTCTCAAATAAATAAATAAAATCTTTAAAAAAAAAATTCTTGTCAATCTTGTGTCTTTTCTAAGTGCTGTATTTGTTGTTACTTTCATGATGTTAGTTGAGTTTGTGCTTTGTACCTTATTCATGGTTTTTTTTGTATATGGATAGATCAATTATGTAGTTTCTGAGATGTTAACTTAATACTGATTTTCTAAATGTTTCTGAAATGTCCCAGGTACATCAGCAGTACTTTCTTTACCAGCATTTGCCTTTTAAAAATAACAGCTTTATTGAGATAATTTACTGACCTTTTACTAAATTGAGATAATTTACGAACTGGTCTTCATTGAGATTATTTACTAATATACAGTTCACCCTTCTAAGGAGTACAGTTGGCTGGCTTTTAGAGTATTCACAAAGTTCTATTACCACTTTCTATTTTTAGAGATTTTATTTATTTGAGAGAGAGAGCGAGAGAGAATGAGAGAGAGCACAAGCAGGGGGAGCGGCAGGCGGAGGGAGAAGCAGGCTCCCTGCTGAGCAGGGACCCCCCCCCGCCTTGGGGCTCAATCCCAGGACCCTGGGTTCATGACCTGAGCCAAAGGCAGACACTTAACTGACTGAGCCACCTAGGTGCCCTTTAGACCATTTTCACCACTCCCAGAAGAAACCCTCTACCCTTAGCAGACGACACTCACTTCCTCCTACCACTAGCCCGTGGCAACCACTAATCTGCTTTCTGTGCCTATAAGTTAGCCTATTTTGGACATTTCCTATAGAAGGAACCATATTGCATGTAGCCTTCTGTGAATGACTTCTTTCAGTAGCATTGTGTTTCCAAAGTTCACTCATGTTGAGCATGTATTAGTCTTAGACTAATGAGTTATTACTGATGTGCTCCTAGGCGATCCTCTACTTCTCTTGTACCTATGAGCCGGTGGTCTTATCCCTATTTGCAAGATGAGAAGACTGTATATAGCTCAAATTATTGTGAAAAGGAGTATGTAACATTTAAGACTATCAAAAGTTTAATGAGCTCTTCACATGGCAGGTATTGGGGATAGAAGTTGGTTTTCAAAGAGGAAGGAAAGAAAAGAAGGATACTTGGGCAGTTGTAGATGGAAAGTTGAAGTTTATCTTGGGGCTTCACCCAGTTTTTTCCTCTTCCTGTTGACATCCCATGTCCCCTCATCGTGAGAGCTTTCTTGCTACCCCATTGTAGCAGTTCCACTTGGGCCTTCCCTTCCTCCCTTTCCCTCAAAACTGTTTGGTATGATTAAGTGTCAGCTTCCTTTGTACTACCCACATGACCAGTAAACCTGTGTTGCTTAGTTTGCTTTTTTTTGGTGATGGGAGAGGTGTGTGTTTATTTGTTAACCCAAATCAATCTGTAAATGATGGAATGCCTAGTAATCTAAGGGAGGGATTTTGAGGCAGGACATTCATACCATCCAGCCTATTACACCTATTTAAAAAAAAAAAGACACCCAGGGGCACCTGGGTGGCTCAGTCGGTTAAGCGTCTGCCTTTGTATTAGGTCATGATCCCAGGGTCCTGAGAAGCCCTGCATCAGGCTGTCTGCTCAGCGGGGAGCCTGCTTCTCCCTCTGCCTGCCACTCCCCCTGCTTGTGTGCACTCTCTCTCTGACAAATAAAATCTTAAAAAAAAAAAAAGACACCTCGTGTATGGAAAGAAAGGGGAGTCTGAGGTTCTTACGACCCTTTAAGGAAGTGTCTCTACCTTAAAATCCCAGGAAGGACTGACTGAATATAAGGCTCATAATGGCAATAGCTCACTACAAAGGCAGAGAAAGAAGTCTCTCAGCTGAACCCCATTTCCTAAGGAAATACTCATTTTAGTGGAAAGTGTGGAGAAGGAGGGGAAGGCCTGCTAGAGTAGAGGACAGTTTTGGGGTTTAGGACATTTAGATAGAAGCAGATGAGGTCAGTACTCTCTCTGATGGACGGAGAGAAGTTGGTCACTGAATGTCATCCCACTGCATTCTTGGTAATTACCAATGGTAGTAATTTATACAATCACTTATTGTTTTAATTACTATGCATCACAACAATGATTATGCACTGTCAGATTATTGTTGTGTTTTATTAGGAAACTATACTTAACTTTCATAGTTAGGCACGTTGCTCGATTACTCTCAATAGAAAACGTTACTGGTGGATAAGTGTATTGATAGATGAGACTTTGTGGCACTTTTTAAATCACAGCATTCTTTTTAGTAATCATTTAAAGAAGCAATGTGTTAGGACCTGGAGGTGTTAGAGTGAAAGCCAAGGTCCCAATGTAAAGAGACTTATGATTTGGTGGGTGAATATCAAATCACCATAATAAACTGTGTTAAGTATTCATAGGTATGGGCAGGACACTTGGGGAACACTTAGCGCAGGATGAGCGTGGTGGGGGGGAAGCTTTCTGGAAGAAGGAACTGGTTGGGCACAGAAATTGGAGTTGCTGAGGGACATTACAGGTAGAAGGAATAGCATGAGCAAAGGTAGAGGCTTCTTTGCCTGCCTTTATCGCTAACTTGGAGAGGGACAAATAAGCATCCATGGGATGGGAAAGGAGATATAAAACAATACACTTGATCCTGCTGACAGAGAGCACATGGTTCACTTACTGAAGATGCATTCATTCTTTGTGCCACCAGGGTGTCATTTAGTGACTTACCTGCCCCTTCCGTTGTACAATATGGTACACCAGTGGCTAGATAAAATTTATGCACCCCCAACAACCATTTACTTTCTTCATAAAAAAAAAAAAAAAGCCAGGGCCAGTAAGTTGCTATGCGTTCTTTTAGCTGGTTTTATAGGTATTTAAAAAACAAAGTAAAACAAAAATATGAAGGGAATTTTATGGACAAGGAATCTTCAAATAAAATGCTTAAATATATTCTTAGGTATCATAAAAATGTGATTGGTGACAAAAATTTAGCTTGAAAAGCTCCACTCAAACCAAAATGTCCAACAATAGGGGATTTGTAGAATGAATTATGGTATATAATCAGATACTATTCCACTTTATTTTTTGTTGTTCTTTTTGTTGTTGTTTTTGGTTTTTGGCAAAAAAAATTCTTTAAACATGAAGTTATAGAAGAATGTTATGACCTAGAAAGATGCTCACCATGTTGTTAAATGTCGAAGAGTAGTCTACAGAATGGTCAGTGAATAATAGGATTTTACTTTTTGTTAGAATGTTTAACTGGTAACCTCCAGGCCTCAGTAGCCCAGGAGAATAAAATAGGTCCTATTTATATTTTCCAAATGATGATAATTCATACTGCCCTTCCCCCTCCAACCTGTCAGATCTTGGTCCGTCTTATGAAACTCCCCCAGTTACTTCTGAGGGACCTAAGTGTCGACATTGGCCACCATGAAGTGCCGGCCATGTTATTCATCTTTAGCTCACCTTTGTTGAGAGATGCTCTCCTTGATGAACCTCACTGAAGGTACTGTAGACAACCTCAGGGTCTTGCCAGAGAAGCTGCCTCTTGAGTCCATCAAAGTCCTTAATTTTGGGTTGACAGAGAGGTTCTGGGCTCTGTTTAGAGGTGAGGAAAAAGTGGCTTCCTCCTCACCTCTGGGCCATCCTTCACTGCCTGGGCCTTGATGCAAGCACAAAGTCCACAGAATGACTGAAGAAATCCTGCGCTTCCTCTAACTGCTGGTCTTCATCCTTTATTTACAAGGGTTCAGGGCGCCTGGGTGGCTCAGTGGGTTAAGCGTCTGCCTTCTGCTCAGGTCATGATCCCAGGGTCCTGGGATCGAGCCCCGCATCGGGCTCCCTGCTCTGCGGGGAGCCTGCTTCTCCCTCTCCCACTCCCCCTGCTTGTGTTCCCTCTCTCGCTGTGTCTCTCTCTGTCAAATAAATAAATAAAATCTTTAAAAAAACAAAAAAACAAAAAAAAACAAGGGTTCAAATGTGTCTGGTTAAAAAATTTACCATGTTCCCCAATCCAACCTAATGCTTCCTCTGATTTCACTCTAGGTGGATAGCACCATCCTCTGCCTCATTGCTCAGGCCAGAAACCTGAGAGGCATTTCAGACACCTCCTGGTCCTTCACATTTAGCCTCCAAGTCCTCTTTATTCTTCTGTTTTGCTATCTTGGAGATCTATTCATTCTTTTTGTCTCCCCCCACCCCCGCCCCCGCCTCTCAGAATTCAGACTTGCATTTCTCATCTGGATTATATGTATAAGCTCCTAGTCCTTCCTGAAGCTTCCAGTCCTTCTTTCCCTCCGATTAGCTTCCATACTCTGTAAGCACGGAATACATAGCCTTTTATGGTCTAACTGTGGTATATTTCCATTCTTTCTCCTGACATTTAGTCTTCCTTACAGATATCTTATTTGGTGCTTCTACTCTGCCACACATCTGTGTCTTTTTTTTTTTCTTGTGGCAAAATATACATTACATAAAATTGACCACTTTAAGTGTACAATTCAGGGACGTCTGGGTGGCTCGGTTGGTTGGGCATCCCACTTTTGATTTTGGCTCAGGTCAGGATCTCAGGGTCGTGAGATCGAGCCCTGCGTGGGGCCCTGTGCTGGGCGTGGAGCCTGCTTGGGATTCTCTCTCTCCTCCTTCCTCTGCCCCCTCCCTGCAACTTGCTTGCTCACTCTCAAAAAAAAAAAAAAAAAAAGCCAAAGTAAAGTGTACAATTCAGTGGCATTAAGCACATTCATAATGTTGTGTAACCATCGCCACTCTCTATTTTCAGAACCTTTCCATCATCTCAAACGAAACATCTGTGTCTTTTTACATGCTGTTTCCGTCTGAATGGAATGCCCCGCCCCCATACTCCCACCCCTGTTCCTCCTAAGGATCTCTCCAGACTTGATTCTAATGCCATCTTGGCATTAGAGTCTGCAGAACTTTCCCCAATTCTTTTAGACTTAAGTGCTTGTTTTTTTTTTTTTTTTGGTCTTCCCATGCCAGCCTGGACATCACTCCTATCATGACACATCTACGATGTTATGATTGTAGGTTTATGTGGCTCTCTCCCACTAGACTTTGAAGTCTTTGACTGAAGGATCTGACTCAGTCTTTTGTCTCTGCATCCTTCGCTTCTAGCACTGTCCTGCTATGAATAAGTGATTGGACTCAGCTTCCTATCAGCTACACAAATTAGCACTTGCTCATGTGCTAGCATTGACTGAAAATCAGGTAGCAGGTCTAAAAGAAATTTCATAAATATAGGTTCTTTCCCCTTTCTATTAGATATTCATGGAATTTTGTTTTTGAGGACTGCTTTGAGTATGTAATTTCTCAGGCAGTTGCTCATAGTTGCCTATATTTATGACTCGAGCGAGTGATGGGCTGAGTTAGGAGTGTACAGTAACTGGGTGAGGTGGACAAAGATTAGGAAGAGTAAAAATTTGGCAAAATACTGAAAGTATGAGAAAGTATTGCATTTCTCATCTGGATTATATGTATAAGCTCCTAGTCCTTCCAGAATAGTGAGTTTTCAAGACTGTTGTGTCAGGTTATGAAAGTAAGAAATGAAAGTATTATTTCAGTGCTATTGAATGGAAAATCAGTGAAAAGACATTGGAATAAATCAAGGTACTAGACACGGCTGGCTTTAAGGGCACAGCAATTTCTTTTTTTCCCTTCTGTTAAAAAATTTTTTCCCTGAGAACAGGAAAATAGATGGGAATAATTCTTAAAAGACAGAGCTGCTACTAAATCTATTTTGGAGCCCCTAACTTCACACAGTAGTGGTTTAATGTTTCACTTGTGGTTACACCTCACCCTTATGAGGGATGCTGAATTTGTCAAAGGGGGTGGGACAGAGGCTTTAAAATTCCTAGAATAAAAACGAAGGGGGGGGAAATCGGAGGGGGAGACGAACCATGAGAGACTATGGACTCTCAGAAACAAGCTGAGGGTTCTAGAGGGGACGGGGTGGGGGGATGGGTTAGCCTGGTGATGGGTATTAAAGAGGGCACGTTCTGCATGGAGCACTGGGTGTTATATGCAAACAGTGAATCATGGATCACTACATCAAAAACTAATGATGTAATGTATGGTGATTAACATAACATAATAAAATAAAATTAAAAAAAATAAAATTCCTAGAATAAAAGCTGGTATGTAGATCTATCTTCCATAAACTCTTATTTCACTTCCTTTTGCCTTAAATTGAGTGAACTAAAATCCTGAGCATACCATTTAAAATCCTGTTCAGCCAGCTGCTCAACTAGAAAGGTCAATCTTCATCACTCCATTTACACTGAACAAACATATTTGTGGCAGCAAGAGAAGAGATCTGAATCAAGGGGAAAAAAATGTAGTCCAGTAAAGTGATTCAATTGTCTAATCAGGCGTATGACTTGAACATAATTTGAAGGGTCCTTGAAGTTTCTTTTTTTAAAGGCTTGAAATCAGAAATTTGCAATTGACACAACATGAGTCATGCAGATCTGATTGAAGTTCCTGCATTTTCTTTTTCTTTCAACTCCTGGATTATACTCTTTCATTTTCTTTCCTGTTTGGAGTCTAGTAAAGAAGTGAGAGTAATTTAAAGTGAAATTAGACTGTACATTTGCATATTGTGGAGCTAGTGGTATTTTGGATTTACAATTTATGATATAAATGACTTAGCAGTAGTTGTTTTTCATGTAACACATTTAGAAATTTCTGTTTCAACACCTTGAAAAAGTAGTAGCTTGGAGTGTGATATACATGCTTAGGACTTTTAAAGTCATCCTGTTACTTAGATTCTTTTTTCTTCTTCTTTTTTAATCTTTAACTAAATACTGCTAGAACAACTGAATTGTTGTTTGGAGATGCCTGCCTCTAAAATTTTAGCCTTTGAATCATCTACTGGTAATTTAGGGTCACATTGTGCACTGATGTAACTGAATGTCTTTTGCTCCCCAAATATGTCATTTAACATCTAAGTAGCAACTTGAAAAAAGAACAGTCAACATTTTTTTCCCCTACCATGCTTAGCAAAAGTATTTACTTTAAGGGTGTTCTGTGTTTTCTGATCAAAACAGATAATTGTAATTTTGTTGATTGATTTATCTCAAAGTATGTATAAATTAGGGGAAAATGCTTTCCAAGAAAGCATGTAAGCACCGCTGCTTGCAGGGTAGTATGGTGCTACTAATAATTTAGACAACTATTAGGCCTTTCATATAATAAAAATAATCCAGTTATTTAAAGAGGAGTAATTCTGAAGCTTTAGCCCTTAATATGAGGGGTACTTGTAGATCACAAATATAGAACATGTCCTATATTGATGCTTCGGGATCCCTGAATGTTCGGCTGGTGGGGACAATTTTTGAGGTGTACTTTGGATCCTTTAAGTGAGTGTCTGTTGATGTGAACTACACTTTTTAAGAGGTCTGGGTTGTGGGCTTCTGAAGAAGAAAGCAGGTGTGGTCTAAAGACATAGGAATGAAACCTCTGAGGGGATTTGGATTTCAGCTCTCCATGAAAAGAATTAGTGCAGGCAAAAGTTGTTGTGTGTGTTTAACATGATGTAGAAGATGTAATCATGACATTTTTTGAGAAGGTTGACTTCCAATTTTTAACAGCAGGACAAAAAGATACAGAATGAAAAGCTGATCTATCCCATCCCCGACCTCCAGTCTCCCAGCTTGTCCTCTTAGAGGCAAGCATTGCCTCTACGTGTCTTGTGTATCTAGAATGGTCAGTTTAAAAGATGTATTCCCGGGTGCCTGGGTGGCTCAGTTGGTTAAGCGACTGCTTTCGGCTCAGGTCATGATCCTGGAGTCCCTGGATCGAGTCCCGCATCGGGCTCCCTGCTCAGCAGGGAGCCTGCTTCTCCCTCTGACCCTCCCCCCTCTCATGTGCTCTCTCTCTCTCATTCTCTCTGTCTCAAATAAATAAAATCTTAAAAAAAAAAAAAAGATGTATTCCCATTGTGTATGATGGTGCCAAACATATAGTGGTTATAAGTCAAGTTGTATATCGAATCCCATTTTCATACTTCCAAATGGCAGGGAAGAGGTGGGATTTAGCTCCCGAAGCAGCAGCCTACCTGGGTCAGACAAAAGTTGAGGTATTCCTCAATTTTCATACATTATGTGTTACTGGAAACACATAGGTAAGTCAAATATGTAAACCTCAAACCTTAGACTCACATGTTTTAAGAGAAGTTTGAGAATGCTAAAAGCTACTACAAAATCCTGAACTTTTTAAAGCATAATCTTTGACCCCTATTTACAGTTAAAAAAATTTTATAAATACTTCCCTTATTTTGCAAATGGGTATGTAGTTGACTGGCTTATAGCCATTGAGACTAAACATTAATCTTTTTCGGTATGCTTAAAGCTTTGATCTTTGCTTCAGTGGTTCTCCCTTTATGAATCTATGCTGTATCATAGCTACCGACTTTTTCTTCCCTCCTTTTCTCTGGAGAACTTCCTGCATATTTCATTGTACTCCTTATTGCATCTAGTGAATGGTTACTAAAAAAATAAAGAGGAGATTAAATCAATGAATAAACAATTTTTAACCTTGTGAGATCATAGAAGTTAGTGATCATGGATTCAAATTTAGGGATATTTTGAAATTGAAAAGATAATTCTAGGGCATAGTTTCCCAAATGTATTGACCATGGAACATTTTAAAGTGTAAAAAATGAAATACATGAGATGTATAATTAGTTCATGGATTAAAATGCAGTAAAACAGCTGTATAGAGAAGTTAATGCAAGAAATGATCAAAATTTGAATATTTTGCTTTTTTTTTTTTTAAAAGGGTCTTAATCCACAGGTAAAAAACGTAACAAAAAGAATAAAAAATTGCATAGTAAAAATGTTTTAAATACAGATTTTTTTGGTTTTCAAATACAGCAGAGAAACAGCGTTAAAAATGAAAACAATGTTTTTGTATTTTGTACATATCCACTGTTTACTATTAGGAATCTTGTTGCTCAGTCCCATTCTCATAGCAGATGTAGCATCAAATCTGTTCATTTATTTTGTTGCAGCATAAGCCCATTTCAGAAAGGCTTTTTGAAACAAAAGGAAGAACACGTACTGTGGGTTTGCAAAAATCTGCTTTTGAAGTAGACAGCTCTGAAACTTATGAAATGTTTCATGTTCCACAGCTCACCCTTCGATTTTTTTAGAAACCAAGTGCTATGATTATTATTTTCACATTGAAGGAGTCTGGTTTTTTGCTTGTTTGGGTCATGCATAGATTGTGAACTAGTCATAGTTCACCACATAGTTTCACCACAACTATATTTCATATAATAAAAAAACACAAATATGTTGAAATAAAATGACAGTATTCATAACAGACCAGCAGGTATTGAATTGACAATGCATGTTCTGTGTAACTGTTTGTGGGTGAGTACTCTGGGTAAATGACAGATCAAATTTTCTTGACATTGTCAGGTACTCTGCTATTGTGCACATTTCTTTTTATTTTTTCACTCTTTTTTTTTTTTTTTAAAGATTTCATTTATTTATTTAATGGACACAGGGAGAAAGACAGCAAGAGAGGGAACACAAGCAGGGGGAGCGGGAGAGAGAGAAGTAGGCTTCCCGCCGAGCAGGGAGCCCAATGCAGGCCTCGATCCCTGGGATCATGACCTGAGCTGAAGGCAGTTGCTTAACCAACTGAGCCACCCAGGGGCCCCTATTTTTTCATTCTTTAAAAATAAACTTTTAAACTAAAGTACTAAATATATATATCAAAAGTCATATATAGTAAGTATGCAGCTAGATGAGTTATCACAAAATAAACACATCATGTAACTAGCATCTGGATCAAGAAATAAAATACTACCAGCACCCCCAGAAGCTCCCTCATGACTCACCTCTCTCCCCAGTCACTACCTTTTTTCCTACCCAAAGGTAATTACTATCCTAATTTGTAATGACACAGATTACTTTTGCCTTATTTAAATATGTATTCTTTGTCAAATTTTTCCCCTCAGCATAGTATTACCCCGATTTATCCATGTTGTTGTGTGTATCAGTAGTTCATCTCTATTACCATGTAGTATTCCACTGTGTAAATATACCATAATTCCAAATCCATTTTGTTTTTTATGGACTTTGGGATTTTCTCAGTTTAGGGCTATTACAAATGATGCTGCTGTGGATAGTCTTACACATATTTTTTGGTGTGCCTATATGAGATATATGTATGTGTGTGTCTACATATAGATACCTATCTGATATCTATAATATATCTAGTAGTGGAATTGCCAGGTCCTACAATATATTTATATTCAACTTGAATAGCTACTACCAAATGGCTTTCTAAAGCTCCTGTACAACTTCAGTTCTTCTCAGTACTGTATATACACTATACCACATCATCACCAACATGTGTTGTTATCCATCTTTTTAATTTAAGTCACTCTGGTAGTGTGTGATGGTATCTTGTTTTGGTGTTAAAAACCAAAGGCTGATGCCTAATAAAATTGAGCATCTTTTCCTATATTTATTGATTGTTTTTTTGATTTTTAAAAAGTGAAGTATCTGTTCTAGTACCTATTTTTCTTTTTAAAGATAGCTTTATTGAGATAATTCATATACCATACAATACATACATTTAAAGTATACAATTAAGTGGCATTTATTTAGAGATTTATTTATTTGAGAGAGCAAGAATGAACAAGTGGGGGGACAGACAGAAGGAGAGGGAGAGAGAATCTCAAACACTCTGTGCTGAATGTAGAGCCCTACCTGGGGCTTGATCCCATGACCCTAAGATTATGACCTGAACTGAAATCAAGAGTTGGATGCTCAACCAACTGAGCCACTCAGGTGCTCCTAATTAAGTGGCTTTTAGTATATTCAGATTTGTACATCCATCACCACATCAATTTTAGAAGGTTTTCTTTGTGCCCAAAAGTAAACCTTGTACTCTTTAGCTGTCACCACACACCCCCTCCTTCTCGGCACCCTACCCACCTCAAGCCCCTGGCAGCCAGTAATCTACTTCTATTTCTACAGATCTGCCTATTCTGGACATTTCATATAAATGGAATCATACAATATGAGATCTTTCTTTCAATTAATGTAACATTTTCAAGGTTCACCCATATTTCAGCATGGACCAGTACTTCATCTTTTTTATTGCTGAATAATATTCCATTGTATGGACATACCACCTTTTATTTACACATTTATCAGTTGATGGGCATTTTGGTTGTTTCCACCTTTTGGCTCTTATGAATAATGCTGCTATGAACATTTGTGTGCAAGTTTTTGTGTGTCAAAATATTTTTTATTTATCTTGGGGTTGTGAATTATTTCTTAAAGATTTGCATACAGCAATAACTGTAAAGGTGTTTAGTGTGTTTCTTAGACATATAATTAAAATTTTTAAAGTGAGTATTGCTAACATGTTTTATGTTGAATATGCATTTTTGTGGAATACCAGTGTTCCAAGGAGCACATTTTGAGAAAGATTTCTAAGTGGTCATGCTCTTCAGTGTGATGTAAGAAGAAAGGTGTGAGCCAGGAATCAGTGAGTGATAACTATTGGATTCTCATTTCACAGAAGATTTTTCAATTTGCATTTCATCGTTGAAGGAACTGTGGTCAGTGCTGTGTGTTAATATCTTCTTGGAAAGGCATAGAGGGCAAATGAGGATTTTATGAGTCCAGAAGATCTAAGAAAACAGCCTTTTAAGACAATTAGGAGAAAGCTGTGTGATTTCCAGAATCTTTCTGTAAAGGATTCAGGACTCTTCATCTTTTAAGATTGTGATAACTATATAGAATTTGTTTTGTAAAGGCACTTTGTATAGTGCATCAGAGCATGAATTAGGCCAAATAGAAAAGACATTATCTAGTGGTTGCAATAAAGGCTTTATCCATAAAGTGTTGCCGGTTTTGCAATGAAAATAGTTCACTAAAACTTTTTTTTTTTAAAGATTTTATTTATTTATTTGAGACAGAGAGAATGAGAGACAGAGCACGAGAGGGAGGAAGGTCAGAGGGAGAAGCAGACTCCCTGCCGAGCAGGGAGCCCGATGTGGGACTCGATCCCGGGACTCCAGGATCATGACCTGAGCCGATGGCAGTCACTTAACCAACTGAGCCACCCAGGCGCCCAGTTCACTAAAACTTAATTAGCAGTATATGTCAAGCAATTTTCATTCAGAAGCATCTTATAAATGTGCTCTGCTTATAAATCATAAATATTCTTTTACACTGGTGAGTAGGATTGAAACCCAAATTAATCCCAAAGAAAAAGCTTTGGTTCTCTTAGTGACCAAACAAGTAGATAAGGAAGTAACAGGGAAAATGAAAAACTTGTGTACTGTACTGGTTGGTCTATTCTTAACACCTGTTTTGTAAGTCATGTTAAAAGACAAAATTCAGGGCGCCTGGGTGGCTCAGTTGGTTAAGCGACTGCCTTCGGCTCAGGTCATGATCCTGGAGTCCCTGGATCGAGTCCCGCATCGGGCTCCCTGCTTGGTGGGGAGTCTGCTTCTCCCTCTGACCCTCCTCCCTCTCATGCTCTTTGTATCTCATTCTCTCTGTCTCAAATAAATAAATAAAATCTTAAAAAAAAAAAAAAGACAAAATTCAACTTAAGTTCACATCAAAGTGAAAGTTCAGTTCGATTCCCACTTTGCAAAATCATAATGCATTAATTTTCTACATAGTAATACAGCATTACAGTTTAAGTTGCTGTTTCCATATGGTAAACTCCTTTAGTATGATGTATTTTTTTCTTCTAATAAAGATGATTAAAATGAAAGACAAGGGGCTGATTATATTTTATTAGCGCCCAAATATGCTCACTAAATTACATGTGTTAAATCTTGAACTTTCTCATTCAGTTTGGCAGAATTATCCTTGGTAACCATGTGTCCCTGCTGCTTATTAAACATAATTGGACTTCTAGTGTGCAATCAGAATTGTAACCAAAAGTAATATGCTAACAAATTCCAGACTCTCAATAACAACTTCTAGGGCTGGGTTTCTTAGAGTTGGAGTCCTGTTCAGATAAGTGTTACACTGAAACAGATTTTACACCAAATTTTCTGTCTTTATATTTCATCTAAGTTTCTGTTTACCTTTTTCTGCCAAACCTTATCCTAAGAACCAAAACCTCTAAAATCTCTTACTAACACCAGCAATTAATCCCTGGTAGTTTGATATAAGAACACTGCATTCATGAAACACTTGCTCAAGCAAATACAATACTGAAAAGTGATACATTACCTGGAACAGTGATATTATTTTTTTTTTATTTTTTAGTGTTTATTTATTTATTTGTATTTTATTATGTTATGTTAATCACCATACATTACATCATTAGTTTTTGATGTAGTGTTCCGTGATTCATTGTTTGTGTATAACACCCAGTGCTCCATGCAGTATGTGCCCTCTTTAATACCCCATCACCAGGCTAACCCATCTCCCCCCCCCCAACCCTCAGTTTGTTTCTCAGAGTCCATTGTCTCTCATGGTTCGTCTCCCCCTCCAATTTCTCCCCTTCATTTCTCCCTTCCTACTATCTTTTTTTTTTTTTTTTAACATGTATTATTTGTTTCAGAGGTACAGGTCTGTGATTCAACAGTCTTACACAATTCACAGCGCTCACCATAGCACATACCCTCCCCAATGTCTATCACCCAGCCACCCCATCCCTCCCACCCCCCACCAGTCCAGCAACCCTCAGTTTGTTTCCTGAGATTAAGAATTCCTCATATCAGTGAGATCATATGATACATGTCTTTCTCTGATTGACTTATTTCGCTCAGCATAATACCCTCCAGTTCCATCCACGTCGTTGCAAATGGCAAGATTTCATTTCTTTTGATGGCTGCATAATATTCCATTGCATATATATATACCACATCTTCTTTATCTATTCATCTGTCGATGGACGTCTTGGCTCTTTCCACAGTTTGGCTATTGTGGACATTGCTGCTATAAACATCGGGGTGCACGTACCCCTTAGGATCACTACATTTGTATCTTGGGGATAAATCCCCAGTAGTGCAATTGCTGGATCGTAGGGCAGCTCTATTTTCAACTTTTTGAGGAACCTCCATACTGTTTTTCAGAGTGGCTGCACCAGCTTGCATTCCCACCAACAGTGTAGGAGGGTTCCCCTTTCTCCGCATCTCCGCCAACATCTGTCGTTTCCTGACTTGTTAATTTTAGCCATTCTGACTGGTGTGAAGTGGTATCTCATTGAGGTTTTGATTTGGATTTCCCTGATGCCGAGCGATGTTGAGCACTTTTTCATGTGTCTGTTGACCATTTGGATGTCTTTGCAGAAATGTCTGTACATGTCTTCTGCCCATTTCTTGATTGGATCATTTGTTCTTTGGGTGTTGAGTTTAAGAAGTTCTTTATAGATTTTGGATACTAGCCCATTATCTGATATGTCATTTGCAAATATCTTCTCCCATTCTGTCGGTTGTCTTTGGTTTTGTTGACTGTTTCCTTTGCTGTGCAAAAGCTTTTTATCTCAATGAAGTCCCAATAGTTCATTTTTGCCCTTGCTTCCCTTGCCTTTGGCGATGTTTCTAGGAAGAAGTTGCTGCGGCTGAGGTCGAAGAGGTTGCTGCCTGTGTTCTCCTTTAGGATTTTGATGGACGCCTGTCTCACATTTAGGTCTTTCAACCATTTTGAATCTATTTTTGTGTGTGGTGTGAGGAAATGGTCCAGTTCATTCTTCTGCATGTGGCTATCCAATTTTCCCAACACCATTTGTTGAAGAGACTGTCTTTTTTCCATTGGACATTCTTTCCTGCTTTGTCAAAGATGAGCTGACCATAGAGTTGAGGGTCCATTTCTGGGCTCTCTATTCTGGAACAGTGATTTTAAAGAGATGCTGGGCTTCAGAGAGTTAAGTGTTAATGCCACACTAAGTTGATGGTGTCATAACAGATGATCGTTTCCCATTCCCACTTTGGCCCACGGTGAGTAGCAGGTGCATTCAGTTCTGTACACCTTTGCTATCTGCCAGCTCTCTGATGGCCTGGAGCATTAGGGCCTCAGGACAGATGTTTTCAGGAAGTCTTTATAGGTAAGTCTGTCACACAGAATCAGTAGTGAAGCAGCAGAAATGGGGAAGTGGACTCCAGCAGTTTCTCTATCCTGGGATTCCTCTCCAGAAATTTTAATTTTAAATCTTAGTAAACTGAGAAGAGTAAGAGCTTTCCACCTCCAGAACAATTTATCAGGACAAATTCAATAATAAGTCTGTGATGGTGTGATTCTTGCAAGATTTCAGCTAGAAGTCTGTCTTCTCCTGCCTCCCATACCAATGCTGCACTAAAAACTAGGTTTCTTTGCAGCCTGCCACAGTAAGGGAACCAGCACGGGCTTCCTCAGTCTTCTCCTAGTTTAGAAGGTTTGGATGTCACAGATTTGACTCACTCTATTGCAAATTCTCCCTTCTAAAGGATTTTGTTTGGAGAAAATGAATAGAATGTCTTAAATATAACAATGGTATATTTGTGAATTGTACAAGCATTCAAATGTCTGTTACTTATAAGAAGATGTGTTTGAAATAGATAAGCAAGAAATGGTGGTTAGGTTTTCATGCTAGTCCCCAGAAACCATTTAGCTCAGGATGTTTCTGTAAAGAGAAATTGTTACAGTCTAGGATCCTTTAGAATACCTGAACCCACAAAGACACTTTATAGCTTAAAGTGTTGCATCACATGAAGTCCAGTGAGTGAAGTGGGTAAACACTCCTAAGCACACTCCTTGCTATGCTCACTGAGTCATTGCCAGGCTTTTCTCTGTCCTGTGTCTTGGCCCTAACCAGTGTCCATGTCTAGTGGATTAAAGATAGCCAGGGAGCAGTCAGCCCATAAACTGATAGAGTCAAAGGCCAAGTGGGCCTTATTTATTACAAGTTCCTTTTCTAGAGGAGTTTTATTTGGGGAAAAAAAGAAGAAATGTTGATAAAAATAATACAGGCATACCTTGTTTTACTGTGCTTTGCCTTACTGTGCTTCAGAGATACTGTTTTTTGGCGGGGTTGTTTTTTTTTAACAAATCAAAGGTTTATTGTGACTTCACATCAAACAAGTCTATCAGCACCATTTTCCCAACAGCACTTGCTCACTTTGTGTCTCTGCATCACATTTTGGTAATTCTTGCAATATTTCTAAGTTTTTCATGATTACATTTGTTACGGTGATCCGCGACTCACTGAATGTTCAGATGATGCTTAGCATTTTTTTAACAATGAAGTATTTTTTAATCGAAGTATGCACATTTTTTTTAGACATAACATTATTGCACATCATTAGGCTACAGTGTAGTGTAAACATAACTTTTAAAGGCACCGGGAAACCAAAAAACTCATTTGCCTCCCTTTATTGTGGTGGTCTGGAGCCCAACCAGCAGTATTTCTGAGCTGTGCCTGCACCTGCTCTCTATAGATAGCCTCACCTTAAAAAATTCTTGTTCTTAATCAGAAGCATTTTTTTTTTTTTTTAGGGAAAAAGAAAAGAGAAGCCTTGTAATGAAATGTGTAGAACACTGGGCAGGGAATCAGGACATACAGTTCTTAATTTTGACTTTGCTCTTCACATTGGGAGCTTGTGCAAACACCCTAACCTCTGTTTGCTCATATGTAAGAGACAGACATAGGGAGAGACAGTCTCTAAAGACTTTTCCAGTTCCAAAATATTGTGTTTATAGGAGCCCAATGTATTCTGCACCTTCCTAGAGTTGTAAGGCTTTCATGAAATGTCATTGCGGTGTCTGATGATGGTCAATAAAATGTTTAAACAGGATGAAAAATAATATCTTACCAGGAGAGTGAGACTCTGGCAAACCAAGATTATCCCTGTGAAAGTGGAGCCTCATGACCTGGGTTCTAGTTGCACTTCATTACTAACTAATCATTGAGACTTTGGGCTCTTAAACTCGTTGGGTCTGTGTTTTCCTCTGTAAAGATTAGGTGGTTGTATCAGGTGGCTTCTAAATTATCTTTCGGTTCTCAGATTCTGCGGATATCTCTAATAGGTATTTAATGGTAATCATAACATCTAAATGATTCAGTTGTCTTTGCCTATCTGGTGATGGAAAGGATCTGGCTACAGAAAAGCAGACAATATCAATTATTGAATGCCTCCTGTATTAGACACTAATAGACTCTGGAGAACTTTCATAGTCACACATAGCAGCTGGCTATATTTTTTAGATTTTAGGAGTTCTGTATTTCCATTTCTCATTTACGATCAAGAAAAAGAGCTTCAAATCGGAGGGGGAGACAAACCATGAGAGACTCTGAGAAACAAACTGAGGGTTCTAGAGGGGAGGGGGGTAGGGGGATGGGCTAGCCCGGTGATGGGTATTAAAGAGGGCACATATTGAATGGAGCACTGGGTGTTATACGCAAACAATGAATCATGGAACACTACATCAAAAACTAATGATGTAATGTATGGTGACTAACATAACATAATAAAATAAAATTAAAAAAAAAAAAGAAAAAGAGCTTTAGGCAAAGATAATATTGTCCACCATCCAGTATTGCAGTCTGATCCCTATGGTGTAGTTTGTTGGGAAGTGTTTCTTTTTCTTCAGAATTGGTTTTTGCAGTTAATAATTTTCTAATAATATCTCTAATAATGTCCCGCTTATTCTCTAATAATGGAACACTTGGAAAGGAACCTTAAGTAGCAAAATATTTATTCTAGCTCATGGTCCTTTGTGGTTAGTGAAAATTCTCAGGTGTCCATCTCTGTATATACAGTATCTTTATAGACAGCTGATTTTTCAGTCCCAGAGTGAACACTCTGTGGGACATTAAGAAAGCTAGATGGAAGTAAATTTCCAAGGTGTTCATGTGGGAATTGAACAGGAGGATCAAATGAGGAAGAGTTTCAAAGCTGGATGTGTGAGGATGGCAGAGTATTTTCTAATCCCCAGTTTCAGCGTTTGGGTTGCACTGCATGTGCTCAGGCGGGGTACCCCCAGTTATCTTGGAGCTGAGTTCTAACTCTGTCTGGATTTGGAACACATTGTTTACCCTCCTTATAGGAAGAAGCACAGAATTTGCCCACTTGTAGCCCTTATACTCCTTCTCCTAATTTAAACAAAGTAATTCTTATTAACACTTGTAAGTTATCCTTCTACATTTATCATCCTCCCCAAACTCTTCCCCTACTCCAAGGGGGGGTCCATTTCTTACAGTTACCAGCCCTGTTCTGTGAATGATAGATTTTAAAGAAATTTTCTGGCCTACACATTATGGAGATAAATATTTTTTTCATAATTATATGTCCCCCATAGAGATTATAATAATTATGTTATGAGTGTATGGAGTCCTTATAATTTCATCTCATTTGTAGTTTAATTGCTAATATACTTTAAAATTATTAATAAATGATTCTGATCATCTAAGAGAAGAAGCCCAAGTTATTTGATGCTACCACTGTGGGTTCACTAAAACCAAGTTATGTCAGACTTACTTCACTTCTTGGCAGGTTTAATAGATTGATCATGGAAATGCAATAAGCAAAGCTTATCCAAAACTCAGGAAGACATTTGACCACATGTCAAATTTTTGTTTGAAGTATTTTTGAAGGCTGGGGGCAGGGGTGAGTATGGACCAATTGCTAATACAGTTAGGTGGATTAGTATTAATGAATCAATGTAGGAAATTTTCTGTTATCCCTCTAGGGTTCTCTGTTTAGAACTGCTTGGTCAACGTTTTTTTGTTGTTGTTTGTTTGTTTTTTTTTCCAATTCTTGGATAAAGTCTTCTGTAGAAGACATGCTTATTGATTTTGTGAATGACCTAGTGTAGGAAGGGGTAATGAATACATTTGATGACATAGGAGGATATTGAAAAGGTCACCACAGACAAAGACAACTGGCCTAGTTTAATGATGGCATTAAATAGATGTAAGAATAAGGCTTTGTACATGGAGGAAACAAAAAAACCCTATACAATGAGCCCCAAATGTGAGTGACTTTGCTGAAGTGTAGCAGGTATAAAAAACGATGTTGGGATTTAACAGATGGTAAGTGCAGTGTTCATCAGTCCTATTTTGTAGTGAAGAAATAAAGCTAGTGTGGTCTTAGGTAGGCTGTGTTACCAGAAGTTCAATAACAGCACCAAGAAAGTGATGCTCCCACTCTATTCTGCAGCTTCCAAATTATGAAGAGTTCTCTTCTAAGTACAGGGTGCCCTTGAGGAACAACTAGGATTGTTGTTTGGAGTCTAGAAACTGTATCCAGGAAGAAGGTCAAAAGAACCACAATGTTATAATTCTTTTGGAAAGTTCTAGTTTTGCTTTTCACATTTAGGGTTGTTTTTTTTTTTTTTTTCTCCCCATCAGTTTTATTTGGCTCTGTGGTGGGGATCTGATTTGCCATGTGCATAGCCAATTATCCCAGGACCTTTTATTAGTCTGTTTCCTGCCTCGATTTGGAATGCCTCCATTGTCTAATACCAGTTTTCTGTAGATGCACTTGACCGTCTCTGCGTTCTCTATTCTGTTCCACTGGTTTGTCTGTCTGTTCCTGGTCTAATATCACACTATTTTAATTATTTTACCATTTTCTTCAAAATTATTGTGGCTTTTCTTGGCTCTTTCTTCTTCTTTGTGAATTTTAGAATGAGCTTGTTGAGGTCCACAAAAATTCCCTATAGGATATTTGCTAGAATTGTGTTGATTTTTGTATGGAGTAATTTGGGGGAGAATTGGTACAATTATTCCATCTAGTATTCCTATTTATGAACATATTTCTCTTTATTTAGCTCTTCTTTGAGTTTTTAATACAATTTATGTTTTTCTCTGGCAGAATCTTACACATAATTTATTGGATTTATTTCATTACCTTATAGTGTTTATTGCTATTGCAAATGGTTTCTTTTTTAAAGTTATATTTTCTAGTTGGTTACTACTGGTATATAAGAAAACTGTCGATATTTGTAAGTTGATCTTACATTCAGCAACTTTTCTGAATTCTAATTGTTTTTAGATTCTCTTGGATTTTTTATGAGAGTAATGATAACATGCAAATAATGATAATGTTTTGATATTTCCTTATTTTATATATATTTTTTCTTACACCATTGTACTCTTTGGGACCTCCAAAGCAGTGTTGACTAGCAGTGGTGATAGTGGACATCATTCTTTTATTCTTGATGATCCCACTTTACCCCTTTAGTTGCATTTTTACGAGGTTTGGTATATGACTTTCGTTATTGTTCAGTTCTAGTATTTTATAATTTATTTTGATTTTATCCCATGAGTTATTTTTGAGTAAATTTTAAATTTTCTAAACATAGGATTGTTTGTTTTATATTTACTTTTTATTTGTGATTTCTAATTGTTGACATTGTGCTTAAAGAATATGATTGGAATGAGATTTATTCTCAGAAATTAGTTGATGATACCTCTGAGACCTAATACATACTAAATTTTTATAAATGTCTAATGTGTGCTTAAAACCAATGTGTATTCTATTTGGTACAGGGCTTTTTTTCAGTGTGTGTGTGTGTGTGTGTGTGTCTATGTATGTGTAAGATCAAGCTTACCATTGTGTTCAGATTTGCTATGTCCTCAGGGAATTTTTGTCCGCTTGATCAGCAGTTTCTGACATCAGAGTGTTAGAATCTCCTGTAGTTTTGCGATCTCACAATTGTAGTTTTGTTTCTCCTTGTTAATTGTATCTGTTTTGCTTCCTATACATTTGAGAGCCTATAGTCATTGTATAAGTTCATTATATCTTCTGTGTAGAGTGTTCTTTTTACTATCACGTAATGTCATCTTTTGCTCCTATTTTGTTTTACCTTCTAAGTTCTATTTTGTTGTTCAGACTGCTTTACCAGCTTTTCTTTGTTTAATTTTTACCAAATATATTTGTTCACTATCTATTGTCAAATTTTCTGGATCATTTTGCTTTAAATGTGTCTCTAGTTGGGTTTGTTAACTTAGTCTTGATAAATTGTCTTTTAATAGGGTGTGTGTGTGTGTGTGTGTGTGTGTGTGTAGAGAGAGATTTGAACTCATTTTTGCCATTTTGTTGTATATTTTCTCTTTCTTCTTTCTTTTATATTACTCTTGTCATTTAGATTGATAAAATTGTGAATATCATCTTTCGTGTTCCTCTACTGATTTCTAGAAGCATAGATGGCGTTTCTGTTCTTGTAATGGTTAGTCCTCAGTTTTTAACACTCACATGTAACTAGAAAATTTTCTATCAAAGTTTAAAAGGATCTTAGTGTATGTGAACATCTTCTTCCTTTCCAGTTCCACTTTTAAAAAGTGCTCATTGAGACATAATTCACATATTTTAAAAGTGTACAATTCAGTGTTTTTTAGCTTATTCACAGGCTTGTGCAACCATTGCCACAATCTAATTTTAGAACACTTTTATTCCCCTTAAAGGCAATCCTGTCCCCAGGATTTCTAGTTGGGCCTACACCCCCCAACCCCCTACCCGTTCCCCAGTCCTGTGCAACCACCAGTTTACTTTCTGTCTCTTTAGATTTGCCTGTTCTAAGCACTTCATATACATGGAATTAAACAATATGTGGTTTTGTTACTGGCTTCTTTCATGTAGCATAATGTTTTCATTTATGTTACGACTTTTCTTTTAACTATGAAAAACTAGTAATCTTTTTGTAATCTATATTTAGGTACATTTGATACTATACTTTATCTATTTGTGGGACCACCAGGGTATCTTGCTTCCTTCTTTGGGCTCTCTTTTCTGAAGTACCTCCTAAGACGTATCAATTCTTTAGATATATCTGGAAAACTCAGAGTCATTGTAAAGCTTAAAATGTCTTTATTTCGCCCTCATTCTTTTGGATAGCTTAGCTGGGCATTGGATTCTAGCTTGATAGTTCTCTTGTTTTTAATATTTTGCATATAACTCCATTATCTTCAAGGCATCTATTATTGCTAATGAAGTGTCTGTGGTCAGTCTTTTTTTTAGGTAGATAATACTTCTTTATGGCACCTTAATGTTCTGTATTTTCACAATGTCATGTGCAAGTGTGGATTTATTTGTATTTATCTTGATTGGTACTGAGACTGAACTTTTTTTAGGGGAGGAGGGGCAGAGGGAGAGAGAGAGAATCTTAAGCAGGCTCCATGCTCAGTGTGGAGCCCCACCCAGGGCTGGATCTCATGACCCTGAGATCATGACTTGAGTCGAAATTAGGAGTCAAAGGCTTAACCCATTGAGCCACCCAGGTGCCCCTGAGATTGCATTTTGATTGTCTGTAGTTTTATGGCTGTTTTTCCTTTCTTTATCCCTTTGAGGATCCTAAACATATTTAGTTTGAGGTCATTTTCAGATGGATCTATTATTTCCATTTTGTCTTGAGTGGATTAATCTCTCAGCAGATGCTTTTGTTAGCAGTTGTAGTGTTAATATTCTTTATGTATTTTGGAATTTTGGTTTGAGAGCTTAACTCCAGTGAGAGTTATTACCCATCTCACCTTACTCTACTTTGCCTTGCAATTTTGCCTCCATTTGGTTCCGCAGGTAATTCGGGATTCCTGATCTTCATGATAGTGGTGATAATGTACATCCAGCCATTGAGCAAGCAAGTGGCTGGCTTGGGTCCTGGCCTCTCCGCCTTTTTTGTTGTACAGCTTCACATAAACTGCTTTTCTCAGTCTCATTTTTGGAGTTCTGCCCACTCCCTGGTTTTAAGCAATGAGCTGGCTCCAATTGCATGCCATAAGTGAGGCACTTTTAATTCTCATTAACCTACAGAAGCTGAATTCCTGGCCTTCTTTGTTTGCTCCTGGACTTTGAGCCCATTAAGCCTCATTCACGGTTTTGTGTTTCTGTTCTATCTATAGTCCTTGGGAATATTCATTATAACTAATGTATAACAATAGAATTTATGTAATTTATTGTCTTTTTCCTAGGTATGGTTGCAAGATAACTCAGCATGTTTTTTTCTTTTTTTTTTAAGATTTTTCTCCTATTTATTTGAGGGAGAGAGCGCGAGCAAGCACAAGTGGGGGGAGGGGCAGAAGGCTAGGAAGAGGGACAAGTAGACTCCCCACTGAGCAGGGAACCTGGTGTGGGGCCTGATCCCAGGACCCCCAGACCACGACCTGAGCCGAAATCAGACACTTAATGGACTGAGCCACCCAGGTGCCCCAACTCAGCATCTGTTTCAACTTCCTTCTGGTATTCCTTCTTTTACTACATGAATTGGAAAGTAAAAATTACTACCTATCTTCCTTACATCTAGGGTTACTGATGTAGTTCAGATTGCACTAATCACATTCACTTCCGTGAGACTCCAGTTCAGAACTGAGTTCAGTGGGGGTCGGGTGTGGTACCCATGGCATCAGTTTTGCTGGAGCAGATTCAGCAGCTTAGAGTTTGCAGGTCTTTCTGATCCCCAAGTTGCAGCCCCAGGCTGTGTCCCCTGGAGCCCACAGTTCTGGCAATAACTTCCTGATGTCTAACTGCAGCTAAGGCATTGTGTTTTTAGACCCAGCAATCACATCGGTAGCTACCTAATTCCTGGATGTGGCTAAGGAATTGTGATTTTGTACAGCACTTAGCAAAGCAGTGCCCTGCTTCTTTAACTTTCTGATGGTGGCAGAGGTGGCCGTTCCCTTGGCAGGCCAGTTCTGTGTGGATTCTGAGACTTGTTCCTTAAGGTTTAGCATAGAGCCTGATCGTCCACACTTTCAGCTATTTTGTTGGCATCTAAATGTTAGCACCTACGTGTTAAATCTGATCCTGCTTGAAATACTACAGAATTTGGGGCGCCTGGGTGGCTCAGTCATTAAGCGTCTGCCTTCAGCTCCGGTCATGATCCCAGGGTCATGGGATCGAGCCCCGCATCGGGCTCCCTGCTCGGCGGGAAGCCTGCTTCTCCCTCTCCCACTCCCCCTGCTTGTGTTCCCTCTCTATGTCTCTCGCTGTCAAATAAAATCTTTAAAAAAAAAAAAAATACTACAGAATTTTTATACCTGTAACTGAATCCTGATTAATATGGCAGCTAGGATTTTACATTTTTTACTTTTTATTTTTTGTCTATCACTGTTACATGAGTAGTGCAGGAGTAGGCAGGGGTGTGGGCTCAAAGTGTGAACTTACACAGCCCTCTTACCTAGAACTCTCTGTCGCTTACGTTGTTATGTTTTTCAATTTCAAGTAGTTTCCTTTAGATCCTCAACATGTAAAATGGATGTTGTCTGAATTATAAAACAGAAATAAAATGGTATCTGTTTTACCCCCAAGGAGGAAAAGGATAGTATATTTTAAGATTCCAATGCAAACTGATTGGGCTAAGAAAATTTGGAAGATGTAACACATTTTGCTACCCCTGGAAGGTAATGAAGTGTTATGCTCTCTGAAGACTATGGTGACTTATATGGCCAAAAAGTAGAAAACACCAACTAGCTACAAATAAATCTTATTCTCCCTCTTTTCTTTCTACTTTTATATTTTATCATAGCCAACTTACTAGTTATGTATCTAAAGAAATAAAGCTTTTTTTCCTGGAATTTATAGAATAAAAATAAATGTTCACTTTAGTCATCTTTGTGCAAGTATTCTGAGATTCCTGATATTCTCTTTTTATTAAAATGTTATTTGCATTTGATAAGAAATGTTATTTTTCATAATTTTCCTGGCCTAACTTCATTGCCACCCCAAACTTACCTGTATCACATTTGTATTTTAAGTAATATTGTGACTCTAGTTCAGGAAATAAGCAGAAATACCCTGAAACTTTCATGCCTCATCTACAAAGTTGTCTTATCATTCCCTTTCATCTGCAATTACTTAAAAAATTACGCCAGAGTCACAACACAGAGTAACGCTTATAATACAGAGGAATCTAAAATAGTTATGCAATAAAAACGTGTCTATGTTGTAATTACAACTTTGAAAAATTATATATGTGAAGAATAAGGACTTGAAAGAAATAATTTAAAAAATGGAAATAGCTGATTCTTTCTTGATGCTTCCTTGAGAAAATAAAACCAGTTGGGCGTATTTTGTTCATAAGGAGCCCTATTTTGATTCCTAATGTCTGGAATCTGCCTTTTCTCTCCTCCATTTGTGAAAACCGGGAAAACACTTATTTCTAGGTTTCTGGCACCACTCTTGTTTTTTGTGAGATATGAAAAATGATTGAGAGTGGTTGTGCGAATAACACATTTGTACCTTTTTTAGGTAGCCTGAGATGTACTTTGTATAGACTTGGGGACTCAAACTCAACCGCCGTCATCCCTGCCCTGGTGTTGCAAGGGCCTTCTAGTTTGTCTGTTTGTTTTTCATGCTTATTCCGCAATATCCCCTTTCCACAGTAGCCAGAATGATACTTCCAAAGTACAAGTCAGATCACATGTCTGCTTTGCTCTAATACTCCAGGGGCTTTCCACCTCTTGCAGTGTGAAGACTGTGGGGCCCTCCATACTTGGCTCATCTTTCCAATTTCATTTCTGGTTGCTCTTTCCCTTGCTCTGTCCCTTCTAGCCACGGTGACCTTCTTGATGTTTCTCACTTAAACATTCTGTCAACTCAGGGCTCTGCATTTTTGTTGTTGCCTCATCCTGCAAGACCTTTGTCCCCTGGCCTGCACCTGTGCCTCATTCAAGTCACTGCTTAAATGCCTTCTGCGAAAGGCCCTCGAGGATTATCTACATAGTATCTCTCTATCCTCTTACCCTGCTTTATTGTTCTTCAGAATATTCTCATTACTGAATATTCTGTATTTATTTGTTGACTGTGTGCTCCACTAGAATGTAAGTGCAATCAAACCACAAATTTTGTCTTCTTTATTCATGGTTACATGCTCAGGGCCTGGAACAGAACCTGGGACATAGTAAGTGCTCAATAAGTGAATTAATTTGAGTGGTCCTTTACTCTATACATGGAATTTATTTCTTTTGTTTGCTTTCTTTCTTTCTAATCAAGGTTTTTCTATCCTTGTCAAGTTGAATTTCAAACTGGATAAAGAAAGAGATAAAACAGAAACTGAGTGCTTCTTTTTTCTCTGCCTTATACAGTGGTCCTTTCCTTTCCTTATTCTCCCCAATTCCTGTGCATCTAAGAAGAGGCCTTATTATTGCTCTCCATGAGCATGATTGTCTTCATGAATCTTAGCTCATTTTGAACATTTACCTTCCAGACATTCTTTATAGAAATACTTGCTGGTTTTGTGTATATTTCACTTAAGCCATGTGATTTTTTTTCTTGTGTACTTTAAACATTTGGGTGCTTCATGGGGTTTCTTGACTATATACATCAACTTAGAGATCTTTCCCTTTTCTTCTTTTAGTGATTGTATAGTTGAAATTTTTATTTTTTTCAAGCTTCTGGGACTTCAAAATTGTTTTTTCACAATCTCTGAACATTGGCTTGTATCTGATTTACTTCTGAACTTTTTTTTTTTTTTTTAAGATTTTGTGTATGTATGTATGTATTTATAGCATAAGAGTGAGCAGGGTAGGGGCAGAGGGAGAGAGAGAATCTCAAGCAGACTCCCAGCTGAGCATGGAGCCTGACGTGGGGGCTTGGTCTCACAACCCTGAGATCATGACCTGAGCTGAAATCAAGAGCTGGACGCTTAACCGACTGAGCCACCAGGCGCCCCACATCTGAACTTTTGGTAATCTATTTTCTTAAACTTTAAATTGTGTATCTAATACAATCAGAGTTACCTTTTTTGGTAATTAGATACTTGAATTTCACATAGGTGGCTTCTTTGAAGATTTTTGTCTTTTTTACATCACTAATCTATTCTTTTTTGTCAGAATTAAGTCCTGTTTAGCAATTCTCTTCTCCCTTTATTTTTTTCATTGTTAATTTCTCTAAAAGCATACTTTTTAAATTAAGTGATTTTAAAGATTCTTCAACAAGATAGTTAATAATTACTTTTTGATACTCATTTGAATGAAAGTAGGTATCACTGTCTTGGCAACACAGTAAGGTTTATAGACTTTATGAATGGCAATTGGAGGTTAAAAACATTAGACTAGATAGGTTTTTAGTTAGACCTCTGGCAAAAAATTTGGATAGCTATAAGGCTAAAATCTGGCTTGGATTTATCCTTTGGTCAGTAGATGTCATCTGTGCCAAAGAAGCAAAGCCATATGTATGTGTGTATTTATTTTCTGACAGTGATATTACTGTAAAATTTGTAGCATAGAAATAAGAATTTCTTTTTAGTGTTAACACAACTAGTTTATGTCAAGCTGGTTTCTGCTTGCCTGAGTCAGAGTTGTAAGTAAATTTGCAAATCTGTGTATCCTGTGCTTTGAAGTTGTTATCATGGAAATGTACCCAAAGAATGCTGTGTTCTCTTCCTTTTAGTTCATCTGCATTTGATCCTTACAGCATAACCTGGTGCTCTCCTATAACTTGTGTAGCTATTCAAAGTCTGGGAAAAAAACATGTATCTTATGAAGTATTAAGCTTACAAATTCTCATATAGGCTTCACATTTCTAACAAATAATACGTATAATGGAAAGATTTCTTCTAGAGTCATTTTCTAGAACTTTGAACAAGTTTCACTTTGCCTGTACTAGACCTATCCTTTTTCTCTTTAGTGGCCAAGAATCACCCAAGAACAGCTTTCCCTTTGTAGTATATAAGCCTCACTTGGAACTACCTTGGAATAGTGAATCTGAGGTCTAATCTTTAGAAAAAGAGGAGGAAAGGAATGTAGTCAGGGTCCTGGGGATCTAATCTGCATTGCCCATGTAGGAAGGAAAGCCATGAAGGTGCAGCAGAGCTGTTCAGTGCAGGGGCAAGTCCTGATTCCTCCAGGGATTGACGGGGATGCCAGTCTTTCCTGGGTCTCACCTTGCATGGGGGCATAGATGTGGTACTGGTGACAAATGGTAGCAACCTGCTTAGGTGTAATGGTTTAGAGAGCAGAGGACGATTCTGATTGTAGGACAGCCCACCTGGAAATAGTGTCCTTGGCTGTGGAACCCAAGCTGGAATCCCTTGGGGAACAGTTGTTATAAAGTGTTTGCTGAGACATTTGCTTTGCCCGTGGCTCATTTGTTCCTTGCCAGAAGTCCACCCATGGGAAGGGTCTTAGTCACTAACCTGGGGAAATGCTACAAATCAAAGCTTGACCTTTCTGCTGGACGAAGCACAATGCTGTGAAAAATCACAGAGGAAAAGTTTGTTCCTTCTGTTCTGGGCTCTGGTTAGGTCTACTTTTGTGGTGTGGACGATTGTGAGGAGCTTCGTTCTAAAAGCTTATCCTGCAGTATCTCTTGATGTCCTTGGAAATGACTTTAAGCTGTCTTTCCTTGTTGGAGTTAATGGAATATTGAAGCGGAAATTGAGTTATATCATCATCTAGGGGACTGCAGGGAATCTCTAAGGATTACTTTCACTTTTTGTTTATTTTAAATAAAAAAAAAATGCCTTTGAGGTAGATGGCAGGGTAAAGACATGATTATAGGAATTGACGACACTCCTCACTGGATTCCTCAGTCACAGCACCAAGATGTTGCTGTAGTTCTGTAGCCCTGGGGATAATGTTTGTGATTCTTTTGCTTATTATATTTTTGGGACAATGCTTCTTGCAGTGGTAGAATCTGACTCATAGTAAATCAAAATGGTCAGGTTTCAGGTTTATGAAATGCTTATAAAAGTGCACTAAATTTGGAGTATGACTTTAGAGACAAAATTCCTTTTTACTATATGTAGTTTCGAGACTTTTTGAAATGACATATAAGCAAGGGATCTCTGTTCATTTTGGACTGGGGAAAAATAAGAGCATCTTGTACATTTTTCTGATATAATTGACATTGATCCTTAAGGATTACTTGGATCAAAGTTAGCCTGTAGTCTCAGTTTTTGTGTTACTGTCTTTCAAAATAGGACTGGCCTGAGATTGTTATTTTATTTTATTTTATTTTATTTATTTTTAAGTAATCTCTACACCCATGTGGGGCTTGAACTCACAACCCTGAGATCAGGAGTCGCATGCTCCACTGACTGAGACAGCCAGGGGCCCCTGAGATTTTATAATGTAGAAGTGTTTTATGTCCAGTACTGTTGATATCTGTCTCTGTAAGAGCACTGGACCTCCGCTAACATTTAGCTCCTAGCTACTGTTTAGTTAACACTACCTCTCTTCTCCAAAAGTCTGAATGCCTTCCATATGTATGCCTTCTATTCCCATTGAGGCTGAGACTTACCACATTGTTTGCTCTGTGTTGCCCTTTTCTTTTTCCTTTTTTTTTTTTTTGCAGCCTCAGTCTCCCTCTCATCACCCTTGTCAAGATCTAAAAAATTGTCTTTTTTTAAAAAAATTCAGTCTTCAGTTAATTCCATTAGATTCCCATCATGTTCAGTAAAAAAAAAAAAAAGAAAGAAAGAATGATGCTGGGAGTTGTAGGAGAGGTCCTAGAGGTCCTACAGGTAGTCCTATAATTTGTACAACTATTTTCTTTTAAATTGTTGAATAATGATAGCAGTTTGCTTAAGTAAGCACATAGCTAGGAATCCCCTAACCTGCTCAATGGTGAATGCCAATGTTGTAATCCTAGTGATTTATGCCTAGCTTGTATCTTAATCAACTTCATGATCCTATTTCTTTTCAATGGTACTTGTTTGTGAAACTTAATTTCTTAACTTTTTAGCACTAAATAATGTGGACATAAAAATAGTTATCTTGGGTATTTTTTGATAATTACCTTTTTTTTCTCAGAAAAATCATTAAAATATGATTGCCATAATCCCATCTTTACATTGGGGGTGAACTTTTACCTTTTCTTTCACCTTGGCACAGCTACTGAAGAAATTAAATAATTAAACAGAAGTCTAAGTAAAAATGGAGATATAGTGAAAAAGCCACTCCTCTAGCTGTCTCCCTCATACTACTGGAAGTTCTCTTAGAATGACATTTGGTTGGGTTATTTTTATTAATGGGTATTGGTGAGGGAGAAGAAAGCCAACAACAGGGAAGTTGAGATTGTTCGGTAGCCATGGAAATGGGGGTTGCTGATGGCTAGTCGGTGCTTTTCAGTTTCTGGAATGAACACTGAACACTACAGATTGGAATTTGGGTATTATGACTTCCATAATAAGAAAGCATTTATTAAATGACATTGTGTGAAACATGTTCTGTTCTCTGTATAAGACAGAATGCTCCTCTGTGGGTGTTTGTGATGTAAAGTGAACAATCTCAGAATGAATACTCATTAGGATCAAACAGAAACTTAAAGTGTTTATAATGCATGAGTGCAGTGGTGCCCAGTGATTGATATGAGGTAAGTTTATTAGTTTAATTAGTCTATGTTTCCTTCACTTCTAGTTACTTGGGAAAATTTTTGTGAGGAAGACTGATTTCCAAAGTGATTTAAGTGATGGCAGGTTAAAGGATTGGCTAGCTGAGAGTGGGAGGGACATAGTATATGAGACAACCAAGGGACAAGGATAGAATAATGCACGCTAAAGAGGATGAGGACTAGATATGTTCTTTTTTTAAGGGTCTTTTTATTTTATTTTAAAGGAATCTCTACACCCAGCATGGGGCTTGAACTCATGACCCTGAAATCAAGAGTTGCATGCTCCACTGACTGAGCCAACCAGGCACCCCAAGGACTAGATATAGTCTAATGAGGAAAGACGGTATGGGAGAGAAAGGAGAGGTGAGGGTCCTTGAAGTGCAGTGACAGGAATGTGAAACTCAGATTAAGGAGTTGGTTCCTGGTCAATAGGATGATGTGAGGTTCCTGTAAAGGTTTATGAAAGGATCACATTAGTGTAGAGGGAAAAGAATTTAAGTGTTTTTTAGACTCCCAAATTTGATTAGGAACTGTGTGACACTCATTTAAATATACTGTAGTTTTGAGGACATTCAGTCTCAGCATGTCCTAATACAGATCACATACAAACATAGGTTATTTTTAAGACTTATTGTATCGATGCATTTTAGGGGGTTTTTTTAATGATAAAGTTTGATTTGAAGTAATTACTGTGACAAAGAAGGTTACATAAAAATTTGTGGAATGTAGTACCCATCATAGGGAAACACCATTATCTTAAAGACAGCCTGGATTTCAAAGCTGTCCATTGGAGCCGTATTTCTTGAATTTTTTTTCTTTAAACTCACCAAGCTGGATTGTGTCATTTTAATATCATAACATATATATCAGAGAAAAGGAGAAAACGATCCTGGTACTGATTATCACTTGGGCGAAGGTTCAGAGAGGTGAACTTTTAATGAGACTTTGGTGTACTTATGATACATTTGTCCAGCACAATCACCGAAGTGGCTGACCTGACGTTTACTGGTTTTTTGATAGCATCTGATTGCTACTCTGTGGGAATTTCTTCAAGTGAAAGGTAATTTATGGAACTTGCTGATAAGACCACTTACATTTAACAAAGCTTTCTATTGCTTTTAGATATACTCAGGAAAGGCCAAGATGTGCTAGGCTTCACTGTTAAGGTTGGCCTTACCATGGGTCTGTTCTAAATGACAGGAAAGGGACTGCTGTGGTAAGACTGGTGACAGGTGCTTTAGTCAGTGATCACTGACACACAAAAAGTGCCACAAAAGAGGTCCTAAAAATGATGGTGGAATTTTAAAGAGTGATGAGAAAGAGTGAGATTTTATCGCCTTCCTATTTCTCTTTTTTTCTTAATTTCAGTAAGCTTTTATTTATTTATTTTTAAAGATTTTATTTATTTATTTGAGAGAGAGAGAATGAGAGAGAGAGAGCACATGAGAGGGGGGAGGGTCAGAGGGAGAAGCAGACTCCCTGCAAAGCAGGGAGCCCGATGCGGGACTCGATCCCGGGACTCCAGGATCGTGACCTGAGCCGAAGGCAGTCGCTTAACCAACTGAGCCACCCAGGCGCCCTCAGTAAGCTTTTATTTCATCTGAATGTCAAGTCAAAAGTAGTTAGTATTCATTAGACCAAGGTTCTCCCTTCTTGGGTCTAAGATTTTCAAGATCTCAGAAGTTTACAGCTGAAGCTTTATCCTCAATTCCAAAGGCCCGGAGGTAAAGCAAAGGAATTTAAAAATCAGCTTAACCTCTGCATTTAGGAAGAAAGTGGAACAAATCATATAACATCTATCTTGGTATCACTTATAGGAGCACAAGTACTAAGGCAATAATCAAAATGACTCTGAAAATCAGTCTTGTCAGATCCATTTCTTGTTCTATGAAAGAGCCAGAGACAAGGATGTAATAGTAAGTTACTCTTTCTTAATTTCAGTAAGCTTTCGATTCTGACACTCGTGACATGCTCACTGACAAGCAGGAAAAGTACCCTTTTCAGGAATAAGTGACTTCACAGCAAAAAAGAATACAATAAAAACAAAATTTCGTTTACATCTTTCCAAATTAATTGCTCTCCTTTGTCACCAGATGTGTTTTTCATTGCTCTCGCAAATCCTGTCTTATTGATTATATCATAATTCTTAAACTATTCTTCCACTGTGGGGTCCTTGGATGATTTCAGTTTTTCACTATTCTAAAAAGCACAACTCAGAACATCTCTATATAGATTATTTTTCTTCCTTCTTCCCTCCCTCTTTCCTTTGTAAGGTACTGAATATTTCTTTACATTCCTAATATTGCCAGCTGGAATTATTTAGTCAAAAAATACGAACAGTTGGGGTGCCTGGGTGGCTCAGTCGGTTAAATGTCTGCCTTCGACTCAGGTCATGATCTCAGGGTCCTGGGATCGAGCCCCATATTGGGCTCCCTGCTCAGTGGGGAGCCTTCTTCTCCCTCTCTCTCTGCTTCTCCCTCCTGTTGTTCTTTCTCTCAAATAAATAAATAAAATCTTTTTAAAACTATGAACAGTTTTATAGTTCTTGTTACATGTTACTGATTATTTTTCAGAAAGATTGAATGAGCACATACTGTTACTAAGTTGAAGTTCAGCCCAGGCAACATCAGATTTTATAATTTATGTTTTAAGCAGTCATACTTGAAACCTAAATTTCTAACTGTATTTTCTCATCTGATTCCTCTCTTATTTGTATTTCTTTTTTCAATTTGTTTTCCCTCCTTTGACTACTTAGGTGTTGCTGTTACATAATTGTATACTTCTTTCACATTTTGACACAACAAACCTTTGTTACTTTCTTCCAATTTGTTTTACTCCTTTTTGTATTTTTATACAAATGTATTTTTAAACTTTTTTATAGTTTAGTAAACTGATTTTCTTGTTTTTTTCTGAGATAATTTCTTAATCACCACAAAAGATTAATTTTCTGGTTTCTTTATTTTTAAAAATATTCAATCATAAAGATACACAGATATGCTAAGCAAAGTATGGATCTAAATAGCTCTTTTTATACTAATATTCAGTTATTCCAGCATTTAAGTGGTGATTCCTCAACATTGAGTTGCTATTGATTTCTAATATACTTATCATAGATTAAATGAACGATGCCAAGTTCTTCTTGTGTGAACTACAGTGGCCTCTTACCCAGCCTCTGCCTCTAGACAGCTCTTTCCTACTTAACCTGCACAGTGATGCCAGAGAGATCTTTCCAAAACTCAATATGCTCATGCCGTCTTTGTGTTGGACTCCATTAATTGTTCCATTTTTGTCAGGATAAAGCCTAAACTCCTTAGCATGGTCTACATGTCCATTTGTGATCTGAGTCTTCTGTACCTGTCCATAATTGTCCTGACACTCCTTGACAGGTGCTCTATGCTCCAGCCATACTGAACTATCTGTACATCTCTGGACTGTTGGTACTTTGCGTTCATACTTTATGTTCCCTTGAAATATTCTCCCTCTTAGTCACTTCCTCTGAGAAGTTCACTCACTCATTCAATATTTTTTACATAGTGTATGCTAGAGAACGTTTTAGATGCCAGAGATGGTAATGAATAAAACAAAAGAGAATCTCTGCCCCTGGAGCTTTACATTCTGGAAGAACCCATGGCTGGGTTGGATGCGTTTGTCCTCTCAGAATCCATACTACCTTATTCTTTAATAAAACAATACAATATGAAGTAGGCAAAGTTAGTCTCTGTGATTCTAGCTTTTCTATCAAGGGCCTTTCTCCTTACATCCTTCCCAGGAGATGGCATCACTGCTAATGCATAAATTGCCCTCTCTCTCATCCATTATCAAAACCTGTTCTCATGAAAGGAGCTGAAACTAAACTCTCATTTTTACCTTCTGTAAAAGGAATAAAAGTATTATCTCCCCCAGGGATATTCCATTCTGAAAGGCCAGAGGAAACCTTAAGGTTGCATCAAATTGCCTAAAATCAAGTTGGATTTTGGAGCAATTAGCATTATTCAATACTGTTAAAATTGAAAAAAAGAAAAAGAAGAGGCAGCTTGAAATAGAACTAGTTACATTATGGTAGGTGTTCCCTCTAGGTCTGAAGTCTGAGGCCTTCGGTTTTTAACACCGTAACTGATTTCATGAGGAACCTTGAGCCCCTGCATACTACTTATTTATTCCCAGTTGTCTGTTAGGGAGAGAATTACTGTTTACTTCCTTTCTTGGATTTTGGGAAAATTGGTGAGCCATTTTGGAGAAGTGTTATATAAATCTAATAAATGATAATAAATCAATGATAATTTTAAAAATAATCTTAGAGGACAGACTCTATACCAAGCTCTCTGTAACACCCTTGTGAATCCCATTGGGGGATCTGGGTGAATCTTGAGTTTGCGATTTCCTAATTTTTGAAGATTACCTGCTTGGGGCTTGAGTTTGAATTGGATTTTGAATGAGAGAAGTAAATGCTCTGATAAATTGAGGTAAGAATTTAGTTCAGTGAAAAAGATGAGATAGGAAATGAAGAAAAGAGTTTCAGGGAAAAGTCAGTATGGCAGAGCAAGTAAGTGACTGAACATAGAGACAAAATATTGCAGAAATGGTAAATAAGGTACCTATGATAAAATAATACAGACTGTTAAACAAATTTAACCTTTTCCTGGTCAGAGGAGGAGACCACCAACATGTTCTGGATCTTTAGGAGTACCAGAAGGACACCCGTGTCTGCCTTAAAGTATATTTTCTACTTACCACTGAAGGCTGAACATTCTTTTAAAGAGTCTTTGGTCTCGTGCAATGTAAATATGTGAAGAAAGAAAAACACCTTATCCTCCCTAAACTAATTTGGTTTACTTGAAGGATAGGATAGGCCCTGTCGGGCAGTTATGTATTAATATGGAGTTACTTGGGGCCTATTAAAGAAGGTTAAGAACTGGAGTTTTTGTAATTGCTTCTTTAATTGCTTCCTCATATTTTTATTCTAAATCACAAGTGGAGAATTACTAGAATATATGAACCCTCCTCAACCACCATCCCTAGCAAGCTTCATTATCTTTGAGGTATTTGTTTCTGTAAAGAACAGTGACCAAAAAAATAAAATGGAATCCAGATTAACCAATTTTTATTCCTTCCTCTAATTCTTCAAAGCAAACCTTTAAAGTGGGGTGTGTATTTGAGAAAGAGGTAAGATTTATTAGTGATTAAAAGCTGCTGTTATATTTAGAAATGCCTTTTAATTTAATTTTTTTTCTTTTAGAGAGCATGCACACACGATGTGGGGGGCAGGGCAGTGGGAGAAGGAGAGAGAGAATCTTAAGCAGGCTCCAAGCCTAGTGCAGAGCCCAGTGCAGGGCTGGATCCCACGACCCTGAGATCATGACCTGAGCCGAAATC
This sequence comes from Neomonachus schauinslandi, assembly GCF_002201575.2. NCBI lineage: Eukaryota > Metazoa > Chordata > Mammalia > Carnivora > Phocidae > Neomonachus > Neomonachus schauinslandi. The sequence continues at coordinate 84,694,862 of NC_058411.1, read as the reverse complement.
AAAAGTCAGACGCTCAACCAACCCAGCCACCCAGGCGCCCTGTCTTTTAATTTTAGTATTTGGGATGTAAGTATATTAGACAAGGGAAGAAGTACACATAGCTTCTGGAACCCTCGATTATACCTACACCATTTTTCCTTTCCCCTCTCCTGGCCACCACAAGTCCCTAACCTTCATGAATACTAAAGCCCTGCTGGACTAACCATGCAGAATTGCATACAGAGAAGCAGAGTCCAGCAACCACAGGAACTGAAAAGAAATCTCAGTCTTGACTTGCTTCTCTCAAAGAATATTAAATAAAATCTAAGTTACCCAAAGCAATGCTTCTTACAATCCTCTTTATTCTTTTCTCTAATTCTTTCATGTTAGGGCTGCTCAGCAACTCCTCTCTCACTAACAGACTGAGCTCTTTCTGGTACCCCAACCTGATTTTCTTTGTGCTCATATATTTTTCCCAACTCTTTATGACATGGGCAGACTTAGTATTCCTGGCTTCTTTTCTTATTTTTCTCTATTCTGTTCCCATTCCTTAGACTGTCTACAAGAAAGGTGAGTCTGCAGGGATGCCTGGGTGGCTCAATTGGTTAAGTGTCTGACTTCAGCTCAGGTCATGATCTCAGGGTCCTGGGATGGAGCCCCACATGGGGCTCCCTGCTCAGTGGGGAGTCTGCTTCTCCCTGTTCCTCTGCCCCTCTCCCCTGCTTGTGCTCTCTGTCTCTCAAATCAATAAATAAAATCTTAAAAAAAAGAAAAGAAAGAAAGAGAAAGAAAGAAAGAAAAGAGAAGAAAAGAAAAGGTGAGTCCACAAACTGTCAGAGCAAGCAGGAATTCTTCCTTCTTTAATCTTGGCTCTCCAGCCTTGCCTTTCTCCACTCATTCTCTTGATTCTGAATCACAGTAAGTCCTGGGAAACTAAACAGTGCAGAAGAGAACTTCCCTTACAGGGCTGGGCAGGACTGAGGAGGGGTAAGTTGGGTGGATGAAGATAAAATATATTTTAGTGATCCCCTCCTTCTCCCAGGATGGGTGCATTCACACTTTAATAAATCATGTCATGGTTACATAATGTTGCTTTGAGGATTTAAGAATTCTATTTTCTGGGTCTAAGGGAGGAAGGATTCAGACAGAAAAAAAGAGAGCGGTAGGGGAGGAGAAAGCATAAAGGAGATAATGCTGATCCATTCTCCTTCTATCCCAGTCCTAGTCAGTTGCAAGCAACTGGTCTTTTATTTTTATTTTTTTAACTCCTTAGCTGGTTAATGAAAGTCTGTTATGCTAGCAGCATCATATCTAACTGGCATATTCAGATTATCTGGTTGTTCTAGCCATACTCAGGGTGCATGCTCTGTGAGTTGTTAAACTAAAAAAATATATTTTGAAACATTGCTCCATATATCCGAATAAATAATCTTTCTTCCTCTTATCCCTACCACTTCCTCTGGTTAGCACAAATCCTTAGCCACTGTCATATTAAAGAAGGCTAGCATTCAGACATGGGTGATGGGACAAGGCCTGAATTATCAATGAACATCAGCCCGACTCCAATGCTCCTAGTTGCTGCTTTGATCCATCAGTTACTTATTAGCATAATCCAGAGAGGGAAAGACCCTGTCTTGCTGTACTTGGTACACCTTTGCATCCTGATGGTTGCCTCAGAACCTCTCCATCTGCTCCTTATTCACCTGACTCTTAAGTTTGAAGCTCCCTGAAACTGTGCCTGCCTTCACAGCAGTTTTTCCCTATAAGTGTCTAAGACTTAGCTTTCCTCTGATCTTGTTTCTCTGATCTGATTCCATCTGCTTTCTATCCTTTGAGAAATCCTCAAAATTTGTGATCTGCTTAGCACTCTTTCTTGCTTTCACTAAAATTCTGAAATTATTCTTTTACTTTCTTTCATTCATTGAAGTTACGATATGAAGGGATTTAGATGTGCCTAAAGTCTATCATCTCAATCCAGTCTTAGCTTTTATTATTTTATGTATATGTATCTGTAGTTTTGTGTAATATCACCCTTCCGTGTGTGATTGACTCAAAACCTTATTAAATATCTGAACATTATTTATAGTTTTTTTGTGAGGAAGAAACGTATTTTCAGCTCAAATATATTAAAAAGTATAGAATATGTTAAGTCGATTTTGTAAGTCGATCCCAGATTTAAAAGAATTAAAATTCCATGTGACATAAATGTCTGAGTAGTGTAGAAGACTACTTTTTTTATGGAGATAAAAGCTGATGTCGGGAACAAACTTGATTACTGGTTTATATTACATGCAACACGTGTAGAGTTTTGATATATCTCTGTGGGGAAAGTACATTGCATTTATTTATTTATTTTAAGATTTTATTTATTTATTTGACAGAGAGAGACACAGCGAGAGAGGGATCACAAGCAGGGGGAGTGGGAGAGGGAGAAGCAGGCTGCCCATGGAGCAGGGAGCCCGATGCGGGGCTTGATCCCAGGACGGTGGGATCATGACCTGAGCCGAAGGCAGACGCTTTACGACTGGCCACCCAGGCGCCAGTACATTGCATTTGTATAATTTGACCTGTGTTCCAATAGTTAGTGTTTTTAAACATTGTAACACAAGCATTTTTCAAAGATGGAGAGCGGAGTTCAAACTGGTGCACTCCAAGCCAGATCCAGGCTATACTCACATCTTATTTGGCTCTCATAATATTAGCTGACTTAGTGGTTTTTTTGTTTTGTTTGTTTTTGTTTTTTTTTAGATTGAGTTAATTGCCAATGTTTGAAACTCAAGATATTTCATAAACAGATCCTAACTTCCAGGTTCTTTTGAAAAATTAAAAGATTAGGCAACATTGGGTCTGCGTTGCTCTGTGGCAGTAAATGACTGGGGCTGGGTAGTGGCTGCCCTTGTCAGCTAGTAGTTCGCCACAGTCTTCATCCTTCTCACCAGTAAGGAGTCCCATCATTCCCTACTCTTAGATCAGTCTGCCTGCTGCTTGCTTTGTCGTTGTTGTTGTTTTTTCCTAATCTTGTGGGCATTTGACTTTGTAACTCTTGCTATACAATAGTCTTTACAACCATTATTTTAAATTATTATGAAATAGCCATAGAGTTAGTATTGTAATTCTCAGGATTTTTTTTAACGTATAAAATTCTGTGATTTTCAACTTTGTAAACACATTTTTTCCACATTGGCATTGTAAACTAGAAGCAGAAGTGTAGAGTCAGAAAAATAAGAACGGGTTACGTGGCTCTTGAAAATATGCAAAATACCTTTGCAATAAAAATAAATAATGTTGAAATTAGTAAGAAGAGCCAATTGAGAAGTCAGAAGAAAAGCTGGTTTCCCCCCCACCAACAGGTCTCACAGTGTCCCTGTGGCGGTCACATCAATTTAGGTCTGGTTTTTACTTTTGTTGATTGAATTAGTAATCAAAAGATGATTTGGTGAACATAAAATCAGAATAAAGGATACCAGGTAGTCTTGAAAAAAGATTTCATAATACTGCAGTGAAGACTGGCATTTTAAGCTCCTTTTAAAATACAGAACATCTTAAAAATAGAACTACCCATGATCCAGCAATCACACTACTAGGTATTTGCCTAAAGAATACAAAAATACTAATTCAGAGGGACACATGCAACCTGATGTTTATAGCAGCATTATCTACAATAGCCAAATTATGAATGGATAAAGATGTGTGTGCCCATACATATATATGTATATATAATGGACTATTAATCGGCCATAAAAAATGAAATCTTGCCATTTGCAACAACATGGATGAAGCTAGAGAGTATTATGCTAAGCAAAATAAGTCAGAGAAAGACAAATACCATATCATTTTACTCATATGGGGAATTTAACAAACAAACAAGCAAAGGGAAAAAAAAATGAGAGGCAAACCATGAACCAGATGCTTCACTGTAGAAAGCAAACTGATGGTAACCAGAGGGGAGGTGTGGGGGATGGGGGAAACAGGTGAAGGGGATGAAGGAGTGCACTTGTTGTGATGAGTACCAGGTGATGTATGGAAGTGTTGAATCACTGTATTGTACACCTGAAACTAATATAACACTGTATTTTAGCTGACTGGAGTTTAAATAAAAACTTCTTAAAATGTTGATACCAATACCAAACCAAAACGAAACAGAACATCTGTCTCTCAAAATTATAATTCCTGTTGAGTCAGGTTCCATTTCTCTTGTACACTGCTGGTTAAATGCTACCACATTTTTCTTTGCACCATGTCCCTTCTTTCTAAAAAAGCCATTTATATTGCCATCTTCTTTTAATACATTCTTCATTCAAATTTCAATAACATTAGGTTATAGCTTTATCTTATTTTTAAAAAAAGATTTTATTTATTTATTTGACAGAGACACAGTGAGAGAGGGAACACAAGCAGGGGGAGTGGGAGAGGGAGAAGCAGGCTTCCCGCTGAGCAGGGAGCCCGATGTGGGGCTTGATCCCAGGACCCTGGGACCATGACCTGAGCTGAAGGCAGATGCTTAATGACTGAGCCACCCAGGCGCCCCGGTTATAGCTCTATTTAAAATAATCATTTTTACCGTGATAACTAATTACCTTATTAGACTTGGAGTAGAGGACCCAAAATGGCCTTTTTATGATGGATGACTTCTACGGAGAACTAATGTCATTATATGTTTACCCTTTCTAGATTCACATTCAGGTATATCTTTCAAGTTCTGGATATACTTTGTTCTTATGTGCCAATTAAACTGACATTTGCCTGACACCTCATAGTTCCCCCAAATAAAGCTCAGGTACTGTTTTATTCCATTCACTCCGTGTCAGTCCTCTGAGGGTATCATGATCCCCATTTTTAAAAAAAGAAGAAGATGGTGAATGGAGTATATAAGTGACTTGCTCAAGGTCAAAAAGCTAGTAAGTAATGGAGTTGGGAATTAAACTGAGACTTTCTGACTTAAAAGTCCCTGCTTTCAAAATAAGCAGTAGTCTGGGGTCCAGGAAGTCAAGAAGAACCAAACAGTGGCCTCAGTGGTCAGAAACTAGGAGGAAGCATGATCCTAAGGTGCAGTTTGTTCCTTTTGTAGGTCTTTTGTGCTTCTACCAAGACAGCAGGGTCACCCGACTGCAAATAAGTGGTGTAGAACCTGTCAGGAAGGTTCTCAGGGAGACAGTTGCATCCTGTTTGTGAGAGTCCTGAAAATTTGGTACCCTCTGATCCTGTCTGGGGTAGCTACAGGTAGGAGAGCAAAGGCCGAAGGGAGGTTTTATGTAGAATGACTCCTCTAAGACCCTCTTTGCATCTGGCTAGTCATAAAGATATGCACTAAAATAAAACTTATTCCTGAAGCATTTTCATTTGAATAGAGGTTGTGTAAATAGGGAGATGACAGCAGGGAAAAGTCCGTGAGGGTGGGCTTGTGCATAGCGGATTCTCTTCTCATTAAATGTTTTTTTGCTCTGAATTTTTTCAAACATTGGAAATACTGAATTACGAATTTTTTAAAAAGATGTATTTATTTGAGAGGGAGAGGAAAAGAGAGCGAGCACTCAAGAGCACAGGGTGGGGAGGGGAAGAGGGAGAGAGAATCCCAAGCAGACTCCGTGTTGAGTGTGGAGCCCTAGGTCAGGCTCCATCTCACGACCCTGAGATCGCAACCGGAGTCGAAATCAAGAATCTAGTGGCTTAACCGACTGTGTCACCCAGGTGCCCCTGAATTACGAATTTTTAAATAATGGGCAAAATGTTTAATAGAAGCAGTTCTTATATGCCTTTCAGGCTTTTATTTTCTTAAAATGATTTCTAAAACCATATAAGATTTTGTATAGAACTACTTTTAAAGCAAGTTCATGGTAATTCTTGTACATGTAAGCATTACAGTACAACTTTGAAATATAAAAATAAGATATATTTCTGTCTCCAGGGACCTCTGGCATTTTCATATGGAAAGGGAGAAGTATGTAACAAATCGTTTTTCTGGCATTTGGGTTTCCTTTTGTTGACTCTTGAAACATCAGTTGGTGAATGTATTTCCTAGCTCTTTATTGCACCCCAAATGGTCAAAAATGGGAAGAGCACTAAAGTAGCATCCATTTCATTTGTAGAGATTAGAAACAAGATGCTTATTGTCCTACTTCTTCAAAGGATTCAGAATGGGTGATTAAGAGCAACTCTAAATGTTTTGGAGTTCAAAGAAAGTTGGAATCCAGCTCCTCTAGGCCCAGTGACCTTGAGATTTACAAAGAAACTGAAGAAATCATATTACACCTTTATTAATGGTATGTATTTGAAATCTTTCAAATGTATTTGTACATTTTAGCTGAATTAGTTTAAATTCAGCAAATATAAATCATACTTAGAACTCTACTAATCTCTATTGCATCAAACTCATTCTCACCAATGAGACTGCCTTCTAACCTATGGAGCTTTTCCACATGCAAGTTATTTTAAGGGAAAAAATCTCCACATGATCTGCAAATGTTATCTAATGCATTTTTAAATGCTGCTAAGACAGACATGTCTTCATACATAAGAAGTGTCCTAGGGACATTAAAAATTCTGTTTTAAGATCTAGAAATCCTCTTTTTGAGTCTTTTTTTTTTTAGCCTGAGAATTACCATTATGAAGGGATGCATACTCAGCCAGTATCTGAAGGATGCTGCTAGGAGCTACATCAAAATATTCTTAGGGACTTTGTTTACAGACAGGATGAAACCTAAAGATCAAGAGAAACTGATCAAGTCCTTGCAGGAGCAATTTATCACTCTGCAATACCTTTAGCAATTGCTAAAAATGCATGCTGGTAGGAAGTTTTTAAATTACCAAAACCATCAGATCATTTGCTTGGTTCTTATAGACTCCCTAAAATATATGAGTCTATCTAAGAAAAATTGAGATAAGCACTGTGCCTGGCACTGTCCCTGTTGCAGATGGAAGGCCAGATGAGCCGGAGCAGTTGCCAATCATCAAGCTCATAGAGGTATGGAAATGCATCATACACCCAGATACATATATATGTATACATGAAGAGTTAAAATAAGAAAGGAAAGATATTTAGTAGTGCAAAGGAAGACCTCATATTTGTAGTGGGTTGCATTCCTGGAAAAGGCATTTTAAGTGGAAATGATTTTTAAATTTAATTTGGTTTTCCTTTAAAAGTAACATTTAGGGGCGCCTGGGTGGCTCAGTCATTAAGCGTCTGCCTTTGGCTCAGGTCATGGTCCCAGGGTCCTGGGATCGAGCCCCGCATCGGGCTCCCTGCTCAGTGGGGAACCTGCTTCTCCCTCTCCCACTCCCCCCGCTTGTGTTCCCTCTCTCGCTGTGTCTCTGTCTGTCAAATAAATAAATAAAATCTTTAAAAAAAAAAAAAAGTAACATTTAGAGGGGTGCCTGGGTGGCTCAGTCGTTAAGCATCTGCCTTCGCCTCAGGTCATAATCCCAGGGTCCTGGGATCGAGCCCCACATCGGGCTCCCTGCTCAATGGGAAACCTGCTTCTCCCTCTCCCACTCCCCCTGTTTGTGTTCCCTCTCTCACTGTGTCTCTCTCTGTCAAATAAATAAAATCTTTAATAAATAAATAAAAGTAACATTAGATAGGGGTTATATGCTTGACTAGAAAAGAGATTCCTTAGTCTTTATACAATTGGCTATAAATCTAATATTTAATCAGCTATTAATGATAGAAAAGTACAATAAAAATAGCCAAGTACTTTTCAAAGATAATACATTTTCTCATTTAATTTCTCAAACTATTATCTTCATTTTGCAAATGAGGAGACTGAAGTTTAGAGAAGTTCAATAATCTGAGGAAGATCATAGGGCAGGGAAGTACTAGAGCATGGATTCATTAAAGGGATTAGAAAATGCTTACCCCTTGAGAGTTTTGGGGATATGAGGAGCAATGAAAAAAATATTGAGGCTAGAGGTGGATTATAATGGAAAAGAAGAGGTGGTCTCTGCTTTTACTGTGTTAAAAACAATTATAAAATGTTGTTGCCAGAGGATTAATAAGTGATTTTCTTTGTTGAATGGCAGTAAATTGAGGACTGTACTGCAGTTGTAAAATATATGAAGTCCTGCAAAATGTAGGTAACAATAAAGAATTTGCCTTGCCTGAGTAGCAATGGTAGCAACTCAAAAATAGCTTGGACCATCATAATGGATAACTACTTGCTTATAATTGCAGTGGGATGTGTACCTTATGGTACAAAGTTGTTCTTGGTACATGATGACATTGGACATGGTATCTTTAAAATAGATTAGAAGAGCAAATGATATTGTGAAATATCTAAGAGCTGTTCATAACCAGAGTATTCAGGAATAGTCAGGGGGTGCTGGGTAGCTCAGTTGGTTAAAGTGTCTGACTTCAGCTCAGGTCCTGATCTCAGGGTCCTGGGACTGAGCCCCATACCAGTTCCCCACTCAGCGGGGAGTCTGCTTGTCCTTCTCCCTCTGCTCTTCCCCGTGCTTGCTCCCTCTCTCTCTCTCTCTCAAATAAATAAAATCTTAAAAAAAAAAAAGAATAGTCAGGATAGGACAGATTTATACCTAGTATGTGGAAACCTGGGAAGAATGTTGCTCTCATACCAACAATAAGAAGTCAGATAATATACAAAAGTATAACTTTTCTTGAGCCTATCAGAGAGCCAACATTGTAAGGTAAGGTAGTCAACTAGTTTGAAATGTAAGGAATATAGGGACCTCCAAGGAGAGACAGGATGAAAGCACTGGCTTACCTGTGGCAGAGAACGGGAGGAAGATGGGACCCCATACTAGTGAATAAGAATTTAGCTATAAAATTTAATAAATTATTAAAAGTTTAATATGGGCTAGAATGAGAGTATGGGACATCTAGGGGCTGCAGACACAAATGGTGTTTACACCTATTTATTTTTTTAAAAAAGATCTTATTTTAAAGAGAGCACATGAGCAGGGGCAAGGGCAGAGGGGGAGAGAGAGAATCTCAAACAGACTTTGCACTGAGCATGGAGCTTGATGCAGGGCTCAGTCCCATGACTCTGAGACTATGACCTAAGCTGAAACCAAGAGTTAGATGCTTAACTGACTGAGCCACTCAGGGGCCCCTGTACCTACTTATAGTTTTATAACTAAGGTCCTTCGCTGGGTATCCTTTGGAAAGACTGGAGACAGACAAGAGAAATCCTCCCTCAGTTCTGCAGGACTGGAGAGGGGAGCAGCTGCTGCTGTGGGAAAGACACAAAGCTCTACTTGTACCATACTCTAAGAAGATAAAAAGGCCTTCATCTATTTGAAGGAGAGGAAACTCTATTGCACCCTAAAGTACAAGTGGAAACCCACTATGGCTAGGGATAAAGGAAATATAATATACAATATACTCTACCCATGGGGGAAGAAGTGAAAACCATCTGAATCCCAGACCATTAGAGGTCTTGAACATGATGTATTAAAAAAAATTAGGAGACAAACAAAAAAGTGAGAAAAACCAACCCACTGTCAAGAGACAAAGTAATCAACAGAACAAGACTTAAAGATGACCCAGATGTTGGAACAATGAGATAGAGAGCTTGAAATAACTATGATTTGTGTGTTAAAGGCTCTAGTGGAAAAGATAGACAACATGCACGAACAGATAGGGAGTTTCGCGAAGAGATGGAACCTATAAGAATGAGTGAAATGGCAATGGTAAACATGTAAAACATAGTAATAGTCATGAAGAATGCCTTTCAGGATCTCACTAATAGACTTGCCACAGCTGAGGAAAGAATTAGTTGAAGATAATTGTTGAGGAATTAACTTGAAAGTAGTTAAAAGAAATTACCCAAATCAAAACATGAAGAGAAAAATGAGGGTGAAAAAAAAACCCAATACAGCACAGCAATCAAGAGCTCAGGAACAATATAAAATGGTCTAATATACTAATGTACATATAATTGGGATCCCAAAGAAAAAGAGAATAGAAGAAATATTAGAAGACATAGAAGTGATAGTTTTCCATAAATTATGAAATGAAGGACAGCAAGCCACTGATCCAATAAAGCTCAGAGAATCCCAAGCAGGATCAATACTACACACAATACATACATCCCTACCTAGGCATATCATATTCAAATTTCTGAAAACCAAATATAAAGTGAAAATCTTAAAGGCAGCCAAAGAAAAAAGCCACATTACCTACAGGGGAATAAAGATGTTAATTAGAGTAGACTTCTTATCAGAAACCTTGCAAGCCAGATGACAATGAATGACATCTTTAAAGTGGTGAAAGGAAATAAATCCATCAACCCAGAATAGACTTTAAGGGAAAAACTGTCACAAGAGACAAAGAAGGATATTATATAATGATAAAGGGTCAGTCCACTGGGAAAATATAATAATTATAAATATATATGCAATTAAAATCAGAGTACCTAAATATATAAAGCAAACATCGACAGAACTAAAGAGAGAAACAGGCAGCAACACAATGGTGGTAGGAGCCTTAATACTCCATTTTAATAATGGATAGAACTTCTAGACAAAATCAACAAGCTATGGACAGTGATACATCAACGAACTGGACAACCTAGAAGAAATGGAAAAATTCTTAGAAACACACAGCTTATCAAGACTGAATCAGGAAGAAAGAGAAAATCTGAATAATCAATTACAAGTAGGGAAATTGATCTAGTAATCAAAAATCTCTCAATGAAGAAAAGCTCAGGACCAGATGGCTTCACTGACAAGGTCACAGCTAACATGCTCAATGTTGAAAGGATAAAAACTTTTTTTCTAAGATCAAGAACAAGGCAAGGGTTGCCCACTCCCACCACTCCTCTTCAGCATAGTAGTGGAGGTCCTAGCTGGGGCAGTCAGGTAAGAAAAAGAAAAGGTATCAGAATTGGAAAGGAAGAAGTAAAATTGTTTTTATTTGCAGGTGATATAATTTTATATATAGAAAATTCTGAAGAAAAGGCCAAAACTGTTAAATCTAATCAACAAATTCAGGAAAATTGCAGGATACAAAATTAACTTAAAAAATCAGTAGGGTAGGGGCACCTGGGTGGCTTGGTGGGTTAAGCGTCTCCCTTCAGCTCAGGTCATGATCCTAGGGTGCTGGGATCAAGCCCCACGTTGGGCTCCCTGCTCAGTGGGGAGTCTGTCACTCCCCCCGCTTGTGCTCTCTCTTTCTCTCTCTGACAAATAAATAAAATTTTTTTTTAAAGATTTTTATTTATTTATTTATTTGAGAGAGAGCAGGAGAGGGGGGAGGGTCAGAGGGAGAAGCAGACTCCCCGCTGAGCAGGGAGCCCGATGCGGGACTCGATCCAGGGACTCCAGGATCATGACCTGAGCCGAAGGCAGTCGCTTAACCAACTGAGCCACCCAGGCGCCCCTAAATAAATAAAATCTTTAAAAAAAAATCAGTAGTGTTTCTATACACTAAGAATAAAATTTCTGAAGAGGAAATGAAGAAAGTGATCCTATTTATGATAGCATCAGAAACAATAAAATACCTAGGAATAAATTTAACTAAGGAGGTGAAATATCTCTCCTGAAAACTGTAAGACATTGATAAAAGAAATCAAAGCAGACATAAATAAATGGAAAAATATCCCAAGGCCAAGGATTGGGAGAATTAATATTGTTAAAGTGTTAATACCATTGAAATCCATCTCTAGATTCAGTGCAATCCCTGTCGAGTTTCCAATACAATTTTTTACAGAAGTAGGAGAAAACTCCTAAAATTTATGTAGAATCACAAAAAACTCTGCTTCCTGATTTCAAAATACACTATAAAACTACAGTCATGAAAACAGTTTGATACTGGCATAAAAATAGACAAATAAGCCAATGGAACAGAATTGAGAGCCCAGAAACAAAACCAAACCTATATAGTCAACTAATAATGACAAGGGAGCCAAGAATACCCCGTGGAGATAAGTCTCTTCAATAGGATAGTTGTATATCCACATGTAAAAGAATAAAACTAGACCAGTAACTCACAAAAATTAACTTGAAATGGATTAAAGAATTAAATGTAAAACCCGAAATCATGAAACTATTAGCAGAAAACACAGGAACAAAGCTCCTTAACATGGGTCTTGGTAATGATTTTTTTTTTTTTGGATATGACCCCTAAAACACAAGCAACAAAATAAAACAAGTGGGACTACATCAAACTATAAAGCTTCTGTACAGCAAAAGAAAACATTAACAAAGTGAAAAGACAACCTATGGAATGAGAAAAAATATTTGTAAACTACATATTTGATATGGAGTTAATATCCAAAACATATAAAGAACTCATACAACCAATAGCAAAACAAGTAACCCAATTAAAAAATGGGCAAAGTATCTCAACAGACATATACAAGATATACAAAAGGACAACAGGTACATGAAAAATGCTCAACATCACTAGTCATTAGGGAATTGCAAATTAAAAGCACAATGAGATATCACCATATACCTGTTAGAATGGCCATCATCAAAAAGACAAGTGATAACAAATGCTAACATGGATAAGGAGAAAAGGGAACCATTGTGCACTGTTGATGGGATTATAAACTGGTGCAGCCACTGTGGAAAACAGTATGGAAGATCCTGAAAAAATTAAAAATAGAACTACCATATGATCTAGCAATGCCACTTCTGGGAACATATCCAAAGGTAACAAAAACACTCAAAAAGGTGACTGCATTATGTTAATAGCAGCATAATTTATAATAGCCAAGACATGGAAATAACCTAAGTGCCCATCAATGGATGAACATATAAAGAAGTTGTGAGATAAATAAATATGTATTATTATATATAAATATATCTGTGAATATTATATATTCAGCCATAAAAAATGAGGAAATTCTACCATTTGTGACAACATGGATGGACCTTGAAGGCATTATGCTAAGTGAAACAAGTCAATAAAAGACAAATACGGGGCGCCTGGATGGCTCAGTCGGTTAAGTGGCTGCCTTTGGCTCAGGTCATGATCCCAGGGTCCTGGGATCAGGTCTCACATCAGGCTCCCTGCTCAGTGGAGAGCCTGCTTCTCCCTCTCCCTCTGCCTGCTGCTCTGCCTATTTGTGCTCTCTCTGTCAAATAAATAAATAAAATCTTAAAAAAAAAAAAGAAATACTATATGGTCTCACCTGTATGTGGAATCTAAAAACAAAATGAAACAGAACCCAAACTCATAGGAAAAGAGATCAGTCTTGGGATTATCAAAGACATGAGTCAGGAGAGGGAGAATTGGAAGAAGGTGATCAAAAGGTACAAACTTCCTGTTATAAGTAGGGATGTAATTAATGTACAGCATGTTGACTATGGCTAACATTAATGTATGAGTGTATGGTATATAGGAAAGTTAAGAGAGTAAATCCTAAGACTTCTTATCACAAGGAGAAAAAACTTTTTCCTTTTTTTTTTCTTTTTATCTATATGAGAATATGATGTCAGCTGAACCTATTGTGGTAATCATTTTAAAATATATATAAATCAAACAAAAAAACCAACAAGGCAATATTGCGCTTGAACCATACTTTAGACCAAATGTTAGTAACAAACATATACAGAACATTCCATCCATTAGCAGCAGAATACACATTCTTCCCAAGTGCACACAGAACTTTTTTAGGATAGATAACATGTTAGTTTACAAATCAAGTCTTTAAGAATTTAAGAGATTGGAATCATACCAAATGTTTATTCTGATCACATCGGACATGATACTAGAAATCAATAGCAGAAGGAAGACTGGAAAATTCACAAATATGTGGAAATTAAATAGCACACTTTTTTTTTTAAAGATTTATTTTTTTATTTATTTATTGACAGAGAGAGAGAGACAGCTAGAGAGGGAACACAAGCAGGGGGAGTGGGAGAGGGAGAAGCAGGCTCCTGGCTGAGCAGGGAGCCCGATGCAGGGCTCGATCCCAGGACCCTGGGATCATGAACTGAGCCGAAGGCAGACACTTAACGACTGAGCCACCCAGGCGCCCCCACTCCTTTTATTCCAAAATATTTTATTTATTTATTTGAGAGATAGAGTGTGAATAGGGGGAGGGGCAGAGGGAGAGGAACAAGAAGACTCTCTGCTGAGCAAGGAGCCCAGTGCAGGTCTCGATCCCAGGACCCTGAGATCATGACCTGAGTCAAAGGTGCTTAACTGACTTAGCCATCCAGGTGACCCTAAATAGCACCCTTTTTAAAAAAATTTTTTTATTAACATATAATGTATTATTTGCTTCAGGGGTACAGGTCTGTGATTCATCAGTCTTACACAATTTATAGCACTCACCATAATACATACCCTCCCCAATGTCCATCACCCAGCCACCCCATCCCTCCCACCCCCCACCACTCCAGCAACCCTCAGTTTGTTTCCTGAGATTAAGAGTGTCTTATGGTTTGTCTCCCTCTCTGGTTTCATCTTGTTTCATTTTTCCCTCCCTTCACCTATGATCCTCTGTCTTGTTTCTCAAATTCCTCATATCAGTGAAATCATATGATACTTGTCTTTCTCTGATTGACTTATTTCGCTTAGCATAATACCCTCTAATTCCAACCACGTCATTGCAAATGGCAAGATTTCTTTTTTTTGATGGCTGTGTAATATTCCATTGTATATATATATATATATATATATATATACCATATCTTCTTTATCCATTCATCTGTTGATGGACATCTAGGCTCTTTCCATAGTTTGGCTATTGTGGACATTGCTGCTATAAACATTGGGGTGCATGTGCCCCTTCAGATCACTACATTTGTATCTTTGGGATAAACACCCACTAGTAAATAACACACTCTTGAACAAACATTGGGTAAAGATTAAATCAAAAAGGAAATTAGAAAATAGCTTAAGACAAATGAAAGTGAAAAACAGTATACCAAAACTTATGGGATGCAACAGAAGCAATACTAAGAGGGAAGGAAGTTTTCTGCGATAAATGCCTACGTTAAAAAGAAAGATTTTTTTTTAAAGATTTTATTTATTTTTGAGAAAGTGTGCACTTGCTTGTGTGGGGGTGGGGGAGAGGCAGAGGGGCAGGGAGAGGCAGAGAATCTCAACCAACTGAGCCACCCAGTTGCCCCTAAAAAGAAAGATTTTATTTTTTTATTTTTAAAGATTTTTATTTATTTATTTGAGAGAGAGAGAATGAGAGAGAGCACATGAGAGGGGTTAGGGTCAGAGGGAGAAGCAGGCTCCCCGCCGAGCAGGGAGCCCGATGCGGGACTCGACCCAGGGACTCCAGGATCATGTCCTGAGCTGAAGGCAGTCGCTTAACCAACTGAGCCACCCAGGCGCCCAAGAAAGATTTTAAATAACCTAACTTTATACCTCACAGAGCTAGAAAAAGAACAAACTGAGCTCAAAGTAGAAGGAAGGAAATAACACACATTGGAACAGAAATAAAATAGAAAACAGAAAAACAGTAGAAAAAATCAACAAAAAGAAGACTTGGTTTTTTGAAAAGACAGAACTGACAAACTCCTAGCTGGACTGAAAAAGCAGGACTTAGTAAATCAGAGATGAAAAAGGAGGGGTGCCTGGGTGGCGCAGTAGGTTGAGCTACTGGCTTTTGGTTTTGGCTCAGGTCGCGATCTCAGGGTTGTGAGGCACGTCAGGCTCCAGGCTCAGTGCAGAGCCTGCTTGAGTTTCTCTTTCTCTTCCCTCTGCCCCTCCCCTACCCCCCTCAAATAAATCTTTAAAAACAGTGAAAAAAGAACATTTCTGCCTCAGAAATAAATGGTTCAGAAAGGATCAAAGAGATTGAGCAATTATATGAACAATTATATGCCAACAAACTGAATAACCTAGAATAACTGGGTAAATTTCTAGAAACATACAAGTATATGACCAAGACTAAATCTTGAAAAAATAGAAAGTCTGAACAAATCTATAACTTGTATGGAGATTGAATCAGTAATCAAAAACCTCCCAATGAAGAAAAGCTCAGGACCAGTTGGCATCACTGATGAATTCTACCAAATATTTAAAGAAGAATTAATTAATGCCAATCATTCTCAAACTCTTCCAAAAAACTGAAGCAGAGGGAACATTTCTAAACTCATAATAGGAGGCCAAAGCCAGGCAAAGACACCACAACAGAAGAAAATTACAGGTTGGTATCCCTGATGAATATAAATGTGAAAATCTTCAACAAAATACCAGCAGACTGAATCCAACAACACATTAAAAGGATCATTCAGCATGACCAAGTGAGATTTATCCCTGGCATACAAGGATGGTTCAACATACAAAAATCAATTAATGTGATGTACCACATTAACAATACAGGATAAAAATCACATGATTGTCTTAATAGATGCAGCAAAATTATTTGACAAAATTCACCACCCTTAAACCACACATAAAAACAACTCAAAATAGATTAAAGACCTGAAACTGTAAAACTCCTAGGAGAAAACAGAGGGGAAAATTTTGTGACATAGGTCATGGCAATGGATATGACAGCAAAAGCAAAAATAGACAATGGGGTCTATATCAAACTAAAAAAGCTTCTGCACAGCAAAGAAAACAACAGTGAAAAGTTAACCTATGGAACACAAGAAAATATTTGCAAACAATATATCTGATAAGAGGTTGATCTGCAAAATATATATTAAAAAAATTCAATAGCAAAAACACTCCTCAAAAAAGGGTTAAGGATCTGAATAGATATTTCCAAAGAAAACATAAATGGCCAACAAATATATGAAAAAAATGTTCACCATCATTAATCATCAGTGAAATGCAAATCAAAACCACAATGAGGTATCACTTTATACCTGTCGAGATAGCTGTTATAAAAAACAAAAGACAATAAGTGTTGGTGACAGTTTGGAGAATTTGGAACACTTGTGCATTGTTGGTGGGAATACAAAATGGTGCAGCCACTTTGGAACACAGTATCAGAGTTTCTCAAGAAATTAAAGATAGAACTACCGTATGATTCAACAGTTCCACTTCTGCATATTTATTCAGAATCAAAATCAGGATCTTGAAGAGAGATCAGCACTCCTGTGTTCATTTCCAGTAGCCATGATGTGGAAACAATCTAAATGTCCATCAACAGATGAATGGATGAAGAAAACGTATTATATACGTGCAATAAATTGTTTTTCAGACTTTAAAAAGGAAATTCTGCAATATGAAACAGGCATGAACTTTGAGGACATTATGCTAAGTGAAATAAGCCATCTCAAAAAGACAAATATTGCATAATTCCACTTATATGAGGTATCTAAAATAATAAAACTCCTAAGACAGTGGTCGCTAGGGGCGGGGATAAAGGAGAATTGGGGAGTCACTAATCAGTAGGCATAAAGTTGCATTAAGTAAGATGAGTAAGTTCTAGAGATCTGTTGTACAACATTGTACTTATAGTCAATAATGTACACTTAAAAATTTAATAGGGTAAATCTCATGTTCGGTGTTCCTAGCACAATAAAATAAAAGTTTAAAAAAGGAAAAAATGGTAACTTCTGTGTTATGTGTATCTTACTACAGTAAATAAAAAGGAGAAATCAAGGTTTTTCAAGAACAGGCAGGATGAAAAGAATGCAAAGATGAAACAGTGACAGCGATACTTTAATGTGATTGACAAAGTTCAAGCCATGTCCTCGGAGTTTAGAAATTAAAATATAATTATTCAAGGAGAATAATAATTTAGGATGATAAAATACAGGAGTAGTAATATGAAAATAACAATGGTAGCTAACATTTATTTAGTACATATTATGGACCAGACACTATGATGCATGTGTTATGTTTGGTATTGCCAGATTTTTTGGGTAAAGGCCAGTATGTGCAGGACACATATAATTTCTTTTGCGTATCATTCTCTGTTTTGGTTTGTTTGATGTGTTTGTTTCATTTTTACAACCTTTTTTTTAATGTTACGTTTGTCACCATACATTACATCATTAGTTTAGTGTTCCATGATTCATTGTTTGCGTGTAACACCCAGTGCTCCATTCAGTACGTGCCTTCCTTACTACAACCTTTTAAAAAGTGAAAACTATCTCAGCTTGAGGGCTATGCAAAAACAACCTGCAGGCTGGACGTGGCCTGGGCCTCTAATGTGCCTACCCCTGGTCTAGACCTCGAGTTTTTGATCTCAGCACATACGACTACTTAACAAAATTCAAACGAATTGTATATCCCTGAAAAGTTTGTAGAAAATACCAAAGGCAAATGTAACTTGAGAATTAATTGTATTTCCATAGCTTTTGTTGCTGTAGGAAGGATGATATCACCACATTAAAGAAATAATTCAACTCATCTACCACACTAGCACTATAACCAAGTCCATATTACTTTCCAATCCTGGACTTCATGCAGCATACATATTTTAAGGACACTAATTTTTAATGTACGTTCAACATGTAAAAATAACTTCAGCGTTCCTATTTTTAAAACCTCATCATTTTTTATAATCTAATAGAATGTTAAAAAATTTATCAGTTGGATTCCAATCATGCAGCTTCATCAGAGCTGTCACTTTTTATTCCTTCTCTAATCACATAACATCTGAGCAGCATTTTTAAGCCAATTACTACAAAGCAAGAGTTCCAAAGGAGGAGGGAGGAGAGGAGAGTAAAAAAGAGTGCAGGGGCGCCTGGGTGGCTCAATTGTTAAGTGTGTGCCTTCGGCTCAGGTCATGATCCCAGGGTTCTGGGATCGAGCCCTGCATCGGGCTCCCTGCTCCTTGGGAAGCCTGCTTCTCCCTCTCCCACTCCCCCTGCTTGTGTTCCCTCTCTCGCTGTGTCTCTCTCTGTCAAATAAATAAATAAAATTTAAAAAAAGAGTACATGAGGATTGAGCATGACAAAAAGATGGGAGTGGGGTAGGAAAGAATTGTCAAAATGATGCCTTTCATACCCAAAAGATCAATTTCTTTCTTCCTTTTTTTTTTTTAAAATTTTATTCTTAAGTAATCTCTACACCCAACATGCAGCTCGAACTCACAACCCTGAGATCAAGAGTTGCATGCTCTACCGACTTCGCCAGCCAGGCATCCCTAAAAGATCAATTTCTATTTAGGATTTGTTCACACTTTTGGCCTTCAGGGACATTCTCATTTTTGGTTATGTTTGTGTAGAGTCACTTTTGGCTTCTTTATTATTTCTCATAAGGCTGGTCCTGTTTTGTGCTTTATGACCACCTTGCCTTTTCTTTTGCTGCTCTGTCTCCAGCAATTTTCTCTAGGTAAGGCTAAAGTTGTATTTTCATTTGCCCATTACCCTTCCCAAATACTTTAACTTTCATATGAATAAAAATACATTTTATAATTTAAGAAACAAACACTCCCATGTACCATTATATTGAGATCCGGGGTCCTCGAGGGTCCCTGAGACCTGAGTCCTCAGGGTCACAGCTTTTTTATTTTTTTTGAGTCACAGCTATTTTTTTAAATTTATTTTTTTATTTTACATTTTTTAAAATTTTATTTTGTTATGTTAAACACCATACATTATATCATTAGTTTTTGATGTAGTGTTCCATGATTCATTGTTTGCGTATAACACCCAGTGCTCCATTCAGTATGTGCTCTCTTTAATAAGTCACAGCTATTGTGTTAGTAATGCTAAAAGTTATTTACCTTTCTTTCCTCAGCAAGGAGCGGGCTTCTCTCTCTCCCTCTGTCCCTCCCTGCCCTGCTTTTGTGCTCGCTCACTCTCAAATAAATAAGATCTTAAAAATAAATAGGGGTTGCTAAAAGGGTACCAACTTTCAGCTATAAGATGAATCAGGTCTGAGGATCTAATGTAAAACATGGTGACTATAGTTGATAGCACTCTATTGCGTAATTGAAATTTAATAGAATTGAACTTAAATGTTCTCACCAAAAAAAAAAAAGTGAGGTGATGGATGTGTTAATTAACTAGATGGAGGGATCCTTTCACCATGTATATGCATATGAAATCAGCACAACGTACTCTTCAGATATCTTACAATGTTATATTCAGTTATACCTCAGCAAAGCTGAAATTTTAAAAAAAGATCTCATAGTTCAGTGGAGAACACAGACTCCTCAAAGCATAAGTGTAGTTGGAGGCAGTAAGTGCAAAGATATTCCCTATCATGGGAATCCAGAAGGAAGGATTTTTAACTAATTGTGAGTATGGTGCTGGTGGTAGAAGGGATCAGTGAGAAGTAGGAGTCATATCTGTTAAGATTTCCTGGAGGAGGTAACCACTGAACCAGTGATTTTAAAGATCAGAATGAGTCAGCTGGGTCATGGACTGTGATAGGCATTCTCAAGCAAAGGAATGGAAGTGAAGAGTGCAGTGCGTGCAAACAGCACAAGCAGGGCTGTGTTACTGTGTGTAGCATCAGTCTCGGAGAAGTGGAGCCAAAGCTAGAGAGGTGGCAGGAACCAGCGCTTAGCCATTTTTGGCCTTTTAGGAGTTTGGACTTCATCCTTAGAGGAAAGGAAGTGCTGTCTTTTTTTTTTTTTTTTTAGCACTTACTTGGTTTTATTACTTCTTTCTACACATAAGAGTTTGGTTTATTAAAATAGTGTTAATTGTTGAGTGTCAGATTAGCTTCTAAACATGTCACATATATCGACACTTTACATACATACTCATTTTACTTCTGAGAAAAATGAAAGCTCAAAGAAGTTTAGGATGCATAGCTGTCTGGAGGGTGAAATGATAATTTAAGTCCAAGCAGCCCTGCTCCAGAATTGGCACTCTTCACTGATACGCTATAGCACCTCTCCATACAAACAAAAGGAAGAGGGTAAAGGGCAGAGAGGTGAACAGCTAGTTACAAAACTGTTCTCAGAAATGAAAACTAGCTCTGTGAATGTGCTATGAACTACCAAAGTGTGCATTTTGAAGGGGTGAAATTTCTGGTCATGTGTTTTATCTCAGTATAGTAAGACCCTGTGTTGAGAGGCATAGAGTTTTATAGATACAACTCAGATAATGAAAGTAAGTCTCTGACTTACATTCTAACAATAAAACCCTTCTATTAACATTTGATGATAGACATTTAGCAAATGGGAACTTAATAGGCTTCTGTGAAAACGTGAAATTTGAAGCTCCCTTGGGAGCTTCAAATGCAGGTTATGAGGCATATGTGTAAATTGGGTCACAGCCCTCTACTTGGTTATATGTGGAAATTCAAAGATTTCTGCAGTGAATGTGTATAAAATAAGCTTGTTCCATATCTTAACTTTGCCTTTCTCTTTACTTTTCTACCCCTGACCTTCCCATGGATTCTCTACTTCATGTTGTCCACATATGGGTTTATGTTTTTGCTTTAAAATCAAAGGCTTAATGTCTTTTAATGTCTGCTTATAAATACTAGTTTCTCCTCAGCTCTGTGATAACCTTGAAAAAAGGAGGTAGAAAAATCAGCTTTAGTACATAGTTGTATTGCTCCTTAGTGAAAAACATTTTTGAAACTTTAAAATTTTTTTAGGAAAACATTTAACTTTATTTTTCTGTGAAACAGAATTTAACCATAGCTTTTTAAACACAGTAATACACTTAATGGGAAAGAATTGTGTGGTAAATATTCACCATCCATTTAGTTCTAATGAGCAGTAATGATGATGTGTTTTCTTGTTAAAGCTAATGAATGTTAAAAGTATTTCCATTTTTTGAAAGGCAAAACTGAGAATTGCTAGAGCTAAGCAGGATAGCCAGGAGAGAAAGAATGACAGGCAAAAAATAAAGAGTGGAAAGACCAACAAATCTTTAAATCCTCAGCTCAGTAAGAAAGGACAAAACAAGTTACCAAATCTGCATTTTTTTTTTTTTTGCAGACATTTAAATCTATCTGTGATAGTTTCTTACAACTAGCACATTTATTTTTAAGAAATTCTGTTTCCAGATCTTTGAAATAATTTGATCATCTTCAGACTACTGTATATGGGTGGTACTAATATGAAAGTTTTAGCAGCATTATATAACAGCCAAAAAGCAGAAACAACCCAAATGTCCATCAACTGAGAAATGGGTGAATAAAATGTGGTATATCCATACAGTGGACTATTACTTGGCAATAAGAGGAAATATATGCTGCAACATGGATGAGCCTTGAAAACATTATGCTAACTGAGATAAAGCAATCACAGAAGACCACATATTGTTTGATTCTGTTTGTATGAAATGTCCTATATAGGCAAATCCATGGGGATAGAAAGTAGATTAATGGTTGTCTAGGGCTGAGGGAGAGAGGATTTGGGGAAATGGGGAGTGACTGCTAATGGGTGCAGGACTTCTTCTGGGGATGATAAAAGTGTTCTAAAATGGATTGTGCCAAAGTTTGCACAATTCTGTGTGTGTATATACTAAAAACCACTGAATTATATGCTTTAAATGAGTGAATTATGTAGTGGGTGAGTTATATATAAATAAAGCTGTTTGATCTATCCACTATCTGTATCTCAGTAGAGCAATAACTTGAATACTGAAAAGTTAGAAAATGCGTGTTGTGAGGAGAGGTACAAGGACAAAGACTGTATAGTACAGAGTATGTCTAATCGGAACTATTCCATAAAACTTCACAATTTGAATAGAAGGATTTTTCCCCTCTTGCAGGGTAAAAACCCTATATCTCATGGTCATCTTCTTAATATTTAATTCCTATTTTCTCTCTTTCTGGAGAAACTTTGGACTCTGACGGAGCTCTCATTCTATATTGACCTGAGGTCTCAGAGGCTAGCACTGTTGTAGCTGCTGAGTCAAATGGACACCCCGGCTGGCTGTGTTCCCAAGGCTATAGTGAGATTAGGGAAAATGTCATGAGGACAATCCATCAGATGTATCAGGTAGAAAGAGGTTTTTCTTCCTGATTGACCATAGGTGTCTTCTTGTCCTAGTCTCTTTTTCTTTGAACAACAGAAGGAAAATTTCCCAACCAAATCTGTTGGGATTGTCTTCCCTTCCCTCTCCCAGTATCCCAGAGTATGACAGTAGGCAAAGCTTTTACTCCAAAGTTGTCATCATCTTTTATCCATTTCCCTTCTTCATTCCTTTTAGGTTTCCAAGCCTTGGACCCAAAGTTTGAGACTGGTGAGCTTTAGTGATTTGTTTACTCTTCCAGGCACACAGTAGAGCTGAAGGCACAGCCACTTTCTTTGTCCCATTGCTTGTCTAAGTGATCCCCAAGTGAGTCAGTGAGCTCTTAAGTCCAGCTCTAACCAGCCACTTGGTTAGTGGGGTAGGTAGGCGGTGGACTGGAAAACCTTTTGAACTCTCACAAAGTTACCTTTGAAATACTATTGTCTGCAGTACAGTATGGAAGTCTGCTTGGGAGTTGCTGAAAAGATTCTCATCTTCAAACAAACAAGCAAAAACAAAATGAAACAACAAAAAACCCCTACATTTCATTCCAAGCTAGGTCAATTTCTTTGTTTCCTTTTCCTATCAAAGAGTAGTCTATTTAGGGGGTCTTCATTTCTTTACCTTGATTTCTCCATGCCAGATCTGTTACCAGGAATAACATTCTTATAGATTGGGGATCTCCTTCATCCAAAACCCTATTCCTCATTTTATTTGACTTCAGTGGTAACACTCCTGACCACTCCCTTTTCTGAACTTTCTCTTCCTTTGATTGGAACCCAACTAATGCATATTGGATTCAATTATATTTTCTCACATTGAAGTATCCAGGCTTGCTTCTTACCTTTCAGCTGATCCATCTTTGTTTCTTGCAATGCACTGCATATTTCTTTCATCCCCTAATTGGAGTATTTTTTCAAGGCTCTACATGGTGGTAACTGACCATCTGCATCTTGTTTATATTTAGACCTTGTGGTCCAGGGGAGTAGGTGTGTCCAAGAGGTTAAAGGTATCTGCAAAAAATGCATAATGGTGCCAAGCAGGATGCTCCTGCCATTGAGTGTGATGTGGCAGTCACTACTGTGACTTTCAATTACTGTGACTTTCCTACAAGTCAGTAGTGCAAAGCTTTTCAGCCCTGCAGACTTTAACCCAGGGTTCTCTAGACTTTAGAGAACTCAGAATCATTAAGGATAATCGTTCAAATAGATTTCTGTATCCACTCCAAAATACATTAAGTGGGTCCCAGGAATCTACAGTTTTAAAAAGCATCCAAGTGATTCTGATGCAGTTGGTCCAGCTATCATTCTTGGAGGAAACAATGCCACAATGCCCTTTCCTTTAGTTATAGGCTACATCCCTAGAGAATAAAGGTTGAACTAATAGTGATTTGCAAAATATTTTATAAGTTGCCCAAGACCTGGAATGTATCTGTTTCTGAAATAATAGTACTCACCACCTTATATTTGTTCATCCTCACTCTGGGAAAAAATACATTCATTTCCATTCTTTCTAGTGAAGATCTAAAAGAAGCAGGCAACCAGTTCTCACTGTCAGTCTATTTCCACCTTCACAGGAGTTTCAGAATCATCTGTAAGAGGCCTGGAATCCAGAAGCACCCAAGGGAATTAGCAACAAGAAATATATAGTAAGTAGGTTAGTTAATGAGGTTATGGTGTTAGGTGTTGTTTCACATTAAGATATTTCACTACACATGCATTTTGGGGGAAACATGTATATCCTCTAATATTTTGACTTGGTTTGATTTCATACATTGCCTGCTATCCACAAGCTTTCTTGGTGCTCCTTTTCCTGGTGGGAGAAAGCCTCACAGAATTATGTAAGTAGCTGCCCAGCCCCCAAGCTGGTTTCTCCAGCGTGGCATCACAAGTCCTGAAGGACTACTTTATAGCGGCAGGAGCTAGTTCTCTTGTCTAGGCCCTTTAGCCTAACAAATATAAAGAATCCAGAAAAACCAGGATTCTTTTCTTATAGCAACTTCTTTGGCAGGTAGAATCTTCAGCTCAGAAGTCAAGCTGCCTGTGGCTCACATCTGCCGTGGGAGATATCACCTTCTCACATGGTATCTCGTTGACATGGTTGTCTTGTTTTGTTACAAGAGATCTTGGTTGCAGAGTGAGGTCACTAAGATTAATAATGTAGGAGTGGTTTTTAGTTCAGAGGAGCAACTTGTCAATAGCTTGTATTTTTAAATGTTGTGCTAGGAGAAAGTATGTTGTGTTCATAGAGTATGTGTTTTATTATTAGTGACTTGAATGCATCCATGAGCACTTTGATATACCCTAATTATTTCTAGTACTATGGATTCCATTTTCTACTAGGTGACAGTGTGGATGTTTGGAATGCAAATTTGTGAATAAGGAGGCATCAAATATAATCAGGGTGACTGGATTTCAGCTCTAGTGAGTAAAATTTAAACTCCCCCTCCCTCCATCTTTTAAGATGAAACACTTTGGAATATACTCTAATGTTGTGTTCCTGCTGTGGCTAGACTCAGAGTTTAGGGTTTTCTTCAGAGTGTTAGTTAAATACTCTAAATTAAATCATCAAGAGGCAAAGTCAGCAAAAATTGCTTACTCAGAATAGTTTGGTTAAACTCACACAAGATTATCTTTTTAGATGTTGTGGAACTCTTTGTGATTCTTTATAAGCGTATTCAGGATTGTTTAGATGTGCTTCCAATGCCTGAGATAGTCTTATGACTACCTCCCTAGCATGCCTGAAACCAGCCCATGGCTGGGCCATCTCTCCATGGTAGTTGCAAGCGGACAACCAAAGATAATGCTTTTGTATCTTGGATACTGGTAAGCTTTGGCAACAAACATCTCCATCTCTCCTAAGGGAGTCAGCATATCAAGCTAATTTTGAGGAAAGCAGAGTAGAATGATGGGTGTGAGTCAGAATAAGGGCCAAGATTCCCAGTGTTGCTTCTTTTCCCCATTCTCTACAACTGAGGACTGAACTTTCCTTCAGCAGTGTTTTCTTCCATAATCGTGTGATGGGAATTCCATGTGTTTCAGAGAAATTACTTTGACCTCCCAAGGGAGGTCATGGTAGAAGGCCTTGTTTCCATACTCGAAATGCAGTCCCTGGATCAGCAGCACTGCATCATCTGGTAGCTTGTTACACTGCGTAAATTCTGGCCTCATCCCAGACCTACTGAATCAGAATCTCTCTTTTAACAAGATCACCAGGTGATCTGTATACTTTTAGAGTTTGAGAAACACTGACATACGGGATTATGGCTATTTATTTTTACCGGTCATGACCCCGCTATTTTCCAGGCTCTTTTGATAGTTAAAATGGCTGTGAACTTGCCAGAATTTATGAGAACTACAACGTATTGGTGTGAGGGAGGTGTTTATATGTGGGGGTGATAGGCTTCCATGCAGAAACCATATAACACCCAGCATAAACAGTTCTGATGATATTGCTCTTAATCTGGGAGCCTGAAGGATAATGTCATGTTTTTGATATCTGACTACTGTCATGCTCTACTTGGATAGAGACATCAAGAAGGTTCACTGCTCTTCATCTGTACAACACACACCTTTAAATAGCAAATAATTGATTTTAGAAACAAAAGTTAATTAAATTTTTGTAAAAAAATTTACAAAAAGATAATTTTTAAATAAAGTTTGTAGATTTTGGGGGGAAAAGGTCACTTAGTCTAAGTATGCCTGATACATATGTCTATTCTAATATGTGATGTTTAAAGGAATTAAATGAATGTGAAAAACCTAGGCCCCAAGGTGAGGAGTAAAGTTTCCTTTAAGTTACGATTGTGATGGGGTCTCTATAGGAAGCACCCGGAGTGTCAAATGACTATTGGTGAGGAAATGGTAGAGTTGCAGGTGGGGCTCATGTTGTCCAGCTCTGTGGGTAAAGGGAGACCCATGGCTCTGGCAGAAGCTAGCTCCTAGATTGCTTTTCTACTAGCATCTCCTTTTGCTTTCTGTTCAGTGAAGAGTTAAGTGACCAGGAAGAGTCACACAGGCATTGAACCTTGGACCTTTTATTTTGTTTGTCACTCTGAACTTTTGGGAGTGTGGCATTTCTTTTTTGGCTGCTTTAGGCCCCTGAGTCCTGCTGATGCATCTACGAGAGGGTCAGGTCAGGTCTGTGCTGCTGCAGGTCCTTTCTCCTGTACTTTAAGAGGATGACATTTTACATCAGAATGCAGTACACGTGTCATTCAAAGGCCATTCCGCAGCTTTTGGGGCACAAGGAATCACTGAGTTTGTCATGGTTGCAAATATTTCAAAAGTCAAATGCCTGTATGAAACAGTTTTTTAGGCTGTTGTTGGAGGAAAACAAGAACAAATTGGAATTGTTTGGGAGGAATATTTTGGCATGGTTTCTCTGAAGTTGGGTAAACATAATTTGTCCATGTATCCATCTGGGCACCCAGCAGCAGTCCTTCTGCCCACAGAAAGAATTTGCACACATTAGACAAGTTATGAGTCTGAATCTCCAGGACATGGATAGACTGTTACTGTGTGTGTATTTGTTTGTATACACTCATCTATTATCTCTTTACATAGTATTCGAGAAAGAGCCTCCCCTGGGCTACCTTGTTTGCTCCAGAGAGCCTCCCTGTAGTCCACTTTGGGAAGTACCTTCTACTTCTTCCAAGATTGGTATGCGTGTCAGGCTGATGGGTGCTCTGTTTCTTGTCTGCTTAACTTGGACACTTTCACAGCCATGGTATTCTAAGGGCTTCAAATCTGAGCGAGGGTAAATCTTAGGGCCCCGACTTCTTGCTCACAGTCTCCCCTGGAGAGCATGTTTGCAGAAGAAATTGACACCTTAGAATTTTTCCCTATGTCTGCAGTTTCTACCAGGTGGGGGTAGCTATTGCTTTTCTCCCCTTAGCTTGAGTGTAGTCTCACTCATCCACCCTGGCAAAGTGAATTTTACCATTACAACTATCAGTTTGTTTACTTCAGAGAACAAAGTGGTTTTATTGGGCTTCTTATTCTCTCACTAGCTTTTGTAAAGAGAAAAAATCCTGTGTCCCATAAACTAAAATGATAGCACTATGATGTTGCGTCTTCACATCGTTTGATTAACTATTATGGTAAATCTATGAATAAACCCCCTTTTTTTTCTTAGATTTTTATTTATTTATTGAGAGAGATAGTGATAGAGAGAAAGCATGAGAGGGGGAGAGTCAGAGGGAGAGGCAGACTCCCCGCTGAGCAGGGAGCCCGATGCGGGACTCGATCCCGGGACTTCAGGATCATGACCTGAGCCGAAGGCAGTCGCTTAAACAACTGAGCCACCCAGGCGCCCCTGAATAAACCCCTTTTGACATCCTTTCTCTGCCTTTTGGCTGTTGATTTACTACCATGCTTTTCATACTTTCCAAAGCAGACCCCATACTTTGTGGTCTGAAGCATCATGAGCACGAGATGTGGTGAGTGTCAGTCACTATGATCCCTCCTTCTTACTGCCTTTTTTCTCACTTCTGCCATTTCCCAGTGAGTGGTGGACCTATGTGACAGCTGGAATTCACAGTGGTGACCTTAAGCATACACTTGTGGTTTATGAAATTGGTTGGCCAAGGACTGCCTCTTGGAAAATTTTCTTCTACAAAATTTATTTCAGAGAAACATACTACTGGTTTGATTCTTTAGTTATACACTGGGAAATTTGCTTCAATATTTTTAAACATATTGGAAAAGTGCTCCATATGTGATCAAACAGATCAACTTGAATTAGAATGATGAACATAATTTACTCCCACATTTGTGGATGGCATGTAGGTCTGCCTTCCTTGAGTCTGTTTTGGATTGAGGTGGGCTATCAAGGCCAGATGATACCCAGCCAGCGTTGTCTTTGAGTACAGCAAGCATACAGGTGGAGTGGCTAAGGCAAAAGGGGAACAAGATACAGGGGCAGTTCCTCTATTTCTGGGTTTCCAGTCATCCATGCCAGGAAGAACAAGGTAGCTGAACTCTGAGAAAGCTCCAGAGCCTTGCCGCAGGGGGTGCATTTGCAGAGGAACAAGAGAATTTAATGAAGGTCAGAAAATGCAAGCCAGAGAGAAGATGAGGTACAGGTGAATCAGAGCCTAGTTCAGCAACATCTGACTGGGGTTTCCTCTTGGGTGTGAGGCTCAGGGGTCATTCTTAAAGTTATGCTAGACAGTCTGGGAAACTGTGGGTCCTCTGGGGATGCTTGTTAGACATGCAGAGATCTAGGTCTATCTCTTAGAGATTCGGATTCAGTAGGTCTGAGGTGGTCTTTTGGAATCTCTATGTTTACAAGTGCTCCAGGTGAGTTTTATGATGGGGTAATTTTGGGAAACACTCTGTTGCTAGACTATATTTATTTTGTTGGATGGAGTTCTATGTTGGCTGGCTCCCTAGGGTCCAGTAAGTGGTGCATAGTGAACCACTGAATCATAGTAATGTTAAATCCATGGGTATAATAATTCCACTGATACTTTCTAAAGAGGTCATTTCAATGTGTCCCTCAATGAATTGTCCTAGAATAGTTTTTGAGCCCACTTGAAATTTGGTAGATGAACTTGGTTTGATTAAAGTCAGGAAAGATGGCATCTCTGAACTCATTGTCTTTTCATCTTCCAAAATGTCTTTTAGAATATTGACGTACATATATTAGCAAATCACAGAGTGACTATTAGCAACTCACAGAGTGACTATTAGCTGTGAAATGAAACAGGAATCCTAGGCCTTGGATTTACCTTGTAGACATAAATCTTCTAAATATGCATAGTCTAAAATAACGTATGCCATGGTCAAAAGAAAATGTTAAATGGAAAATAAAACTCTTAGGTTCCTGGTGGTGGATAACTTGTGCATGGGAGGAGCTTGAAAAACACTGGAAGATTTCCAGTACACTGGTCAGTGGAAATTTTATGGTTCAGTACAATGTTTGTGTCTTAGATAGGACTAGCTGGCTACACAGGTGTCTGAAGGAAACCTTCTAGCCTTAGCAGAATGGGGCTTATTTTAAGAGTATAGCTGTTGGCAGGGATGCCTGGGTGGCTCAGTCGGTTAAGTGTCTGCCTTCGGCTCAGGTCATGATCTCGGGGTCCTGGGATTGAGTTCCGCATCGGGCTCCCTGCTCAGCGGGGAGTCTGCTTCTCCCTCTGCCTGCAGCTCCCCCTGCTTGTGCTCTCTCTCTCTCAAATAAATAAAATCTTTTTTTAATTTTTATTTTTAAAGAAAAAGAGTATAGCGGTTGGCAGGCCCAAGAACAAGAGAGCAGCTGGGCCTCAGAGAGATAACAGGACTAGGGAACAAACGGGAAGCAGCACAGACCTAAGGGGTGCTTCTGTGTGCATATCTGCTGCTTCCCTATCTACGTACAGACCGATTTCTCTGTACTGCTGTCCACTTTGTAGAAAAATGGCTACCCGATCGCACCCAAGTTTACACGTTACAGTTCCAGCCTCCTAGAGACATTGCCTTGGCTGTTCTCATGGTTCCTACTCCAGACCCACAGGAGGGGAGGTCTGATTGGCCTGGCTTGAGTCAACGTACATCCCTGGGTTCATGGTAAACACAAGGCTGCCAGAGCCCGTGTTTCTGGAGGTAGGGAATGGAATGTGGGTATGTGATCCATGAGAAAAGAGGATCCTTGTGAGATGATCTGCTCGCCCCAGAATACAGCTACTGTGATAGATGTTGTTGAAGATTTTTGTGGTTATTTTTTTCAGTGGGGCTTGACTGTATTGCTCCATTAAGATATTAGCGTGGTTGCAGTATCTTATTATGATGCTGCTTCCCTTCTGCGCTTTTACACAAACCAACAGATTTAGTTTTTCCTACCCATCTCCACCTGACTAACCTTTATTCATGTTCACTTTCAGATTAAATGACTCTTGTCAGGAGAAGAACTCATCAGTCATTTATCTTTATCTTAATCTCCCCCTCCCACCTCCCCCATCCCTGATCAGACCAAGTTTTTTGGCCTGAAGGAGGGAAGGGAAAGAGAGTTTAGAAAATGTGTATGTCCTTGAAAACAGGCTCTAGGCTCTGTACTCCCTACCTAATTTATATAAGTTTCTGTGTTAATGCCTGTATATAATAAAATGGAGCAAGATAGGGGCTGGAATAAATACACAATGACTATAATATGATGCAAAATAAAAGTTCCTGAAGAACAGCTTAGGGAGAGATAACATTAGGATCTAGGATCATAAAAGACTTTATGAAGGAGATTTCACTTGAGACTTGCTGTGAAATAGAGGTTGAATTTCTGGAGGATGAGATGGCCCTGGAGAGAGGATTCTAGGTACAGAGGTCAGAATAAAGAGGAACATGGGTGTAGCAAAATTCACGGTGTGCAAAACTCATTTCATCAGAACAGAGGGCAAAAGTACATTAGGAGCTTAATCTACAGAGGGTCACTTAGCTCATGTCTTCAGATGGGTAGAGTGAAGAAATTAGGCTGAATTCCATTGTCATTGGGGAACCACTGATGGATTTTGGACAGAGGAATTATTAGAATGTAAGCTCCATGAAGTCAAAAACCCATGTGTCTTTTTCTTTGAATCTTTAGTGTCTAACATAGTATCTGGCATAGAGAATTTGTGCTTAATATTCATGACTCCTCAAAGGATCAGAACTATATATTTTTTTTTTAAGATTTATTTATTTGAGAGAGAGAGCAAGTGGGGTTGAGGGGCAGAGGAAGAGAGAGAGAGAGAGAGTCTCAAGCAGACTCCTCACTGAGCACAGAGCCTGACACAGGGCTCCATCTCATGACCCTGAGATCACCACCTGAGCAGAAACCAAGAGTTGGTCGGTTAACCCACTTTGCTGCCCAGGCACCCCCAGAACTATATTTTAGCAACATTAACCTAGCAGGTACCATATAGAGTGAGTTACAGGGGAATACCAGGAGCCGCAAGACCAATTTAGAAGTAAATACAGTAATTCAGGTGAGAATTAATGAAGGCTTCTCAGCTAGAACAGAAAGGATGAAGGCTGACTGGTATTACACTGTAAAAGTAGAATGTGAAGGACAGACTGACATAAGAGAGGGAAGAGACCCTTTTAAGGAATAGATTCCCAAAAGAGACTGCAGACCAAACAAAACCTACAAATTATGGTTTGATGAGAGAAAAATATGAAGTATTTCGTTCCCCTTTTTAAAAAAAGATTTGTCTGTTTAGGGGGGGAGGGGCAGAAGGAGAAGGAGAGAGATTCCCAAGCAGACTCCCTGCTGAGCGCAGAGGCAACGACCCTGAGACCATGACCTAGCCAAAACCAAGAGTCAGATGCTAACTGCTTAACTGACTGCACCGCCCAGGCACCCCAGTTCCCCCTGTATTTTAAATTAAAAGTTGGGAACATTAAACCCAAATCAATCAGGAGAGATCTTTTAAAAAGGGGGTGGAGGGATGGGTTAGCCCAGTGATGGGTATTTAAGAGGGCATGTACTGAATGGAGCACTGGGTGTTATACGCAAAAAATGAATCATGGAACACTCCATCAAAAACTAATGATGTAATGTATGGGGATTAACATAACAATAAAAAAGATGCAAAAATATATATATATATATATTTCAAGATCAGCTTCTCTTCCATCCCTGTGTCATACAGGGAGGCTCTCTTTTGATGTTGCATATATGATGTTAGGCCTGAGCTTTATCCTAAAATTCTTTCGTACATGTGCCCTTTTTGTATTTTTCCTCTCCTCTTTTCACCTAAGAGAAATAGGAAGAGAGGGGAGTAGAGGGTCAGGTAGCACACAGTTGTAAAGAAAAACATAACAAAAACTGTCCGCTAACAAAACTTCCTATGAGCAGAAGGAAATTAAAAGTTAGAACTGGCCTACAGTTTCCTTTCTTCAAAAACAAACAAAAAGAAACAATGAAAAAGGAAAAAAGAAAGTTTGTGGAAAAAATTAGCAAGGAAATACCCGCCATGTTTATAAGGGTATATAGCTTGTATACTTTGTGAGGATAACCTTCATGAACTTAGCCCTGTAGGGCTCTTTCTGTCACTGATTCTCATCTTCCCCATCATAAAATCCTGTTCACATTAATGTGCTGTGATTTATCTTCTTCCAAAGTCTCTTGTGCTTAGAAAAGAAGACCTAAATTAGCCAGGAAAGCACTTATTATGGACTTATCGTGAGCCCTTTGCTAGGTACTGGTGATGTGGATGGAGTCTTATGAATTGTTTATGTTTCCTGTGCTTGAGAAATTTATCATCCTGGTTGAGGAACCAGGCCATCTGTATATATAATATACATGTATAATATTACAAAGCATATGCCAAGTGCCAAATAAGCCTGATTTCATAGTGTTTGTTTCATAAATGGATCAAAACCACCAGTCAGGTACACTGCACCACTTAAGTGGATTTAATTTATCATTTTCTTCTCCTTAAGGAAAACACTTAAGGATTTCCTAAAGATCTCATTGAGAGAGAAAATCATGTTTGACAAATTAAATAGAATACAATTATTAATAGCTTACAGTTGCTATAAATTGATCTCAAATGCTTGGTACTTGAATAATGAAACAGGTTCTTTGATTTATGTTGTAACTCCATTGCCAAGTGTTTCCATAGTTACAGTGTTCTTTGTGCGAGGTTCCCAAGCTGGTTGTGTTAGATAGTCTCAAATTGCCCATTTTCTCAGATTGCATATTTGCAGTCTTTAACACTGGGAAGAATTTAGTAGTTGTGGTAAGGATTCATAGTGATCTTTTAAAACATTCAAAACAGGGAAGGTAGAGTGATTAAAATATAGCACTTCCTTTGGAAATGAGTACAATAAGACAATTTAAACACACACATCTTCAGGAGAAAATTGCAGTTATTCATCTCTCTGGTAATTCAGAGAAGGCTTCTGCAGCATTCTGTCTCTGATAAAAAAGTATCTTGAGCTGACTGTTGTGGCTAAATATTGTATATGCTGAAATATAGTTATGTATCAAAATATAAAATCTAACTATTATACACATAATTAACATTAATATAACATATATGGGGCATCTAAACAGAATAGTACTCACAAAGTATTTTATTTATATCATCTCGATAATTTCATGGGTGAGTGTTCTCAAGCACTAAGTAATTTGCTTCTGGCCTGGAGCTCATAAATGGGATGTAAAATAGTACCTTCATGTATCTGACATTCACCAATACCACAAATTTTCAGATTCCTAGCATTGTCGTAGTCTGCCTTTTGTCTGAACTTCACAATAGCCAAGCTTAAAATGGGGACTGGCTGGAGTGGAATTTCCCTGAATCACAGATTTGGTTCAAGTGAGTGAGAAAAGTGAGCATACATGTAAGTATGTGCGCGCACACACACTCAGGCACACACTTCTGAGGAACACAGTGTTGGAGGTTTTTGCTGTGCTCTTTCTTTTAAGATAAAAGAAAGGGTGGAAAACAAAATTTTATTAGGCTCTTATGCCTCCTCAGCTGCTTTTTCCTCTCTTCAGCCTTATGCACTTCTGATGTCTTGACTTACTGGGCTATATGCACTGTGGACATCCTCCAGTGAGCTTCTTGTTATTCTTACTTCCCAATTCTTTTCCTTTTGCTTGCTCTGATTGCTGAAAGCCAGTCAAATAAAATGCCACCTGTTAGAAAATGATCAGCTGTTCAAAGGATGGCTGGCATGCCTGTTTATCTCCTGGGATCTCATATTACAAGGAGTGGTCAGTTCTACATTCTGCATAAACTCAAACTTTGTAATAGTTTTACATAGGGGTTGTTGTTGTTGTTGTTGTTGTTTACATTTAAGAAAGGACTCCTGGTTTCTTTTGGGGTGATGAAAATGTTCTAAAATTGATCATGGTAATGTTTGTACAACTTTGTGAATACACTACAAACTATTTGTGTACTTTAAATGGGTGAATTTTATGGTGTGTGAATTATTTCTCAATGAAGTTGTTTTAAAAAATGGTTAGATTCTTGTCTGTCTTGTCAACTAGAACACAGGTAACTTCCTTGAAGAACAGGTTCTAGCTCTGCCAAACCCTCAGCATCCATCATAAAAACTAGCACAGGGGCACCTGGGTGGCTCAGTTGTTAAGCGTCTGCCTTTGGCTCAGGTCATGATCCCAGGGTCCTGGGATCGAGCCCTGCATCAGGCTCCCTGCTCTGCGGGGAGCCTGCTTCTCCCTCTCCCACTCTCCCTGCTTATGTTCCCTCTCTCACTGTGTCTCTCTCTGTTAAATAAATAAATAAAATCTTTAAAAATAAAATAAAATAAAATCTAGCACATAGGGGTGCCTGGCTGACTCAGTCAGTAGAACATGTAACTTGTGATCTCAGGGTTGTGGGTTCAAGCCCCCCTGCCGTTGGATATAGAGATTACATAAAAATAAAATCTTAAAAAAATTTTAAAAAAACCAAACCCAACTAGCACATAGATGTTCACCAAATGCTGAATAATGAATGAATCCCTAAGTAAGTGCTATGTAACATCCAGGACAGAATTCTCAAATAGTGTGATTCACCATACAGGAATCACTTCAATTACAGCCATGCTTCAACTCCATGTAAATATTGGACTTCCAATTTTTATCTTATTTGTACATTCAAAAAAGTTTGAAAATTGCTGGCCTGGAATACTGAGTTTTTTGTTTTTGTTTTTTTTTAAAGATTTTATTTATTTATTTGACATAGAAAAAGCACAAGTAGGCAGAGAGGCAGGCAGAGAGAGAGGGAGAAGCAGGCTCTCCACTGAGCAGGGAGCCGGACGTGGGGCCCGATCCCAGGACCCAGGGATCATGACCTGAGCCGAAGGCAGCCGCTTAACTGACTGAGCCACCCAGGCGCCCCTGGAATACTGAGTTTTATTCCTAAACACAATTGACTCCTCCTCCAGTGTTTAGGATG
This sequence comes from Neomonachus schauinslandi, assembly GCF_002201575.2. Classification (NCBI taxonomy): domain Eukaryota; kingdom Metazoa; phylum Chordata; class Mammalia; order Carnivora; family Phocidae; genus Neomonachus; species Neomonachus schauinslandi. Next base: position 84,659,263 of record NC_058411.1, on the reverse strand, counting down.
GTAATAATGACGTGATGATGAAGCTAATATTTATTGAGCCCTTTCTAGTCAAAGCTTTTTAAATATATATTAACTCATTTAATCCTCACAAAAATTTGGTATAGGTTCTATTGTTATTCCCACTTTTCAAATGAGAAAATCGAGGAAAAGTAACCTGCATGAGGTCATGCAGGTAGTAAGTGGTAGAGCCAAAGTTCAATATGGCTCCAAAACAGGCACCTTTTTTTTGGTTAATAGATTTTAGTTTTTGGAGCAGTTTTAGTTTACAGCAAAATTGAGTGGAAGGCACAGAGTTCCCCTGTACCACCTCCCCTGCTGCCCATGCATAGCCTCCCCCATTATGAACATCCCTGACCAGAGGGGTACACTTGTTAGTTGATGAAACAACATTGATACATCATAGTCACCCAGAGTCCATAGATGACATTAGGGTTCGCTCTTGGTGTTGTAAATTCTATGGTTTTGGACAAACATATGATGACATGTATCCACCACTGTAGTGTCATACAAAACAGTTTGATTACCATAAAAATCCAGTGTGCTCCACCTAAAAGCCCACACTTTGAGCTGGTGTACTGGGTTGTCCCTTAATGTTTAGTTTCATATTTCAAAACTGCCTTCCCTGTTTTCCCCTCTGCTCTCATAGCATATGTTGACCTCAGTGCTCTTAAATTTTTATCTTATATTGTTTTTAACTGGTATATTGCTGAGCTTTCTGTGAATCCTACTTATTCTACTTGATTCTAAAACCTATGAGGGTTGGGACTAGCTCTTTGATCTCTTTCTAACCCTGACCCTGTGTGGCCTCTTATATTATCAAAACCGTGAATGGTAATCTTGTACAGTGAATGGAAATCCTCTCCATAGTAGTACTCTGTTAAGGCCAGTATCCCTTTCACAATGCAGCTGTTTCATAAAATATATAATTACTGTTTTTTTTAATGGCAGTCTCGCCTTTCTCCCTCATCCTTGACAGTTCTACCCTTTAAATATCTCCATGTTCTATCAAGAGGCCAATCCCCCTTTTTAAAATGTGTAGTAAAATATACATAACATAAAATTTACCATTGTAATCATTTTAAAATACACAATTCAGTGCCATTAAGCACATTTACCATACTGTGCAACCATCACCACTATCTAGCCCCAGGACATTTTCATCACCCTATAAGGAAGTGCCACATCTATTAAGCAGTCGTTCCCTGTTCTATCCTTACAGCCCCAGGAAACCACTAATCTGCCTTCTGTCTCTATGGATTTACCTAACCTGGATATTTTATATAGATGAAATCATGTAATACATGGACTTTGGTGTTGGCATCTTTCACTTGGCATAAAGTTTTCAAGGCTCATCCATGTTGTAGCATGTAGTGCTTCATTCCTTTTAATAGCTGATCAATATTCCATTGTATGGATTTACCGCATTTCATTTTTCCATTGATCTGTTGATAAACATTTGGGTTTCCACATTTTGGCTATTGTAAATAAAGCTGCTACAAGCCTTCATGGACAAGTATTTGTTTGATACCTGTTTTTAGTTCTTTTGCATGTATATCTAGGAGTGGAATTACTGTATCATATGGTAATTTTATATTTAGCTTATTGGGTAACCTCCAATATTCCTTTTATAATGTTATATTGTATAACACATACAGATAGTACTAAACGTATTGCAATTAAACACCTTCCTTCCTGTCTTTTCCATAGCAAACTGGTCAGCAGGTCCTCTCAGTTCTACCTTCTAAACCCCTCTTTTCAATTTCCACTGAAATCATCAGACTCAGTATAGCTGACCTAACCACTTCCTAATTATGTGACTTGAGCAAGTTATTTATTTTTTTTAAAGATTTTATTTATTTATTTGACAGAGAGAGAGAGAGACAGCGAGAGAGGGAACACAGGGGGAGTGGGAGAGGGAGAAGCAGGCTTCCCGCAGAGCAGGGAGCCCGATGCGGGGCTTGATCCCAGGACCCCGGGATCATGACCTGAGCTGAAGGTAGACGCTTAATGACTGAGCCACCCAGGCGCCCCTTGAGCAAGTTATTTAACCAGAGTCTCAGGTTTATTATGAATCAAATTGGGGAATAATCTCTATGTGGAGTTGTTATAATAATTAAGTGAGGTAGTACATATAAAGCTCTCAGCTCTGTGCTGGTACATGAGGGCTCAATAAACCTAGCTATTATTAATAGTCTTCTAACTTGTCTCTCTTCCCCACATTTGCTTTCCTCAAATACATTAGCCATACTGCTGCCAGAATAATTTCTCTAAAATAAAAATTTGAGCATGTTGCTTCCCCACGTTTTTTCCCAGCTTCATTGAGGTATAATTGACAACTACTACTACATCCTCTTATAACTCCAAGCCTACAGGATAAAGTCCCAACTCCTTAGCTTGATCCAAGGCTCTCTTACTTGGCTTCTCATGTCCTCTGTGGCCCTTTATATTTTCAAGACCAGTATCTGCATACCCACCATCCACAGGGTTGCCATCATGTCAGGTCATATGTTTACTCTTCTGTTTTTTTATTTAATTTTTTTAAAGATTTTTATTTATTTATTTGACAGAGAGAGATACAGTGAGAGGGGGAACACAACCAGGGGGAGTGGGAGAGAGAGAAGCAGGCTCCCCGCAGAGCAGGGAGCCCGATGCGGGGCTTGATCTCAGGACCCTGGGATCATGACCTGAGCCGAAGGCAGACGCTTAACGACTGAGCCACCCAGGCACCCCTTTATTTAATTTTCTATTTTGGCCTCTAAGGAGTTCCCTTTTTTCCTGAAAACTTAGCTATGTATTTAAAAGGGTATTTGCTATATTGTACTCTGAGTTTCTTTGAGTTTGGTTGGGAAAGGCTTTTCAGGTTATTTGGTCCACCCTATGAGCAGAAATAAAAAGTCCTTTTTTAAGTTCTAATCTCATTTCCTATCTTTCTTATTCGCCTCTCATTTAGAACAACTCTAGGGCTAGAATTAGATTCAGTTCATCTTTATATTCCTAGTGTCTGGGACAGAGTGCTAATATATCTGTTTAATGAATTAATATTCTGCAGGCTACAATATTTATTTGGAGTACTTGTTCACTTTTAAAAACTCAAAACAAACTGATGACTACAGTTGTTAAATAAGAATCTATATAAATGGCAGCTGTTGAGTGAAGTTTGTGCATATGGGAATATTTCCCTGTGGCATATTAGATTTCCATGGGTAATCGCTTTATGCTCAGATCACAGGCATTGATGTATCCTGGTCCCTGGTTTACACATGCTGCTTCCCCAGATTGTGTACTGTAGCCACAGTCTTTGAGCAGAATTATAAATATAATTCCCGTGGGAATGATGACCTTGGAGTTTTGGAACTCTGGGAAGTATTCTTAAGAGTTGCTGTCGATTATTCACTGAGACATAACAACAATTAAATGAATGTCTTACATTTCTGTAGTTCTTTTTTTTTTTTTTTTTCTTTTAAAGATTTTACCCATTTATTTGAGAGAGAGAATGAGAGAGAGCACACGAGAGGGGGGAGGGTCAGAGGGAGAAGCAGACTCCCCGCCGAGCAGGGAGCCCGATGCGGGACCCGATCCAGGGACTCCAGGATCATGACCTGAGCCGAAGGCAGTCGCTTAACCAACCGAGCCACCCAGGCGCCCACATTTCTGTAGTTCTTTTAAAAGAACAACTTTATTGAGATATAACACATACCCTATGATTCACCTATTTAAAGCATAAAATTCAACAGCTTTTAGTACTTTTAGTACTTCTAGTCAGTTCTCAGACTGCTTTCCCTTTCTGTCTCTTTAGATTTGCCTCTTCTGGGCATTTCATGTAAATGGAGTCATGCAATATGTGGCCTTCTGTGTCTGGCTTGTTTTACCTAGGATAATGTATGTAAGATTCATCCACATTGTAGCATGTATCAGTACTTCATTCATTGTTATGTCTTAATAATATTCCATTGGATGGATATCCCACATTTTGTTGATCCATTCATCAGTTGATGTCTATTTAAATTGTTTCTATGTTCTGGCTATTATGAATAATGTTACTATGAATATTGTGCACAAGTGTTTGTGTGGATACATATTTTTATTTCTCTTGAGTATATACTTATGAGTGGAATTGCTGGATCATATAGTACCTCTATGTTTAATCATTAGGAACTGCCAGTCTGTTTTTCCATAATTCTTTTAACTTAAGAAAAAAATAGTTATATCCACTCATTTATCTTTATAATATGCTCAGATTTAGAAGAATTTAGAAAATTGTTGATATTTAGAAGAATTGTCCTCTCCATTTAGGAATGAGAAAATCAGGGCATGGGAAATTGAAATTGTTTGCCTGAGGTCACACAGTTAATAAGAGGCATGTCTCCTAACACCTGTAGTGGGCATCTTTCTTTTTGAGCTTCTAGCCATCATATGTATCCAGCTACAGATATATGGTGGGGAAAATATGGCTGAATAGCAGTGCACTAAAAATATTAGGAAGTATAAATCTTATAAGTTAATGTGATCTTAGTTGTATTAATAGAAACATCCAAATGGATGTTTGGAACAAGGAGGATAGAATCCTTCTATTCTTTTTTTTTTTAATTTTTAAAACAATTTTTATTTTAAAAGTTTAAAAATAAACTATTTTAGTGAAGTATAATAGACATAGAGTAAAATAAACAAATCATAAGTATAAATTGCTAAATTTTGACAACCCATATCAAGACATCTATCTCCTTGCAACTAATTCTTAGCACTTAACTATCCCATGGCTAAAATGTTGGTTTCTGTCTGGGATGTTATACTTTCAGATAGGCACTGAAAGGCTGGAGTTTGTTCAGAGAAGAACAACCAATGAAATTATTAAACACTATGATACAGGAATGAAGGTTAACGAATGATTAGCCTAGAGAAGGGAGAAAACTTACAGGAATGTGATAGTTTCTTCCAGTATTAGAAGATCTATCATGTGGAGCATGTAGAAAAAAGTTTAGGTCTGCTGTCTTGCCCCAGAGGGAAGAAGCGGGAAGTTGCAAGGAGATAGATTTGTTTCAACATTTATATCTGAATTCATATGAGAATAATTTGTGAAAATTGGAGTTAGTTGAAAATAAATTGGGCTGCCTTGGGAGCTCTCAGAATTTTCTATCAATAACAGTATCCAAACAGGAGCAAGATGACAGCTAGTAGGGGATTCTGTAATGGTTATTCAGGCATCCTAAGGTTGCCTCATATGATTTTTGAGGTCTCTTTCAACCATGAGAAACTAATTCTTTGAAGTCTAGAGAAAACAAAGGTGAGGGAGATTACAGTTTGCAGAACAGTGGGTATGTATAATGTAAGGATGAGTGTATTATTATCCTCTTAACATTTGGTAGCCAAGTCAAAATTTGAGAGTGGTGAGGGACCTCACTGATTACTTTGTCTATGACCTTCATTCTATAGACAGGGGCATGCAGATACAGATGTTATTCACCTTGCCCAGCGTCAAATACCCAATTACTGGTGGAGTCTGGATTAGAATCCATATCGCTTTAAAACAGAAGAATGATTCCTTTTAACAATTAAGAGAAAATACAAATAACTTGCTGGATAGAAATGCTGACAAATCCAAGACTAGGTTATGACTAGAGGCTTCATGTATTATTAATGAAAGCTAGATATGTTTAGGATGTCTTTCTAACCTTTAGAGGACAAAATCAAAGAGCGTGAATGACAAGCTTTACCACAAAACTTACCCCAGTACCGCTGTCAGAGAGAAGATAATAAACTGAATGAACCATTGATTTGACACAGTATGGCCTTTTAAGCTGTGCTATGTCTTTACGTTTTTTTCTGTCTGCCTTTTGTCATTGTTTTTGAATGTTCTATTATTTTCATAGCTTGATCCCGCCGATCTTGTTTTATTCCAGGTTCACCTTTATCTCAGCGTCTTTAATGTTTAACACAACAAATGCATTAAACAGTAAACCATTCAAGACTTCTCACCTCGATAACAGTAAAAATAGTAAAGCATTTAAGAACAATGAAATAAAAGCAGTGCGGAGGGGGGAACCTGGGCTGGGTTGAAGCTTGGCTAGAGGCATGTCAGCCTGTCATGAGGCCTGTGCAGGACTGCTGAGGTGGTCAGGTTGGACACAAATGTGCTAGACTGGGGATGTGGAGCCCTTCTGTCCTCAAAATTTAGGCACATAGCATGAAAATATTGTAACAACCAGTAACCATGTAAGACTGCCACGAGAAATGGAATCGAGCCTTGATCATTGTTTTGAATATTTTAAAAGGAGTTTATCAAAGTGTTTTTCTCTCTTAAAATGGATGCTGTTTAGGGTACTGGGAGCATCTTATTTACTTCTCTTCTTGTTGGGATTGCATGTCTTAATCTTCCCCATGGCATCCTGAAGAGAGGATAGTTGAACATAGTTTGCACATTTCCAGTTCCCTTTCACTGTTTTATTATCACATGAAATATCCTGTGATATTTATATATGCCCACATAGGCCCCAAATTTTTTTAAAAAGGGCATTTTAATCTGTCTTTTAAAGCATATAATCAGAAAGTGTTTGAGACGTTTGTCATAAATTATGAGCATTTTCAGCGAGTCACTGACATAGTATCTTCAGCCACAAAAATCCTGTGAAATTCAGTTTCATAATTGCATCACACTCCTTTGGTACCATTGTTGGAGTCAGAATTCACTGGGGGAAACACTAACTTAACTGCCAAACTTTATCTCTTCTGCCTTCAGCACACCTGCAAAGTGCTTATCATAATGGGAATTATGCTTGTTCCAAGGAGAGGCTTTACTTGTGAATTAACCAATTAGCCAGTGTTCCATATCTTATCTTTCATTCCCAAGCCTATGAATTTTCTTTCCAAGTACTGACACTTGTGAGCTTGTAAATTGAAATGTGTGTATTTCTTTGCTTGACATCTCATCACTGCATAATACGACCTTCAGCTATGCTTTCAGGAAGCGATTATATATGTCTGGGTTTTAAAAAATCTGCATACTGCATGTGGAAGCTGATTTTTAAAAATAAATTCTAAAAACCCTCCCATCTTAGAGTGTTTCTTGGCACATGAAACAAGGTAGTCTTCAACAGAAATAAAAGAATACTGGAATGAAATTTGTACGAAGCACGTTTCTGAAAAGTCAGCACATTTGGCTGTCAGTTATGGACAAAATCACCAGAGATAAAACACTGGTCCCTCCAGAGAGGAAGACTGATGGTTACATAGCAAGAATCCTGGCTGATCTACAGTAGTTCAGTATATGGAGTGGAGGGGATCTCACCACCAGAAAAGTCACCTGAGAGTACTTTTTAAAAATACATTTGTGATGTACTATATGTTGGCTAACTGAACATCATAATAAAAAGATAAAAAATGAAAATACATTTGTTTTTTGCCATTGCAGATTTATTCTTGATTAGTGGATAGAGTGTATTTGAAGATTCGCTGCAATGTTGAAACTCACTTTTCCTTTCTGTGTTCTGATGTGGACTAGTGGATAAAGGGGGACTTTATTTTATAGAGTTAACAGGAGCAAGAAAAAACATTGCATGAAACTTTGGTCTTAAAAATGACCATTTATTGTTATGTTGTCCCCAAAGTGCCAAGAAAATTAAAGAATTTATGAGAAAAGCAGATTTCAGTGCAATTTTAAAGCCTATTGCTATTTCTTGGATCACGAAAGGCCTTAGGATATTGGTGTGGACGTTTTGGGTTCATTTTCCTTCCTCGTTGTCCTCTGAGGCTGTGTATATGCAGCAGATGGACCAGACTGTGGCACAGCTGACCCATTAATTTTGACCATATTCATTATTAGAAATTTCCACTGGTTGTGTGGCAATTCACATCAGCCACAAAGATGGCCAAAATTAATGGATTTTTCAATACCCTATAGGCCATTCTTTTATGGCACAAAAACAAAGACAAAATGTCAGTTAAGAATTCTATTCGAGGAGGGATATAAATCAGCTTGAGCATAATTTTTGAGCATGTACTAGTAATTTGTTTATTAATCCTCTGAGTTCTTAAACCCAGAGAAAGAATCTCAAAGGATCTTAGTAAATGTGAAATGTATTAGTATAGGAATGGACCATAGTTTGTATGTGAAAGAATATAACTAGTGACTTTTTTGCATTTATTATCACTGGCTTATTGCTGGGTTTCACCTACCAGTCTCTTTGTTTCCTGGAACAGACGATCTCAGATCTCTTAAAGATCATAGTGCTCATTTGCTTTTCATGGTGTTAGGAGAGTGATCTTTGTGGTAACACATACTTTCCTCAGTTTGTAGTTGAGGATTTTAAGCAGTCAGTAAAGGCTGAAAATTAAAGGAGAGAAAAATCCAGAACAAGCTGTTCAAAACTAATCAGTAGGAAATTATGTAAACTTAATTAACTAGGGCATCCAGGGAAGGGCTATAGAGTATAATGAAATATTTTTGAAATGAGGCAAAGCAGCCAAACTAAAACAGGGTTAGTTGAAGTGTTTCCAAAAGGAAGGGAGGGAATATCCTCCCTGCATAGGGAGCACTGCTTGACCTTGTGCCTTATTTTTGGCTGTGAAACTCTGTGCCAGGGTTCTCAGGAGGGAGTGGGTATACAAGGAGAGTCTGGAGCTGAGTGAACAACAACAAAAAAAGGCACGTTCTGGCTTGAACTTTTTATTGGATGGTGTTCATGTAGTAAAATGGATTCTGAAATACAGACATTATGGTGTAGCTGCAAACCTCTGACCTCTCATTTACAAATGAGCCAAAATGATCAGTCAGGATTTAGGATAAATCTGTAAATATCAAGCCTAGGTATACTAGGTGGAGAAGGACTAAAGGTTCTCTCTTTAGTGTTCAGGTTCAGTTCAATTTTTTAAATCCCTACTTACATACTTTATTTTTTAAAATTCTTAAAATTTTGGAGCACCTGGGTGGCTCAGTCAGTTAAGCATCTGCCTTTGGCTCAGGTCATGAACCCGGGGTCCTGGGATCGAGCCCCACATCGGGCTCCCTGCTCAGCGGGGAGCCTGCTTCTCCTTCTCCCTCTGCAGCTCCCCCGCTTGTGCTCTCTCTGTCAAATGAATGAATAAAATCTTAAAAAAAAAAAAAAAACAATTCTTAGCATTTTAATTCCAGTTAATTAGCATACAGTGTTATATTAGTTTCAGGTATACAATACAGAGATTCAACAATTCCATACATCACCTGGTGCTCATCACAAGTGCCCCCCTTAATCCCCATTACCTATTTCACCCGTCGCCCCCCCATAACCATCCATTTGTTATCTATAGTTAAGAGTCTGTTTCTTAATTTGTCTTTCTCTTTTTCACCTTTTTTCCCATTTGCTCATTTGTTTTGTTCCTTAAGTTCCACATCTGAGTGAAATCATATGGTATTTGTCTTTCTCTGACTGACTTATTTTGCTTAGCATTATGCTCTCTAGCTCCATCCATGTCGTTGCAAATGGCAAGATTTCCTTCTTTTTTATGGCTGAATAATATCCCATTTTATCTATGTGTGCGTGTGTGTGTGTGTGTGTATATACACACCACATCTTCTTTTTTATTTTATTCTTTTTTTTTTAAGAGAGAGAGAGAACATGGGGGGGAGGGGAGAGAGAGAAAGAGAATCTTAAGCAGGCTCCACACCCAGTGCAGAGCTCGGCATGGGACTCGATCTCATGACCTTGAGATTGTGACCTGAGGTGAAATCAAGAGTTGGATGCCTAACCAACTGAGCCACCCAGGCTCCCCCTCATCTTCTTTATCCATTCATCAATCAATGGATACTTGGGAAGCTTCCATAATTTGACTATTATAAATAATGCTACAATAAACATAGGGATGCATGTATCCCTGAATTAGCAATTTTTTATTCTTTGGTTAAGTACCCAGTAGTGTGATTGCTGGATCATAAAGTAGATCTATTTTTAACTTGTTGAGGAAACTCCATACTGTTTTCCAAAGTTGCTGTACCAGTTTGCATTCCCACCAACAGTGCAAGAGAATTTGTTTTTCTCCACATCCTTGCCAACACTTTTTTGTGTTGTTGATTTTAGCCATTCTGACAGGTGTGAAGTGATATCTCACTGTAGTTTTCATTTGCATTTTCCTGATGTTGAGTGAAGTTGAGCATCTTTCTATGTGTCTGTTGGCCATATGTATGTCTTCTTTGGAGAAATGTCTGTTAGTGTCTTCTGCCCATGTTTTAATTGAATTATTTGGTTTTTGGGTGTTGAGTTCTTTATATATTTTGGATACTAATCCTTGATTGGATATATCATCTGTCTCTTTGGGACATGCTCTGAGATGAGAGAATAACCTCCCCACTGTGTGCCCCAGGTACTCTTCAGATTGCTGTTTCCACACTGTATGTCTGCAGGTTGTTTTCCTGCCTTTTCTCCAAGAGCAGGGCAGTGACCTCCTGGCACTATCCCAGTCATACTCAATGACCTTTAAAAATCCAGGCTTAAGCCCCGCTGGTTGCAAGAACTCGCCAAACTTAGGCCCTCTCACATTCCAAGCCAACTGCTATGGGGATTCGTTTTCCCTGTGCACTCCCCTCTGTGTTAGTTTGTCTCTTGCCCTTCTCTGTAACCATAGCTCCCTCCCCACCACAGCAACTATCTGTTTCTCTTCCAAAATGTGTCTCCATAGTTCCTACTTTCTTTAGTGTGGCCTTTTCTCTACCTTTAGTTGTGGAGTTCTGCCCGTCTTCAGGTCAATTTCTGGGGTATTTAGGATGATTTGATAATTATCTAGATGTAGTCATAGGAGGAGGTGAGCCTAGGGTCCTAATCTGCCATCATCCCAGTTCAATTTTTATAAATATTTGTTGAACACCTATTAGAGGTGTTGTCCTAATGCTGCATGGGACAAATAGATGAGTAAGGCATTCATCCCATTGTCCTTTAAGAGCTTACAATCTGAGGGCACCACTGGCTCAGTCAGTAGAGCGTGTAACTCTTGATCTCAGGGTCGTGAATTTGAGCCCCATGTTGGGCTCAGAGATTGACAGATTGTAAGCTTTTTTTTTAAGTAAAGAAAATGAGGCAAGTACCCCATTAATAAGCATACCAGGCAGTGGTACAAAATAATACTCCTATGTCAGAAGACTCTTAAATGTCTATCTCTAGTCCTGTCTTCTCTCTTGAAGTCTCTTGAATAGTCCACTGTCTTTTAGACCTCTCCCATTTACTCTTTTCCTCAGTTTTAAAATTTGTGATAAAATACAGGTAGCATAAATCTTACTACCTTGACCATTTAAGTATACAGTTCAGTAGTATTAAACACATTCGTAACGTAGAGCCATCACCACCATCTATCTCCATGTGAATTTTAGGACAGTGACATGCTTTTACTTGTCATCATTGAACTATTTTATAGGAAGTCCTCTTTGACATTTTTATACAAAATCTTTTTTTGAGATAATCCTTTCCACCTTGTTTGAATTTAGGGTAAATGGTAGGGTTGGATCATGTAAGCCTAGATCTACATGGGCTAGATGGTGTTCTTTAAACCCTTAGAAAAAAATGGTTACAGGATATAGGATTTGGAAGAGATATTCCCTTTCTAGAGTAAAAAGGAGAAAACTACATTAAAAAAAAAGTTAACATGACTTTTGACTCTTTAAAAAATCTAGTTGGAAAATAATCAGCATTTGCCCTTAGAAAATAAAAGAATTTAGATCTGTTCTTGCCCCTCTGCCCCTGCCCCTCTGCTCTCATTTTCTCAATAGTCTTATTTTTTGCTTTGCAAATGAATAGCTTGGGGGATTTTCTACCATAGTCTATAACATATGCATGTAATGTGTAAGCTATGAATAGTTAACCTAAGTCTGCAGTGGCTACCTTTTGTTGTTTAAGGATATATACATCATGGTAACTTTTAGAGAAATCTTTCTCGTCTTCATAATCTTCATGAAGCCTAGCACAGGTTTAATTTCCGTAGCAGGTGTTTTATAATTTTTTTCTAATGAAATTAAAAATTTTCATGTCTACTTTTCTCTGTCCAATAATAAGCAGTATTTGAAGGAACTTTATTGACTTAGTTACTTTAGCACATCCAGTCACTTAATTTTCTCCCTTCTCTGTTCAAAGGAAAAATACTTACTATATTTGTTAATGATGATCACATTTTTGAATTTTTTAAACTCTAATCATTCTGATTAAAATGTGAGAAGTTAACATTTTCCCATCAATATTTTCAATTATTTGAATCATCAAATTTCTTTTGGCCTTGAACTTCAACATGCTGCACAGTCTATTTTTTTTTTTAATTTTGCAGTTATTTACCTGATTATTTACTTTGTGATACAGTATATGTAAGAAGTTATTTGCATCCCTTCTGGCAGGTAGAGTCAAATCGGATCTATCCTGGGGAAATGGTAGAATGTTAGAGTCCAGCAGGAGTACCGCTGTCCCTCCTGCTGGGTCTGAGTGTCTCCTTTACATTCAGGTCATGGTGTCTTCCTTTGGATCAAGTCTGACCACCCACATATTTCACACTCAGAGTTAGACAAGTTAAATCTTTGTAGGGTTTGATGTGAAAGTCAAGATCTTGCCATCTTTCTCTTGAAGTTCGTCCCCAGTCTACTGCAGAATGTCACTTGCTCATAAAAGGCAACAACCACATCAATTTCACCTGGTTAGTTTCCAGGAGGTTCCAAATTATGTGGATATTTAATACTCTGTAACTGATATATTTAAGACAGGCTGTTAACTTCAAAGTCCAATTTGGCCATTTGAATTTTTTGTTATAATGTTGAGTTATTGAAAAATAGTTGACGAGCTCACTGCATAGTTGATCTAGTTTGGCTACAATAGCAGTAGAAAAAAGCAAAAATTAATGAGAAACGATTCATTTCACCATGCTATAAAGCTATCAGCTCAGTACGAGAAATATGTAATACTTTTTTTTTAAAGGATCCATGTTAAAATGCTTCACAAGAATGTACTTAAGAAGGTTATTCTTAAGCATTCAATGAAAGATCATGTGTAGACTTTTTTTAAAAGATGTGAATGCCTCCTTCAAAATATGTGTGATGGTTCCCAATACATATATAAGTGTCCAAGAATTGCTTATCCATGTGAAAATATGTTCTTTCCCCAAAATCAGAGGCCTGAGGGACTTGCTGAGTGCTTACTGACTGGGCTGTCATTCCTTGAAGCTTGGTTAAATCCTCTGGATCATGGAAAATTTCCAATTTTGCAAAAACTGCAAGTTTTTAGTCACTGGAGTTTGCCACCAGGTATCATTTAGTTAGCATCAATAACATGTGACAGTATAAGAGAACTCTGTGTATAAAACTGTGCTATAGAGATTCTTGGATCACTCCTCCAGTTTGTTTGATGAATTTAGACAAGCATCAGTCTTATCATGGGCTTTTGTAATAGTAGCCTACCAAAATTCAGGCTATATATAGAGTCATAAAGGACTCCTTGTTCTTTTTTTAAAGATTTATTTATTTATTTTAGAGCACAAGCAGGGGAGAGGGAGAGGGAGAAACAGACTCTCAACTAAGGAGGGAGCCCAATGCAGGACTTGATCCCATGACCCTGAGATCACGACCTGAGCTGAAACCAAGAGCTGCGCCACCCTGGCACCCCTGGACTATTATTTCTATAAAAAATAGATTTTCCAATTATAAAAACCTTGAGATGAATATTATATTTATAAATCTTTATGTATCTGATTATTTCTTTAAAATAAATGCCCCTAAATTAGAATTACTGAGTCAGGTTATAAGCATTGTAAAATTTTGGGCACCTATAGCCAAAATGCTCAATATAAAAGTGTGCCAAGAACAGAATTGCCTTTCTAAACTTTGCCAATTTAATATATCAGAAATGGTCTTTTGTAGGGGCGCCTGGGTGGCTCAGTCATTGAGCGTCTGCCTTCGGCTCAGGTCATGATCCCAGGGCCCTGGGATTAAGCCCCGCATCAGGCTCCCTGCTCCGTGGGAATCCTGCTTCTCCCTCTCCCACTCCCCCTGCTTGTGTTCCCTCTCTCGCTGTCTCTCTCTCTCCATCAAATAAATAAACAAAATCTTAAAAAAAAAAAAAAAAAAGAATTGGTCTTTTGTCATTTCTTTTTGCAGGCTTGTATAGTTTTAATTAATATTTTTGACGTTAATGCAGTTGAATGTTTCCTCCTTTATTTAGGAATGCTTAAAGAAATTCCCATTTCTTTGTAATGATTTTTCTCAAACAAAACCTCAGCCACTCTAGTAATATCTTCCATCACAGAATAGTACATCATGATTCCTAGGAAGAAAAGGAAAATAATCGTGTGTGTGTGTGTGTGTGTATGTGTGTTTTAAGTAAAGGGTAGCTTCTTTGATTTACTTGAACGGTAAGCCATGATAGGTAATGACAGTTTACTCCTAAACTGTGTTCAGTTACCCATTGACATGGATATGCTATAACCTGTCATCTATGGCTTATAGATAGATCTCCCCAGGAAGAATGTTCCAGGACAGTGAGTAAAAGAAATGTTTTCTGGAGAAAGAATCAGGGCAAGAGTGTTGTGATTTCAGACATCACAACTTTTCCCTACAGCAGTCTGTATCCAAAAGCAAATCTGAGCCAGCCACACAGATGAATTGGGTATTTCTAAGAGTATATGTGATGGCTAGAATTGAGATTTCTGATGACAAGCATGGGCTAATCTCAGATACCCATTTCTGGGCATCTCAGACTGAGAGATGACTGGAATATTGTTTTACAATCGGGAAACCTTTGTACTTGTTCATAGAGCTTTTCATCTTTCAGATTATTTCCTTCTGCCTGTTAGGACTTGTGTTCTCACAAGTTCCTGCTCTCATACCAGGGGAGTGAATAATTGAATTTAGATAGTTGGTTTTCGAGTTGGCTCACTCCGTTCCATATGAAACTTCTATAGAAGAAATGGGTCTAAAAGAAGATACAAGGGGGAGATAACTCTGAATGATTCCATGGACACGTACATGTTTGTTTTCTTTGATATGTTTGGAACCTATATAAAAGGCAAGTACTGTCTAAAGAGGGTAGTGTACTCTTTTTATGCCATCAGCTAAGTATTTGCCATTGAATGTTTTTTATCACAAGTGTCAAAAAGCAGGTTGGGTCAGAGCTCACTTAAATTAGGAGGGGGAGGGGTGCCTGGGTGTCTCAGTTGGTTGAATGTCTGACTCTTGATTTCAACTCAGATCATGATCTCAGGGTTGTAAGATCAAGCCCCACATTGGGCTCTGCTCACAGTGGGGAGTCTGCTTGAGGATTCTCTCCCTCAACCTAGTCGGTTAGACTAGGTGATCTAGTCTAACCGACTCATTTTACAGATAAACTTGTTAATGCTTATGGAGTTAGGGTGCAGTGACTTATCATCCCCCCACTCTCTCTCTCTCATATGAATAAATCTTTTAAAAAATTAAGAGGGGGAATACTTGTTCTTTTATAATGCTTAAACTCTGGAAATAGAGGGTTAAGAAACTTATATCCTTTAATATCTGTGATAAACTATGACTATTCAAGGGTTAAGCAGCATCTTGTTGGAAGTAATTTATTTATTTTCCATTAAAATCAACACCACTTTAGAATTTACAGTTTGAAGTCTACTTGGTTAAGACCTTACTTCCCATCCAATACTTGAAAATTGTTGCTCTCCAAGCCAGGGAGATGACGTTTTTCTGGGCCGATGAATGATGGCTCTGTATCAAACCAGCAATGTCTAGTGACCTTCCAAGTCCTGTGTGGTTTTTAAGAGATTTATTATGCAGTGGGAAGAAACAAACATGTTCTATTTTGTACTACTCAGAACCTAAGAATCATGCTTTCCCATCAAGATTTGTTTGTACTAAGGCCGGGACAGAGAGAAGCTGACTATTCATCATCCTGAGTTGTCCCAGCCCTTCCTATGGCCTGTAGCCTCAAGAGGGATCCTAATACTCTCATTTCCTTGGTGCTTATGGTTTAAGTTCTAGACTTCTGAAATGTAGACCTAGGAATGTCTGGTGATCACTTAAAAGCTGACATTATTATGAAAAGCAGGCAGCAAGTGAGCAAGTTTTAAAACCTTCTTATAGCCTAACTACAGTTAAGGGAACAATCATAAAATGAAACAAGAGTACCATAAGCGGCCAACTTCCCCTTAACACATAAGCAGACCTTCCATATTGCAGATGGAAGGCACCTAAGAGATCATCCCCTTCATGGGACTGTACCATGAACTTCTCAGTGTTATCCTTATAATCCTCAGGCCTAGAGGAGAACCTGGTGCAGGTAAGTACACAATAATTGGCTGAAAGAATAATTCAATGATCTTTGCCAAAGACTTTTTAATTAATTTTGTTTCCCATGGTCTCCAAATTTTGAAAGATTTACTAGTCTACATTAAGTAATAATGCATTTGTTTCCAATTTTATTGATCAAAGCCAACCAGGATTTCTAGTCAACATGAGAAAAATGATGATTAGGACCATAATTCCAGCTCAGAAAAAAATCTGTCCTTTTATTTAGATAATGTAGCAAATAAGCTTTTTGAAATAAAAGTAACTTCCAGGCCCAATATTACTTTTTTGGGGGGCTCCTATGAGTCTGAGCACGCACATTGAAAAATCAGTGATCTAGTCTAACCGACTCATTTTACAGATAAACTTGTTAATGCTTATGGAGTTAGGGTGCAGTGACTTATCTATGAAGCAGACTAATTGGTTTCCATTTTCCAGTTTAGAGAATCTAGTTACAAAGGGTATATAGGCCAGACTTGAAGAAGATATTTTAGAAGGAGGCCTGAGGTTCTTGTCTTTTTAAAATTTATTTTTATTATTTGTTTTTTTGTGTGGTGGGGGGGAGCAGAGGGAGAGAATCTTAGGCAGGCTCCATGTTAGGCGGGGCCAGATCTCACAGCCCTGAGCTGAAATCAAGAGTTGGTTGCTTAACCAGCTGAGCCACCCAGGTGCCCCTCTTGTCTCTTTTGAAAGCATAGTGTTTGGATTATTGATGAGTAGAATAGGTTACAGAGAGAATCCCATTTTAACAAATACTGTATTATATCATTGCATATCCCCATGGTCTAGCACACAGTACCTACTAATGTTTTATTGTTATGGACCACAAAATTCTACCAAGTTAAAAAAATTTCATATGAATTGGCATCATAGAGGACCCATTTTTTCTGGTAAGGATGTGGGCCCGCGAAGAGGGAATGGCTTGAAGAGTTCATGCCATCAATTTGAGACCAGGCCAAGAGCAGTCATCGTGGAGTGACTCTTGTGAACAGTGGGGTCAGCCCTTGTAAAGCCTACAGAGAAAACCAGGAGTGAAATTATGCAGCGAGACAAGGTCAAGGATTTGAAGTGGGTCAAGATTCTAATGTCCGTGATGTTTTGCATTTTTGCTCTTATGAACATGTCAGCATGGTAATAGGTGGTCGATAAAATTTTACTGTTAAAAAGATAATATTAATCACAAGTCCCTGTAGATTTAGAGAATATAGAGGAAATATGCAACAGCGAGAGAAATACCGAGATTTACCTGAAAGGAACCTATTTTCCTATGTTTTTCATTTTTAAAATTTTCTTGAGGTATAATTTATAGGTAATAAAAAGCATAGACTACTTTTTTGTTAACAAAAATTTGGGACAATTTTAGCTTTGAAAGGGCCAGAATCTGTCATTTACAATCATAATCCAATTAATGAAATGAACTTCTTAGAATCTGAACATAGTCATATGGACATTAGTATGATGTAGAGGAATGTAACATGGTTAATTTGGGAGTCCTACAGAAGCAAACACACACAGCTTTAATAATGGAGGCAAACAATAACAAATTCTAAAGCTTTTTAAAACTTGTTAAATTGTCTATGACAGTAAATTTCCAAAACAACCTTTTACACCTCAGGAGGACAAGGTAGTCTAGCTATGCTTCAAAATCCCCTCTTTATTTTATTTTATTTTAAGATTTTATTTATTTATTTGAAAGACACAGTGAGAGAGGGAACACAAGCAGGGGCAGAGGGAGAGGGAGAAGCAGGCTTCCCACCAAGCAGGGAACCCGATGTGGGGCTCGATCCCAGGACCCTGGGATCCTGACCTGAGCCGAAAGCAGACGTTTAACGACTGAGCCACCCAGGTGCCCCCCAAATCCCCTCTTTAATTAACAAAGGAGAGTTATTCAGTCACTTGTTATAAGTAGCAAGAAGGTGCAAACATTTGCAGGGTAGTGTGGTTTGGTTGCTCTTCCATCAGGCAGTCCCAGCACATGGAGATGCATACTGTGTTCTTTGTTTTGACTGTTTTATGTCACACTTAGAACTGCTAGGTTTTAGGATCAGTAAAAGAGAACTAATGAGGTTGAAAGAACCAAAACATGTTTTCAGTCAGTTTGTACAACAGACTCTTAAGAAATATCTTTTTAAAAAATCCAACATTAACAGTAAGGAAGCAGTTTTTGCATATAAGCACTTTTGTATGTGGTGGAATATTTTTCATGTTTTCCTGATAAGGATATGATCCATGTACCTTCACTAATAATACAATGAATGACACAATTAGGATTCAACCAAAGCAGGTGCCTGGGTGGCTCAGTCAGTTGGGCATCTACCTTTGGCTTGGGTCATGATCCTAGAGTCCTGGGATCTCTCTGTCAAATAAATAAATAAAATCTTTTTTTTAAAAAAAGATTCAACGAAATCTTCATGGGCTGAAATGATGGGACAAGTTTCAAAAACTGACATTAAACAGAAATAAATAGAAAAATCCTGATCGTTGATTCCAAAAATCAACTTTGGGTATACAGGATGGAGAAGATAGAATTTTACAGCAAAAAGATCCAGAAGTTTTACTTAGCTATAAGCTCACCATAAAGCATAGTGCTAAAATGTTAGCTCCAAATGCTTATATTAAGTTGCATTAAATGGGGAGGAGAGTGTTTAACAGTATGTTTGGCCATTATTGCCAGAACTTGAGTTTTGTGTTCCATTCTGGGGATGACATTTTAAGAAGGATGTTAACCAACTGAGGCACACTCAAAGGTTGGCAAGCAAGGGGGTGAGGAGAGATAACATGTCCCCCCCTGGGAGGAAACACCTTAGAGATGGTTTAATCGGGAACTCCAACTTTTGAGATGAGGAAGAAGGCTCAGAGAGATGTGTCCTAAGTCACAGGACTCGAGAGGACCAGACTAGTTTCCAGAAGTGCCACATGATGAGATAGCAGGTGCCAAACATGTGACATGCTGTGTGGAAGAGGACCCAGACATTTTTCATAGCTTGAAAAGGCAGAACCAAGACTAATGTTTGGAAGTTAAAGGAAAGATTTGGATTAAAAATAGAAGGAACAACTTTCTAGCGGTTGCAGCTGCCTAAAATTGGACTTGCTTGCGTTGAAAAGCACTGAGCTCCCCATCACCAGATATGTTTAAGTAAGATTGGGTAAGATGTTGGGAATGTTGAAGTGATTCCTTCTGTGTGGGAAAGGTTGGACCACACTAGTTAATTATTGTAGCCCCTTGTAATTGCTAGTAACAATTGCCGTTTATTGAGTACTTATAGAGCACTATGCTGAAGTAATGTATATGTATTATCTCTTTGATTCTTATAATACAGGAGGAAGCTGAGACCTAGAGACCCACTTGTTTTGCTTAAAGTCATGTGGTCAATAATTGATGAGGTGGCATTCAAATCCAGGCAGTCTGGCTCCAGAGCCAGTTTGGCTAACTTCTGTGCTAGAGCTGACCCTGAAATGTAGTTCTCTGACTCATGTAAATATTAGATCCATTCTTTTATGATTTATAGCATTCTTAAACAGAAGTCTCTCACTGAGAGGGCCCAGTTTGCACGTGGGTGGGGGATCTGTTTTTTTGGGGGGGTTTTAGGTATCATGAATGTACTCTTCAAGGCCTTTATGAATTTAGAGTCCTTGATAACAAATCCTCTGGACATGGCTGCCCATTTGCAGTTGCTGAGCCATTTCAATAATGGTAGATGGTATAGTAAACTGTCATTTATCATGAAGAGACTTTGTGTTTCAGCATCTACTCACTTTACATATATATATTTTAAATTCCCCTTAGTAGGTATTGTAATCCCTATATTATAGATGTGAAAACTGCACATCAGATTTTGGGTTGGCTTGCCTCCAGCCCAAACTGAACTATTTTTTTTTTAAGATTTTGTTTATTTATTTGACAGAGAGAGACACAGTGAGAGAGGGAACACAAGCAGGGGGAGTGGGAGAGGGAGAAGCAGGCTTCCTGCTGAGCCGGGAGCCCAATGTGGGGCTCGATCCCAGGACTCTGGGATCATGACCTGAGCTGAAGGCAGATGCTTAACAACTGAGCCACCCAGGTGCCCCCAACCTGAACTATTTTTTAATTAAACTTTATTTTAAGATAATTTTAGATTCACATGAAGTTGTAAAAAATAATATAGAGAGATCCAATGTATCCTTTACCCAGTTTCCCCCAATAATAACATCTTGCAAAAGTATAGTACAATCTCACAACCAGAATATTGACAGGGATATATTCAAGTTACAGAACATTTCTGTCACCACAAGAATTCCTCTTATTGCTTTTTTATAACCATCTTCTCTCCTTTTCTCCCATCTCTCACTCCTGGCAACCACTAATCTATTCTCTACTTTTATAACTTTTATCATTTTAAAGAATCTCATACAAATGAAATCATACCATATGTAACCTTTTGGAATTGGTGTTTTTCACTCAGTATCATTCCTTGGAGATCCATCCAGGTTGTTATATGTAACAATAATTTTCTTTTTATTGCCCAGTAATATTCCATGGTATAACACAGTTTGCTTAACCACTACCTGTTAAAGGATGTCTGAGCTGTTTCCAGTTTTCAGTTACTATGAATAAAGCTGTTATGAACATTTGTGTAAAGGTTTTTGTGTGAACATAGGTTTTCATTTTTCTGGGATAAATGCCCAGAAGTACAATTGCTAGGTTGTATGGTAATTTGTGTGTAGTTTTATAAGAAACTGCCAAACTATTTTCCAGAGTATCTATACCGTTTTACATTCCTACCAACAATGTATAAATAATCCAGATTCTTTGCATCCTCACCAGCATTTAGTGTTGTCATTATTTTCTGTGAGTCATTCTGAGAGATGTGTAGTGATACCTCATTGTGGTTTTAATTTACATTTCCCTACTGGCTCATGGTATTGAACATCCTTTTATGTGCTTATTTACCACCTACGTATTCTCTTTGGTGAAATGTCTGTTCATTTTTTTTTGCCCATTTTCTGATTGGATTGTTTGCATTTTACTATTAGGTTTTGAAAGAGCCTGGGCTTTTATAGATATCCATTTCAATGATGTGCTATTCATTCTTTTCACTCTCTGTCATTCCTGTCTTGCCAATTCCCTGCTCAGGGTGACTCCCACAATCTGACTTGTATGACTTCTTATAGCCTGAGGAAGCCATGATTCCATCCTCAATAGATGGAGAACAAAATACAGGTCATCTGAACTCACAGCTGCTTAGCAATCTTGATATGTATATATATTTCACATATCATAAAATTCACTTAAAGTGTACAGTTCAGTGATTTTTAGAATATTCACAAAGTTGTACACTATGTAATTCCATAAAATTTTCATCACTGCAAAAAAGAAATCTCATACCAGTTAGCAGTCACTCCAGATTTCCCCATTGTCCCATTCCCCCAGTCCCTGGAAACCACTAATCTACTTTTTCTCTCTGTGGATTTGCCTGTTCTAGACATTTCATATAGATGGAATCATGCAATATGTAGCTTTTTGTGTCTGGTGACTTTTAATTAGCATAATGTTTGTAAGATTCATCCATGTTGTAACATATATCAGTAGTTCATTTTTATGGCAGAATAATGTTCCTTTGTATGGCTATCCCACATTTTGTTGATCCACTCATCAGTTGATGGCTATTTAAATTGTTTCTATTTTTTGGCTATTATGAATAATGCTACTATGAACATTATGTACAAGTTTTCGTGTGAATATATGTTTTTACTGAGATATACTTAGAAATGAAATTCCTAGGCCTTATGGTAACTCTGTGTTTAACTGTTTGAGGAACTGTCAAATTGTTTAGCAAATGGCTGTACCATTTTACATTCCCATTAGCAGTATACGAGAATTTTAATTTCTTAACACCCTCACCAACATTCGTTATTTTTAATTATGATCACTTGTTCTTGATAATGACCATGCTAATGGATATCAGGTTTTGATTGTGGTTTTGATTTGCATTTCCCTAATGACTAATGATGTTGAGCATTTTTATATGTGTGTACTGGCTATTTGTATTTTTTTTGTGGAGAAATGTCTAATTCAAATCCTTTGCCCATTTTTAAATTGGGTTATTTGTCTTTTCATTTATATATTCTGGATGTTAGACCTTTATCAGATAGATGATTTGCAAATATTTTCTCTCATTCTATGGATTGTATTGTCACTTTCTTAATTGTGTCCTTTGAAGCACAAACATTAATTTTGAATAAGACCATTTTAACTATTTTTCCTTTAGTTGCTTTGCTTTAGGTATCTTAGCAATTTTTAAATCAATACTTTTTTTTACTCTTTATTTTCAAAGTGCTCCTCACTCACAGCAAGTACCCACTCTATTCCTAGTTCTTTTATGCAGATGAACTTCCTCCTACTTTCTGAGAAGGCTGAGATTATTTGCCTTAAATTCCTCAACTATTTGAGTTTCAATGTATTTTCGTTCTTCCTCCTCTTGTCACACCCCCCCTTTGAAATACAGACATTTTGCTTTTCTTTTTTAAGATGAATACCTCCACCTGGGCCATTCCATCCCCTCCTCTAGGACTTTGATTCGGTAGTTGGCCTCCCTCTCCCTCAGAGCATCAGTAATCTCTCCTCTGCTATTCTTTTTCTGCTCTTGTATAATCTCAGGTCTCTGTTTCCCCTTTAAAGAAAAATATTGGGGGCAGAGACTTTCCTCAATTTTATTTTTCCTTTAACCTACCAACCTCTTTGACTTTTCCCCTTACTTTTAATCTTGAGAGAGCTGTTTAACCTCATGTAAAATATTGCAATAAATTTCTCAGTGATCTCTAAGTACCTGGTCTCCCACTTTGACTCATCTTACACACTTTCCATGAGATAAATCTTCCCAGAGTAAAGTTCTTACCACCTAACTCTCTTACCCAGAAACTTCTGATGACTCTTTTAATAATGAGTTATCTATAAGACTCCCTAGTCTAATATTCGAAGTTCTTTGTAGTATGTTTTCTCAACTCTGAGACATCTGGACAACCCACTCTTCCCTGAACACCCTCTCCCCAGTCCTGCCTAATGCCCCCTCCCCAGAATGCCTGTCTTCCTTTGTCTCTTCTTATGGAAGTTCTGTCTTTGTTTAAATGTCGAAGTCTATGGCACTCTCCAATCTTTAAATCCCTGTCACATTGCAAACTTCTGTGCGGACCTTATTATGCTGTCTTACATTGTAGCTTTTTAAAATAGATTGTATTTCTAGTCTCTCTAAAGACAAATAACTTGTCCATCTCGGGGCCCTCTCTAGCAACCAGACAGGGCTTTAGATCTAGTAGGTAATGAGTAAGTATCCCTAACTTGATTTTATTTGAAAATAAGAACCTGAGCACCCACATCCTTGGAGAAAAATGTGGAAAAGAGAAAGCAGAAAACATAAGGTAGGCAGAGACTGGTGAGGCTGAGTAAGTAATTTATACTTTAGCTTTACAGTGAATCAGATCACAAGCCCAAAACTTCATTTCTTGTGAATGTCATTTTTGGCTTTTAAAACTAATCCGTGCTTAGCAGATGCATTCTTTATTTTCAAAGCTCTAAGGGTAAAAAAAAAAAAAAGTGGAACTGGTTGAGTAAAATTATGTAGAGTCACCTTATCTGACAAATTATATCATCTGTTCTGAATGAAGTCCCTAAAATTGTTATGAAGGATGTCTTGTTCATCTCCCAGTTATGGAGAAAGGGAAGTAGCAAGTTGCAGGAACTTTTGAACTGTGAAGTCTTGCATATACGTTGACCTTTAAAGTTTAAAAATATTTCCTACAAAACATGGGTCAGTTGATATGCTACTAGTTGATGGGCAGTGATGGTCTTTTGGCTGCCTCTTGAAGTCACTCTTAATGGGTTGATGGGTCATAACATCAGTATCATGACCAAACTCATTATGGAATCAAAGATAAACCCAATATCAAATTTTTATATTAAAAAGTTTTGGGTTAACCTATATACTAGATTGTATTCATACCTCCCTTGTATGCATAGTGTTATTAACTCTATTAGGTACTCAGATAAGGTAAATTGATTAAATATTTACCTGTCTGGGTAGGGTGACTGAGAAGTGATTTTAATTTTTAGGTTTCAATAAGATACTCTTTATTATTTTTTATTTTCATTTTGGGATATTCAAATTGATTTCTAAACTATAAGCTATTGAAAACTGGGAAAAACCATTCCATATTTTCTTGTCCTAATTGAACTCCTTTAGGATTCTAATGATCCAATAATACTAATAATGATAATCCCTAATATCAATTGAGTGCTTACTAAGGGCTAGATACTTTCCTAAATACTGCATGTTCATTATTTCCTTTAATTCTCATGGCAAGTTTGTGAGACATTTTCTTCTCTTTTCAAAGGAGAAAATGAGGCTTCAGTATTTGCTCAAGGTCATTACATTACATAAGTGGTTGAGCCAAGATTGGAACCCAGGCAGTATGACTCCAGGGTCTGTGCTCCCAAGCATGCCATTTCTTTCAATAAATATGTATTCATTATGATGCTAATTAGAACCAAGCTGTGA
The DNA here is from genome assembly GCF_002201575.2 of Neomonachus schauinslandi. Lineage (NCBI taxonomy): Eukaryota > Metazoa > Chordata > Mammalia > Carnivora > Phocidae > Neomonachus > Neomonachus schauinslandi. The sequence goes on along the minus strand of NC_058411.1, from coordinate 84,634,477 downwards.
ACATGGCATATGTGCAGTGACATCCTGTCTATGTGTTTATTGTGTAATGTACCCAGGATGCTATGAGCCCACAGCTGGTGTCCATTAATGATAGTGGTGTGAGAATTTAAAAAATAATTTCCAGAGCATCTTGGTTACAAGGCATTACATCATTTTCATTATTCAGTGATCTTTAAATTCTTGGGCTTAAAAGAGATTTGTTATTTGGATATCTGAAGAGGTTTTTTTTTCTTCTAAAAGTTATATTTGAAGTGGGAGTAATGGAAGACTACAGTGCGCTTTCTGATATTTCAGTAGGATTTTTAAAATTTTTCTTCCTTCTAAGGTATTTCTCTACCTATGTCCTTCCAAGGGAAAGATAGAGGGGGCAACTTTCAGATTTTCTTTATATCATCACTAAATTTATTGAATGAGAGAAAAATAAAATTTAAAGACTTTTAAGGAGCTTTTGTCTTCTCTTTAGGTAAAAGTACTCTCCAATGTACTTTTTTTTTATTATGTTATGTTAGTCACCATACAGTACATTATTAGTTTTTGATGTAATGTTCCATGATTCATTGTTTGCATGTAACACCCAGTGCTCCATGTAATACGTGCCCTCCTTAATACCCATCACCTGGCTAACCCATCCTCTCCAATTTTCTGCTGCTACTTTTAGATACATTATGAGTATCCCCACAAAGGAATACTATATAGCTATTAAAAAGAATAAGCTAGGATCGCCTGGGTGGCTCAGTCTCTTGATTTGGGGTCATGATCTCAGGGTTGAGGGGTCAAGCCCCGCTGTGGGCTCTGCACTGGGCGTGGGGCCTGCTTAAGATTCTCTGTCTCCCTCTGCCCCTCACCCCCCCACTTATGCGTGTGTGCTCTCTTTCTCTCTCATTAAAGAAATGAAATGAAACGAAACGAAATGAAATGAAATAAAAAATGAAAAGAATGAGCTGGATAAATATGTTCTGACAAGGAAAGATGTCCGTGATATATTGTCAAGTAAAAAGAGCAAGTCCTAGAAATATGTTCAGTATTCTCTCAAGAGCCCATTAATATATAGAAATTATATATTTGTAAATGCATATAAAGTTGATTGGAATGGTGTACACCAAGCTGTCAACTATGGTTAACTGGGGAAAAACCTGAGATTGAGGAAAGGAGTGAAGTAGGACTTTATATTCTGTGTATTTGTTTTATTTGTAATTAATATGTGCATTTATTCCCTTTTTTGTTGGTTTGGGTTTGGTTTTCTTGAAAATAATGCCCCAAATACAAAAAAAAAAAAAAAAGTAAAGATAGTAAGATATTCCCGTACACCCAGTCACCCAAAATGAAGAAATGTAAACACTTTCTTCATATTTGCTTTAGAAAATTTTTAAAGTTAAAATTACAATAATTGAAGTATCCTTTGTTTTTTTCCTGGTTCTATTCCTGTCTTTCCTTCCCTGAAGCCACCAGCTGTCATCAATATCTAGCCATGTCAGTATCATTAGATCTAGTAAAACATTTTTACTACTATGTTGCATTCCATAATATAAATATATCACAATTATCTCACCTTTCATTGATGGATGTTTGGGTTGTTTCCATAATTTTTTTCTTATAGATTCTTCTTCAGTGGTCACCCCTATACATGTCTCATTGTGTATTTGGGTGAGAGGTTTTCTAGGGCAGGGCTTCTCAAACTTCTTGTCTGTCAAGACAAAGACAGAAAAGGATTTTTGCATGGCACACTGTGGTAAACAGGTGAGAGCTAAATGGCAGGGTCTCTGGCTAACTCAGCCCAACTGCCATCCTGAGGGCTGAAGGACTCTTTTTTTTTTTTTTTTTTCAGTATACCTGTAATATCTTGCCACATCACATACCTGTTGAGAAATTCTGCTCTCAGACATTGTCTCTCAAACTTTTCACTTTAATGTTTATATGAATCACCTGGTGATCTTATTAAACTATAGGTTTCGATTCTGCGGGTCTTGCATTTGGCCTGAGACTGTGTTTCTAAAAACTATCTAGGTAGTACTGATGCTTCTATTAACCAGGCTCGAGTGCTTTGTTATCCAATACAATAGCCACTAGCCCCACATGGCTACTGAGCCCTTGAAATGAGGTTAGTCTAAATTGAGAAGTGTTTTAAGTGTAAAATACACACTAAATTTAGTGTGAAAAAATAATATAAAATCTCATTTATACTTTTATATTATTACACATTGATTATTAAGTACATGTTAAAATTATACTGTTGTAGATATTTTAGGTTAAATAAAATATGTTATTAAAATTAATTTTCCCTATTTCTTTAATTTGGCTACTGAAACATTTAAAAGTGGTTTATCACAAAGTTTAGATATTAATTCTTTGTTATATATGTTGCAGTGGCTTCTCCCAATCTATTACTTATCTTTTTAACTTTGTTTTTGATATATTTGGTTGTATAAGAATTTGTATTTCAATGTAATTAGACTCATAAGTCTTTTAAAATATGCCTATTTAAGAAATCCGCTAAGAGGGGTGCCTGGGTGGCTGAGTTGGTTAAGTATCTAAGTCTTAATTTAGCTCAGGTCATGATCTCAGGGTCATGAGATTGAGCCCCGCATGGAGCCCTGCATTGGGCATGGATCCTGCTTAAGATTCCCTTTCTCCCTATCATTTGCCCCCTATTCCCCTACCTGCTCTCCTGTGTGTGCAGTCTCTCTTTCTAAAAAAAAAAAAAAAAAAGGAAAAATCCATGCTGAGTAAAGATTTTCTTTTATTGGTTTTAAAGTTTTACACCTTGAATTTGGGTCTTCCATCTATTTGGTGTTTATTTGGGAGTAGATTGTAAGGTAGGGATCTGTTTATAATACAATAATTTTGTGTATGTGTGTGTTTCCAGATGAAAAGCCCATTATCTCATCCATTTATTGAGCAATCCAAATGTTTCCTGCTTATGCTTCTTCCATGTGTTACAGTCCATACCTGTTTCTGTATTCTTTTTTTTTTTTTTTCAGAATTAATGAAGATGACTATCAAGATCAGTAATATCATAGGAAAGTCTTAGAAAGTCATCATAATACTGATCTGAAGCATTGAGTTATACCTAAGTTGACAAGATCATTTATCATCCTAATTTACTTTTAAGAATGAAAGAGGATTCTTAAACTAATTAAAATTATGTAATTTTCAAAATATTCATTTCTTGACTGAAAAATGGCTTTATTACATTGGTGGACTGTAAAATAGCCTGTTCAAAAACTCTTTCCAAAAATATTTTTTTCTAGAACACATACATACATTAAAGCAAAACTTTATATAAACTTTATATCAATTATCAGCACATTTAAGTAATAACAAGTAATTATTCTTGGCACAATCACATGCTTTAATCATTTTCTTAACTGCTTCTGTATCTATTATCATGCCACTGGTATTTTTCTGAAGAATATATTTCAAAATGAAATTATTTTTAGTATTTTTTACAAAATTGCTCATGATCATCTTCATAGTGCATTTTATGGCTCATAAATGTGACACTATTGAGTCTTTGATTTAATCCACAATATTATTATTTATTTTATTTTATTATGTTAATCACCATACATACATCATTAATTTTTGATGTAGTGTTCCATGATTCATTGTTTGCATATAACACTCAGTGCTCCATTCAATATGTGCCCTCTTTAATACCCATGACCAGGCTAACCCATCCCCCAAGCCCCCTCCCCTCTAGAACCCTCAGTTTGTTTCTCAGAGTCCATAGTCTCTCATGGTTTGTCTCCCCCAATATTATTATTATTATTATTATTATTATTTAAAGATTTTACCCATTTATTTGACAGAGAGAGAGAGATCACTTTTTTTATATATTTTGGATACCAACCCTTTATTGGATATGTCATTAGCAAATAGCTTCTCCCATTTGGTAGGTTGTCTTTTAGTTTTGTTGGTTTGTTTCCTTTGCTGTGCAGAAGCTATTTATTTTGATGTAGTCCAAATAGTTTATTTTTGCTTTTGTTTTCTTTGCCTCAGGAGACATATCTAGAAAGATGTTGTCACGGCTGATGTCAGAGAGATTACTGCCTATGCTCTCTTCAAGGATTTTTATGGTTTCAGATCCCACATTTAGGTCTTTAATCCATTTGAGTTTATTTTTGTATATGGTGTAAGAAAGTGGTCCAGTTTCATTCTTTTGCATGTAGCTGTCCAGTTTTCCCAACACCATTTGTTGAAGAGAATGTCTTTTTCTCATTGCATATTCTTGCCTCCCAGATGACTTTTTAAAAAAGAAACTGACACCTACAAACTGATGCTAAAAATCACATGGAAATGCAGTGAACCTAGAATAGCCAACGGAATTTTGAAAAAGAACAACAGAGGTGGAGGTCTTACACTATTTGATTTTAAGAGTTGGTATAAAGCTACACTTAATCAAGATGATATAGCTTAGATTTAAGGCTAGATATATACATCATTGGAACAGAATAGAAAGTCCAGAAATGGATCCACACATACAGTCATTTTTTCAGCAAATGTTACCAGGGAACAATTGGATATCCAAGTGCGCTAAATATAACCTCAACCATTGTCATACTCCTTATACAAAAATTAGTTCAAAATGGATCATAGACTTAAATATAAGAGCTAAAACTTCTAGAAGAAAATATAGGAGAAAATCTTCATGATTTTGGGTTAGGTAAAGAATTCTTTGAGAGGAAACAAAAGGCATGCATCATAAAAGGAAAAAAAATGATAAATTGGACTTAATTAAAATTTAAACTTTTGCCCCTTGAAAGACATGGTTAAGAAAATGAAAAACAAATCACAGGCAGAGAAAAATTTAAAAAGCACATGTCTGATAAAGGACTTACATCCAGAATATATAAGCAATTGTCAAAAATCATTAAGACAAATAAATTTTTTTTTAAAAAGGCAGAAGATTTAAACAAACACTTTGCTAGTGACAAAATACAAATGGCCAATAATCACTTGAAAAGATGCTCAACGTCATTAGTCATCAGGCAAATGCAAATTAAAACCAAAATGGCATAGCACTACACACCCACTAGAATGACTACAATTAAAGATTTATAATATCAAGTGTTGTTGAAATCTGGAGCAAGTAGAATTATCATATATTACTGGCAGGAATGTAGTATGATACATGCACTTTGGAAAACTGTTTGTTTCTTACAAACATACGCTAAGCATATAACTCTGCAGTCCCACTGCTAACATATGTCCCCATAGAGACTTATACATAAATGTTCATAGCAGCTCTATTCATGATAGCACCAAAGTGGAAATAACCCAGATGTTTTTCAGCAGGTGAACTGTGGTACATTCATATAATGGAGTACTACTCAGCAGTACAAAGGCAAAACCTTCTGATACAGGCAATAGTATGGATGAATTGCAAAAGCATTATGCTAAGGGAAAGAAGCCAGAAACAAAGGACCATTTACTGTACTATACAGTTTATATGAAATTCTGGAAAAGACACAGAGAACACATCACATCAGTGGTTGCCAGGAGCTAGAGAAAGATGGGGGGATTGACAGCAAAGATACAAGGGAACTTTCTGTTGTGATGGAAATGTTATCTTAATTGTGGTGATTGTTATATAACTGTATACAGTGAGTCAAAACTCATTTAACTATACACTTCAATACTACTGATGTGTGAATATTAGAAGTTATACCTCAAAAAATTTAAAATGTATAAACATTTCATCCCAAATATTTTTCATAAACACTGTCTTTTTAGCTTCATTCAGAATACCTTTTTGATAATATTTTTATAAGACAAAATAAATGATCTCTATGATTGTTTTTTTCTTTAAGATTTTATTTATTTGAGAGAGAGCAAAGAGAGAGAGAGCACAGAGGGAGAGGGAGAAGGAGGCTCACAGCTGAGTGGAGAGCCTGATGCGGGGCTCAGTTCCAGGACCCGGGGATCATGACCTGAGCCGAAGGCAGATGCTTAACCAACTGAGCCACCTAGGTGCCCCTCTGTGATTGTTTTTAATGTTCAAATACAGATGCTGTTCGTCAGAGGACTTTTCAATTTCATTCTATTCTAGTATAGAATATAAATTCATCCAGTTGAAATTAGGTGTTCCAACAAAAGATTCTCCCCACAAATTGAGATACTTCAAAGTACACTGGAGAATTTGAGGCACCTGGGTGGCTCAGTTGGTTAAGCACCTGACTCTTGATTTCGACTCAGGTCATGACCTCAGGGTCCTGAGATTGAGCCCCACATGGATGGGGCTCCCTTCTCAGCGGGGAGTCTGTTTTCTCCCTTTGTACCCACCCCCGCTCATGCATTCTCTCTAATAAAATAAATAAATCTTTTTTTAAAAAAGTACACTGGAGAACAAACTTCCATTATTGGAATTTATTAAATTCTTATTTGGATCTGAAATGAATGAAAAGAATTTAATACTGAAAATTAGAAGTTATTCATTTGATCTAACTGAAGTCATGCTTCCCAGAGTAATATATAAACATATGTAGCCACAGTTGTTTAATTGTATTTTTCAGGCAGAGGGTTTTTTTTTTTTAACAAGAGTAATTTTTTTTAAATAAATTTTTTTATTAAAAACAAGTCTGGTTAAGCACTGGGTGTTATACACAAACAATGAATCATGGAACAGTACATCAAAAACTAATGACATAATGTATGGTGGTTAACATAACATAATAAAATTTTTTAAAAAGGGTAATATTATCTTGGGGTGCCTGGGTGGCTTAGTTGTTAAGTGTCCGCCTTCTGCTCAGGTCATGATCCCAGGGTCCTGGGATCGAGCCCCGCATCGGGCCGCCTGCTCAGCAGGGGGCCTGCTTCTCCCTCTCCCACTCCCCCTGTTTGTGTTCCCTCTCTCACTGTGTCTCTCTCTGTCAAATAAATAAATAAAATCTTTAAAAATATATATTATCTTAATTAACAGATTTTCCCTCTTTTTCCACTAATGTCCTCTTTCTATTCAAGGGTTTAATTTAGGGTACCACATTGCATCATGTCTCCTTAGTTTCTTCTGGTCTGTGGTAGTGCTCAGCCTTTCCTTGATTTTCATGACCTTGATGGTTCTGAGGAATACTGGTCAGGTGTTCTATATAATAGCCCTCAATTTGGGTTTGTCTGATGGTTTTCGTATGATTAGACTGGACTTAGAGGTTTGGGGGAATAATACCAGACATGTATCCAGCCATGAAAAAGAAGGGAATCCTGCCTTTTGTGACTGGATGGATGGACCTTGAAGGCATTATGCTAAGTGAAAAATAAGTCAAACACAGAAAGACAAGTACAGTATGTTCTCACTTATATGTAGAATCTAAAAAAATCAAACTTGTAAAAATGGAATGGTAGTTTTTGGGTGTGAGGGAATCGGGGAAATGGTAGATGTTGGTCAACATCTAACTGCTTGTATTCCTGCATCCTTCATTTTTATCAGCAAACCCCTTGTATGATGTCTTTAAAAGGGTAGTGTTAATTACTTAGATCAGGAAATGGAGCTGGAAAGTGATTTCTGGTCATCTTGCAAATTTAGCAACATCTGGGAGATGTAAATCCATCTCACCACTAGACAAGACCATGGCACAGGTTGGAATTTCAAAAGAGAGCCTGCTAAAGCCACCCCAACCCTATTCCAGCTTATTTGATTGCATTTTTATTATAGCTTATTTTAATACACTTTGCAAAGTGGATACTCTGATTCAAATGTCAAACTATATGGAATTCCCTAGTGGCAGGTGTAAACTGGACTGGAGGACAGGCCAGGATAAATGATCACACATTTATGGCTTACCAGAAGTCTTAAAAAATTCAGAGTTCAAAGGATAATTGATGATTATGTAGCCAAAGGCTCAAACTAAATAGTGTGGACGATTGGCACCCTTCACTGCTTTTTATCCTGGTGAAGCCTGGAATTACCCCACAACTTTTCTTTAGGACTGAGCCTCTGAGATCATCCATTATATTTTGTCTACTTTAAGCCCAGAATGAAACCATAATCTCTTCCAGAAGTCTTAAAACCTGTCCCAGAAATCTGCCCCTCAATTTTGACTGGGAGAGAGTCAGAGTTAAGTGACTATATTGAGAGAAGCTGGCATGTCTGGGTTGTGGGAACTGGGAGAAAAGAAAATGTAATGATAAAATCATATCCGTAGAGAGACGGGAAGGACATAGGATTTCTCCATCGATGTATCTTTGTGTTGAGAACTGAAAAATGTAGGAGGATACTGCTGTACTCTTCTGAGCTAATCAAAAGCAACAGTTAGTATGGAGTGAAAACTTTCATTGTTAAATGACAGGGAAGTTTATACTGCATGCATGACATTATGTCTAAGTACGGTGGAGGACAGAAACATGAAACAGTTACTTCCTTCACTGAGCTTATACTTTTAAAGGGATGTAAAATATTTGCACATAGGGGCCTGTCTCGGTTCGTCTCAGAGAGCACAGCCCTTAGTCCAAGTAGTTTCAGATTCAGATTTAGAGAATAAGTATGCCAGGGATCTTCTTCTGTTTTTCTTGTTCATTTCATGTCATTAAATGGCTTCTGACCTTGTCTTTTTTTAGATTGCCCTCATAGAATTATCCTTTCTTTGAGTTGCCTTCTTGTTCCATTATGGAATAAATTCCTATTGTCCTAGGTCATTAAGGAATAAATTGGGGAATAAAAGAATCAGTTTGCTGTATAGTTGGGGATTTGATGATTTATGCCCCAAGTATTTTGACTTTAATTTTGAATGAAAACATTTCTTAGCTGTATCTTTTAGAGATTGTTGGGGCACCTGGGTGGCACAGTTGGTTACCTGTCTGCCTTTGGCTCAGGTCATGATCTTGGGGTCCAGGGATCGAGCCCTGCTTTGGGCTCTCTGCTCAGTGGGGAGTTTGTTTCTTCCTCCTTCTGTGCTCTCTCTCTCTCTCAAATAATAAATAAAATCTTAAAAAAAAAAACCCCAGAGATTATTTATCTTGACTTGATCTTTTCTTGATTCATGTTCATGTTTAGGAACATCAGTGTTTTATGCTGTGTATATTTATGGTGTTGGGCATGAGGCTGAGTGATTGAGTTTGTCACTATATAGCTCTGCACTGTGGATAACCCCTATCCCCAGGAGCCCTTGAACTGCCTTGGTTGGCAGGCCTCTGGGAGGATGCCTGTGTCCTTAGGTGCTCTTCGATTTCTCTTTCTCCCCTGCCTGTTTATGAGCTGATGATTCTTTGCTGGCTGAAGCTGTAGAATGAGTTTCTTTTCTCCCTCTTTTATAACTGGCTTTCCTCTGTGCCAACGTCTGGCACTGGCAACCTTGCCACCGACCCTGTCATTGTTTCTGACCTCTGCTTCTGCTTCCAGTCTCTTTTGCTGCCTGACAGCTCTCTCCCCTTACTTTCTTTTCCTTCTCCTTTGTTCTCATAGATGTTGTCAGCAAATCACAGTTAAGGCTTTTCCTGCAAACAGCGATCTGATCCGCTGTAGCTCATCAGCACGTTTGGCTGTTTTTGTAGCCACATGTTCAGGGGCTCACTCTGAACCTTAAATACTTTAAGAAAAAGGTGCATCTGAATTTGGAGCCAAGGACTTGTCAGGAGACTTGTGTTTGTATAAATGAAGTCTTACTCTATTTCCCATGAAGTGTAGTGACCCATACTAAGAGTTTTTTTTTTTTTTTGCCTTAAATAAGGTAGAATAATTTAGTGTATGTATTATCTTCCTTGAATGATTCCCGTTATTTGACTGGTTTTCCAGGGTACAGCAGCATATGGGATCGATATTCTCAAATGTTCGAAACCCAGAGAAAATGCCAGCTCTTCTTTAGCCCTTCTGGTGCTTCTCAGATTCTATCATAGCATTTATTCACCTGGACTTGCAGTGCACATGTTCTCTGTCTTGGCAGATTAGAAGCTCTTTGAAGTAGGGGAGGGAGTGGGAATCTAATCGTGTAGTTTTTGCATCCCCTCTTTACTCCTGCTCTTACAACAGTGCCGCGTATATAATAGCTGTCCCCAACATGTTCTGTGGAGTGAATAAGCCCCTCTCCCGCAGTCCCTTTTGTAGTTTGTGATGATGCTAGTCTAGGGTTGCTCCACTCTTGTCCTCTTGCACTTGCTCACATGGAAACTTCTCTGCCAGTTGCACAAATTCCTGAGTTCCTCCTGTAGTCTGTCCCCAAAGAGCCTGGCTCCTTGCTGCTTGGGGGAATTTAGTGTCACACCAAAACCAGCTGTGTGTCCTCTTCCAGGACCTACTTAAAGGTATAAATAAGTAAAGTTCTTTACAGTTCTCTGTCCTTAGAGAGAAATGCTTGTTTGTTTCTCGCACACTTTTTGGTCTCTAAGCCATTCACTCCCAACAACAAAATAGTCCTATTACTTTTTTAACAGCTTTACTGATAAATAATTCACACATCATACAATTCGCCCATTTAAAGTGTATAATTCAGTGTTTTTCTGTATGTTCAGAGTTGTGCAACCATCACCATAATCTAATTTTAGGACATTCTCATCATCCCCAAAAGAAACTCCATGCGCATTAGCAGTCACTCTCCACTTCTCCAACACCCAGTCTCAAGCAATCATGAATTACTCTCTATCTCTATAGATTTTCCTGTGGTGGACATTTCATATAAACAGAATTGTACCATATGTGGACTTTTGTGACTGGCTTCTTTCACTTGATACTACTGATTTTTAAAATACTCTTATATTTATAACTTTTCCACAAAACAGATGTTGTCTTATAATCTCATGATTCCTTCTGTGTCCTGGTTTTATTGGATTTGTAGTATTTGGTTAAGTTGCAAAATATATTGTCACACATCAAATATCATTGGATGCTGATGGTATTGCAAATGGCCCTGTTTCAGAGCCAAGAGAATTTTGCCGAAGATTCAGTTATAGTTATAATTCATAGGGCTGATTCAAACTCTTGCCACGGTTAGATGAATTGGGATGTAGTAGGACTCCGTGGTTTTCACACTGACCCATCTTCTAATGGGTTATTTGAGGCTTTGGGTTGTGTAATTCCTAAAGATTATAAAACAATGGAGCTAGAAGCAACCCAGCAGTCGCTTAGCCTACGCTTTCTTTCTCCAATTCCTATCCCATTTTACAGATCTCAGAAAGTTACTTTTTTAAGGTCAAATACCTAATTTAATAGAACCAGTTATAATAAGATTAGGACCAACGTGTCTCAATTACTAATCCATGGTTCTTCCCTTCACTTCTTTTTGGCCTTGTTGCTGTTTTAGCCTGAGTTCTCTAGAAACCAGAGGCTGTTAGCCTGGGTTCTCTAGAAACCAGAGGCTGAGGAAGGAATCCAAAGGTTACCCTGTAGAGAGTTACTCATAGTTCTGAGTTGTGTCATCTTGCTCCACTAATAGCCAATTGGAAAGCCAGATTCCTTGCCCTGGTGTGGGATTTTTGTCCAAGTTTGGAGGTGTGGAAAAATCCAGAGACTCAGGGTATATAGTTAATTAGCAGTCAATGGGGAACATCTTCCCTTCACCCACAGTGCCTTTGGTTGGCCTCAGGGAGGCCCTGAGGAGGCACCTAAGATTTGAAGTCATTTCTGAGGATGACAGCATCTTTTTTTTAAATAATTTTCTTTATTGTTATGTTAAAAACCATACATTACATCATTAGTTTTTGATGTAGTGTTCATGATTCATTGTTTGTGCATAACACCCAGTGCTCCATGCAGAACGTGCCCTCTTTAATACCCATTACCAGACTAACCCATCCTCCCACCCCCCTCCCCTCTAGAACCCTCAGTTTGTTTTTCAGAGTCCATTGTCTCTCATGATTCATCTCCCCCTCCGATTTCCCCCAGTTCAGTCTTCCCCTCTTGCTATCTTCTTCTTTTTTTTTTTCTTAATATATATTGCATTATTTGTTACAGAGGTACAGATCTGTGAGTCAACAGTCTTGCACACTTCACAGCACTCATCATAGCACATACCCTCACCAGTGTCTACCACCCAGCCACCCCATCCCTCCCACCCCCCACCACTCCAGCAACGCTCAGTTTGTTTCCTGAGATTAAGAATTCCTCATATCAGTGAGGTTATATGATACAGGTCTTTCTCTGATTGACTTATTTCCCTCAGCATAACACCCTCCAGTTCCATCCACGTCGTTGCAAATGGCAAGATCTCATTCCTTTTGATGGCTGCATACTATTCCATTGTATATATATACCACATCTTCTTTATCCATTCATCTGTCGATGGACATCTTGGCTCTTTCCACAGTTTGGCTATTGTGGACATTGCTCTATAAACATTGGGGTGTATGAACCCCTTCGGATCCCTACATTAGTATCTTTGGGATAAATACCCAGTAGTGCAATTGCTGGATCATAGGGTAGCTCTATTTTCAACTTTTTGAGGAACCTCCATACTGTCTTCCGGAGTGGCTGCACCAGCTTGCATTCCCATCAACAGTGTAGGAGGGTTCCCCTTTCTCCACATCCCCGCCAACATCTGTCATTTCCTGACTTGTTAATTTTAGCCATTCTGACTGGTGTGAGGTGGTATCTCATTGAGGTTTTGATTTGTATTTCCCTGATGCCGAGTGATGGTGAGCACTTTTTCATGTGTCTGTTGGCCATTTGGATGTCTTCTTTGGAAAAATGCCTCTTCATGTCTTCTGCCCATTTCTTGATTGGATTCTTTGTTCTTTGGGTGTTGAGTTTGATAAGTTCTTTATAGATTTTGGATACTAGCCCTTTATCTGATATGTCATTTGCAAATATCTTCTCCCATTCTGTCAGTTGTGTTTTGGTTTTGTTGACTGTTTCTTTTGCTGTGCAAAAGCTTTTTATCTTGATGAAGTCCCAATAGTTCATTTTTGCCCTTGCTTCCCTTGCCTTTGGCGATGTTTCTAGGAAGAAGTTGCCGCGGCTGAGGTCGAAGAGGTTGCTGCCTGTGTTCTCCTTTAGGATTTTGATGGACTCCTGTCTCACATTGAGGTCTTTCAAACATTTGGAGTCTATTTTGTGTGTAGTGTAAGGAAATGGTCCAGTTTCATTCTTCTGCATGTGGCTGTCCAATTTTCCCAACACCATTTGTTGAAGAGACTGTCTTTTTTCCACTGGACATTCTTTCCTGCTTTGTCAAAGATTAGTTGACCATAGAGTTGAGGGTCCATTTCTGGGCTCTCTATTCTGTTCCATTGATCTGTGTGTCTGTTTTTGTGCCAGTACCATACTGTCTTGATGATGACAGCTTTGTAATAGGGCTGGAAGTCCGGAATTGTGATGCTGCCAGCTTTGCTTTTCTTTTTCAACATTCCTCTGGCTATGCGGGGTCTTTTCTGGTTCCATACAAATTTTAGGATTATTTGTTCCATTTCTTTGAAAAAAGTGGATGGTATTTTGATGGGGATTGCATTGAATGTGTAGATTGATCTAGGTAGCATTGACATCTTCACAATATTTGTTCTTCCAATCCATGAGCATGGAACGTTTTTCCATTTCTTTGTGTCTTCCTCAATTTCTTTCATGAGTATTTTATAGTTTTCTGAGTACAGATCCTTTGCCTCTTTGGTTAGATTTATTCCTAGGTATCTTATGGTTTTGGGTGCAATTGTAAATGGGATTGACTCCTTAATTTCTCTTTCTTCTGTCTTGTTGTTGGTGTATAGAAATGCCACTGATTTCTGTGCATTTTATAATTGATTTTATATCCTGCCACTTTACTGAATCCCTGTATGAGTTCTAGCAGTTTTGAGGTGGAGTCTTTGGGGTTTTCCACATAAAGTATCATATCATCTGCGAAGAGTGAGAGTTTGACTTCTTCTTTGCCGATTTGGATGCCTTTTATTTCTTTTTGTTGTCTGATTGGTGTGGCTAGGACTTCTAATACTATGTTGAATAGCAGAGGTGATAGTGGACATCCCTGCCGTGTTCCTGACCTTAGGGGGAAAGCTCTCAGTTTTTCCCCATTGAGAATGATATTTGCTGTGGGTTTTTCATAGATGGCTTTTATGATATTGAGGTATGTACCCTCTATCCCTATACTCTGGAGAGTTTTGATCAAGAACGGATGCTGTACTTTGTCAAAGGCTTTTTCTGCATCTATTGAGAGGATCATATGATTCTTGTTCTTTCTTTTGTTAATGTATTGTATCACGTTGATTGATTTGCAGATGTTGAACCAACTTTGCAGTCCAGGGATAAATCCCACTTGGTCATGGTGAATAATCCTTTTAATATACTGTTGCATCCTATTGGCTAGTATTTTGGTGAGACTTTTTGCATCCATGTTCATCAAGGATATTAGTCTGTAATTCTCCTTTTTGATGGGGTCTTTGTCTGGTTTGGGAATCAAGGTAATGGTGGACTCATAAAATGAATTTGGAAGTTTTCCTTCCATTTCTGTTTTTGGAACAGTTTCAGAAGAATAGGTATTAATTCTTCTTTAAATGTTTGGTAGAATTCCCCTGGGAAGCCATCTGGCCCTGGGCTTTTGTTTGTTGGGAGATTGTTGATGACTGCTTCAATTTCCTTACTGGTTATGGGTCTGCTCAGGTTTTCTGTTTCTTCCTGGTTCAGTTTTGGTAGTTGATACATCTCTAGGAATGCATCCATTTCTTCCAGGTTATCTAATTTGCTGGCATAGAGTTGCTCATAATATGTTCTTATAATTGTTTGTATTTCTTTGGTGTTGGTTGTGATCTCTCCTCTTTCATTCATGATTTGTTGAATTTGGGTCATTCATCTTTTCTTTTTGATAAGTCTGGCCAGGGGTTTATCAATCTTGTTAATTCTTTCAAAGAACCAGCTCCTAGTTTCGTTGATCTGTTCTACTGTTCTTTTGGTTTCTATTTCATTGATTTCTGCTCTGATCTTTATTATTTCTCTTCTCCTGCTGGGTTTAGGCTTTATTTGCTGCTCTTTCTCCAGCTCCTTTAGGTGTAGGGTTAGGTTGTGTACTTGACACCTTTCTTGTTTCTTGAGAAAGGCTTGTATTGCTATATACTTTCCTCTTAGGACTGCCTTTGCTGCATCCCAAAGATTTTGAACAGTTGTGTTTTCATTTTCATTGGTTTCCATGAATTTTTTTAATTTTTCTTTATTTTCCTGGTTGACCCATTCATTCTTCAGTAGGATGCTCTTTAGCCTCCATGTATTTGAGTTCGTTCCTACTTTCCTCTTGTGATTGAGTTCTAGTTTCAAAGCATTGTGGTCTGAAAATAGGCAGGGAATGATCCCAATCTTTTGGTACCGGTTGAGACCTGATTTTTGACGTAGGATGTGATCTCTTCTGGAGAATGTTCCATGGGCACTAGAGAAGAATGTGTATTCCGTTGCTTTGGGATGGAGTGTTCTCAATATGTCTGTGAAGTCCATTTGGTCCAGTGTGTCATTTAAAGTCTTTATTTCCTTGTTGATCTTTTGCTTAGATGATCTGTCCATTTCCGTGAGGGGGATGTTAAAGTCCCCCACCATTATTGTATTGTTGTCGATGTGTTTCTTTGGTTTTGTTATTAATTGCCTTATATAACTGGCTGCTCCCATGTTAGGGGCATAGATATTTACAATTGTTAGATCTTCTTGTTGGATAGACCCTTTAAGTAGGATATAGTGTCCTTCCTCATCTCTTATTATAGTCTTTGGTTTAAAATCTAATTTGTCTGATATAAGGATTGCCACCCCAGCTTTCTTTTGATGTCCATTAGCATGGTAAACGGTTTTCCACCCCCTCACTTTCAATCTGGGGGAGTCTTTGGGTCTAAAATGAGTCTCTTGCAGACAGCATATCGATGGGTCTCGATTTTTAATCCAATCAGATACCCTGTGTCTTTTGATTGGGGCATTTAGCCCATTTACGTTCAGGGTAACTATTGAAAGATATGAATTTAGTGCCATTGTATTGCCTGTAAGGTGACTGTTACTATATATTGTCTGTGTTCCTTTCTGGTCTATGTTGCTTTTAGGCTCTCTCTTTGCTTAGAGGACCCATTTCAATATTTCTTGAAGGGTTGGTTTCGTGTTTGCAGATTCCTTTAGTTTTTGTTTATCCTGGAAGGTTTTTATCCCTCCTTCTATTTTCAATGACAGCCTAGCTGGATATAGTATTCTTGGCTGCATATTTTTCTCATTTAGTTTTCTGAATATATCCTGCCAGTCCTTTCTGGCCTGCCAGGTCTCTGTGGATAGGTCTGCTGCCAGTCTAATGTTTCTACCATTGTTGGTTCCATATCTCTTCTCCCCAGCTGCTCTCAGGATTTTCTCTTTGTCTCTGAGACTGGTAAGTTTTACTATTAGATGTCGGGGTGTTGACCTATTTTTATTGATTTTGAGAGGGGTTCTCTGTGCTTCCTGGATTTTGATGCCTGTTTCCTTCCCCAAATTAGGGAAGTTTTCTGCCCTAATTTGCTCCAATATACCTTCTGCCCCTCTCTCCCTTTTTTCTTCTTCTGGGATCCCAATTGTTCTAATGTTGTTTCATCTTATGGTATCGCTTATCTCTCGAATTCTGCCCTCGTGATCCAGTAGTTGTTTATCTCTCTTTTTCTCAGTTTCTTTATTTTCCATCATTCGGTCTTCTATATCACTGATTCTCTCTTCTGCCTCATTTATCCTAGCAGTTAGTGCCCCCATTTTTGATTGCACCTCGTTAATAGCCTTTTTGATTTCAACTTGGTTAGATTTTAGTTCTTTTATTTCTCCAGAAAGGGTTTCTCTAATAACTTCCATGCTTTTTTCAAGCCCAGCTAGTATTTTTAAAGTGATGATTCTGAACTCTAGATCTGACATCGTACTAATGTCCATATTGAGTAGGTCCCTGGCAGTTGGTACTGCCTCTTGTTCTTTTTGTTGAAGTGATTTTTTCCATCTTTTCATTTTGTCCAGAGGAGAATAGATGAATGAGAGAACAAAATGCTAACAGGGTAACAACGTCCCCAGAAAATATACTCTAAACAAATCAGAAAACACCTGAAGCCAGGGGAAAAGAAAGGGAAAGAAAGAAAAAAGAAAAAGAAAAAGATAAAAACAAACAAAAACACAACAAAACAAAAAAAAAACAGAATATGATCAAATATGATCAGGCTGGTGCATAGGTCAGTGCCACACACTAGATTTTGGGTGTATTTTGGTCTGTTAGAAGAAAGTGCCTCCCAAAATTTTAAAGAAAGAAAAATTTATATATGTACAAAAATAAGGGTTGATATGATGAAGGGATGGAATATGATTGTAAAGATGAAAATTATAAAAAATTTTATAAAAGGAATTGATAAGTTGTTTGAAAAAAGAAAGAGACTTAAAAAAAAAAAGGAAAAAAAGGGAGAGAATGTGATCAGGCAGGAGAGTAGAACAAAACCATACACTAGAGATTTAGGGTATATTTTGATCTGTTAGAAGAAACTGTATCTCAAAATTTTAAAGAGAGAACAACTTATATGCCAAAAATAAGGGTAACTACTATGAAGGGATAGAATATGACTGTAAAAATGAAAAATAAAAATGTTTTTTTTAAAAAAGGGATGATAAGATGTTGGTTGAAAAAGGGAAAAAGAATAATTCAAAAAAAAAAAGTTAAAAAAAATTAACTTTGAAAGACTAAAGAATCATGGTAAAAAAGCCATGGATTCTATGTGCAGTATTCCCCTAGCGCTGGAGTTCTGCCATTCTCATTGATGGGTAAACTTGGTCTTGGCTGGCTGTTCTCGCTGATCTTCTGGGGGAGGGTCCTGTTGCCGTGGTTCCCAAATGTCTTTGCCGGAGGCGGAATTACCCCGCCCTTGCCGGTGCAGGCTAAGTAATCTGCTCGGGTTTGTTCTCAGGAGCTTTTGTTCCCTGCAAGCTTTCCCTTCGGCTTTGGAGGAGGAGAGTGAAAATGGTGGCCTCCCAGTCTCCGCCCCAGAGGAGCCGAGAACTCAGGGCCCCGCTCTTCAGTGAGCCCCCAGAGAAAAGCAGTCACTCCCGTCTCCCCGGTCTCTGGTCGCACTCTGTGCTCACCCGGCCTGTGACCGAGCATTTCTATCTCTGGCACCTGACCCTGTGTGGAGTCTCCAAACCCCGCAGATCCCTGCGGTGCACTCCCGCGCTGCTCCTCCCGGGGGTGGAAGGGGAGTCTCCCCGGATCTGCCGCTTGTTGGGTCCCTGCTGGAGGAGCAGTGGCCCGACTGTGCCACGGATCACGGTTTATGGCAACCCCGAGCTGAGAGCCCGCGCCTCGGCTCCCTCTCTGCAGCCGGCTTCCCCACTCCAATACCTGGGAGCTCTGCCACACTTAGGCACCCCCGGTCTTCCTGTGACCCCGAGGGTCCTGAGACCACACTGTCCCACGAGGGTTCCACCCCCCACTTAGCCACTGGAGCGTGTCCCTCAGTGGAGCAGACTTCTAAAAGTTCCGATTTTGTGCTCCGGCTCTATCACTTGCCAGAAGTGGCCGAGGGAGGCCCCCTCCCCCGCCATCCTCCCGAATATAGCCTCGGGTTAACTTCTCCGCACGTCCTATCTTCCAGAAAGTGGTTGCTTTTCTGATGAGAGAGTTGTTGCTCTTCTTTTCTTCGATCTCCTGTTGAGTTTGTAGGTGTTCAGAATGGTTTGATCCCTCTCCAGCTGAATTCCTGAGACCAGAGGAAATCCAGGTCTCCTACTCCTCCGCCATCTTGCTCTGCCCCCGAGGATGACAGCATCTTTAGCTAATGCATTTGAAGGAGTTAGTTAGATCAACATTCTTTCTTATAACAAGATATTTTTTCACATTGCTGAGGTTGAGACTTTTCAGGTATTTAAATATTCAAAACCCCATAACTAAAACTTTTGGTTAGGAAAGTTATTCTCTTGATCATCTCTCCTCTTTCCAATAAAGAAAACACACACACACACACACACACACACAAAAGAAAGAAAGAAAAAGAAAAAGAAAACACCTGGGAAGGCTTTTCAGACTTACAGTTGCTCAGTACCTAGGTCTCTGTGTATGTTGTCCAACATGGAGAGATTTCCTCTGCCAATTCAATTCTAATTCTTTCCTCAAGATGAACTAACTCCAGCCTGTATTGAGATTGCTCCTGCTGTGACTTGTTAAGAGTTTACTTTCACTATATTTACCCTACTTCCTTTCATTTATATATTACTTCAGGATTAGCCTCTCCTGGTTTGCTTATATGCTAATTTTCCTCCTTGATGTCTTTAACTTTTTTTCACACACACACCCCCCCCCCATTAGAATTCTAAATGATTGTTGACTGTGTGAACATGGGCTGGAGTGTTTGACCGAGGCTATTTTGTCCAATAGAATTTGGAGAGTGGACAGAGAGAATTAAGTCTTTAAGCTTTTCAGTGAATAATTGCTAATGAAAATTTTAAAGTAAGTTTGGAAAAGTATGAAGATGAGAGAGGCCCTTAAGTTAATTCATGAATAAAAGGAGGTTCTTTCAGTGTGGGAACAAATATTTGCCATACCAAGAAAAGGAGGACAAAACAGTGGTTAAATAATAACCATGGTTATAGAAAATGAAGAAGATCACAGAAGAAGAGAGTTGTAAGGCTGAAAGAGGTTAAGTGAGACAGGGCCAAACAATACTTAGAATCAGATCCAAGATTTGAACTGAGGTCTTTGGATTCCAGATGGTTTTTCCACACCTACTTTGTACCACAAAGTATAACATCTCCTACAAGAATGTTTCATGTATCTTTTCACGAAGAGCTTCTACAGAGCTGTTTTTACTATATGGTGGCTTTTTTTTTCCATTGCAATATTTGATAAAATTAAAGGTACTTGAGTTTTTATTTATTTTTAATGTTTCAAAACACACTGAGTATTAAAACTTAAGAGTGTGTGAAATGACTATATTGACAGTGTAGTGTCAGTTAAAGGGCTTCAATAAGAAAATCAAACCATCTTAGTTAAAGCTGAGGGTAGTATAATAATTTTTAAAAAGCATTTTAGTGTTTGCTTTTGTCATAAACTTCAAGGTTGCTATCCATACCTAAAATGTGTCTTAAAAGACTCTAATGTTTGTCTGGAGTCCAAAGAATTACCCATGTATATTATATGATCCTTCGGCAATGCTGCTATAACCTATAGGGTGCCAAAGATACCAAGTCAAACAAAACAAAATCCTCCACACCCCCTGCCTTAATTGAAGCTATCCTAGCCCTGCTCCTGGTCCCAAGGCTTTGTGAGATGAGTGCAGGCTGAATTTCAGACCCCATGACCAGAAGCCTTTGGACAGTTCACAAACTGTAATCTGAGGCAAGAGCTCAGCTCTTTTGAAAGCACGTATTTATATACCTTTCATCTTTGTGATTCTGGGATTGCCTTTATGAAAACTGACATATTACAATTTTATCCTAAAGAGTTTGCATCTGATTAAAATATGGATAGAACCTAATTTTTAAAAATATATGCAGTTCTACATAAAGAAGCTAGTGATATTTTCTGGAGGACAGCCCCTATGAAAATAGCATTTGTTGATGGTCATATTCTATTAATTCTTTTTAGAGTTATTGTTAGATGTTTCCTCATTTATTCAAGGATCAGTTTCTATAATACAATGTTACTTTGTCACTTACGTTTAATCACTTAATGTGTATTTGAAGAGAGTCTTGGTAAAATCTGCAGGTTTTTCTAGAAGTTATACTGTTTTGGATTTTTTAAAAAGATATTTAGAGAGAGGAAGAGAAAGAGAGAGAGAGAGAGAGAGAGCATGGCAGGGAGGGAGAGAAGGAGAGAGAGAATCTAAAGCAGACTCCCTGCTGAGCATGGAGCCCAACAGGGAGCTCTACATGGGGCTCCACTTGGGGCTCCACTGGGGCCTTGATCCCATGACCCTGAGATCATGACCTGAGCTGAAATCAAGAGTTGGATGCTCAACCGAATGAGCCACCCAGGCGCCCCTGTTTTGGATTTTTGTGGTTGTAACCAGTCATTTCCAAATGGGTTTTGAGAGCAGACAACTGCAGGGAAGGTAATAGGATGAAGGCTAGGATGTGGGCTGCTGCTACGCCTTAATACTTTCTTCCCTCGATGCCTCATTTTCCACCTGCAGGCCAATAATTAGGAAAATTAGATAACATTAAAGCATTATTGTTTTTCATATCATTAATAGCTCTTAGTCTTTTACACTAACTACTAAAGATTCTGTGTTTTTCAGGTAGTGAGTAATGGTATACATATTATTAAGTGGTTGAACACCTGAAGGTAAATAACCATACATATATCCCACAGGTTTTTTATAAAATGCACAATTTTAATAGTAATAACTAACAGAATTGGTGCTTACAGTTTGCCATTTGCTTTTATATACGTGATGACATTTAATCCTGACTGCAATTCTGTAAAATAGGAATTATTATTAATCTCATTTTATGGGTAACTGCCCTGCCCAGTACCCCTTCTTTTCCCATTCTGTATTCTTTCCTATTTTATCTATGTTCCTAGCTCCACTTATCACCTGTAAAACTAACTATATCAAATTTATATCACTAACCCCGAGCTCCAGATTTTTAAATCCAATGATCTTTTTGGCCTCTCCATCTGTATGTCTCAGAAATAGCTCAAATTCAACAAATCTAAAACTGAACTTATGGCCTTCCCTACCGAACTTGGCCTCTTCCACTGCTTTCTTTACTAATGAATGACATTGCCATCCACCATCCATCTAATTGTACAAAACCAGAAATCGAGGTCTTGCCCTTAAACTCCCCTTGTGCTTACCCCATACTCAGAATGTCAGAGATTCCTCTCAATTTTGTTTCCTACGTAGTTCTCAAAGCTGCTCACTTCTCTCCATCTCCAGGGCCACTCTTCATGTCAAAGTTCTAAAGCATCACCTCTTTGTACTGTTCCAGTAGCCTCCTGACTGGTCACCTCTCACTAGAGCTTCTTGCCCACCCATAATCCATTCTCCACCCAGTGACCAGAATGATCTCTGCAAAACACAAATCTCAACATGTCACTAGCCACCCCACCCTACTTAAAACCTTAATGAGTTTTACTTCAGGAACTTCCTATTCCTCTTTAAAATAAGACCAAATCTTTACCATGGCTGATAAGGACTTGTAGTCTCATCCTTGCTTTCCATCCGTGGTCACCTTTGGCCAGATTCCCTCAGCTCTCTGAGCTTTTTAATGTACCATGTTCCCTCCTGCCACAGATCTTTGCATGTGCTTTCCCTTTGTTTGGAATTGTCTTCCTCCTGCCTCTAGTTACCTCCTACTCTACCTGATCTTAGCTGCTTTAGGGAAACCTTCCCTGAATCCTAATCCATAGCAGATTTAGTCTCCCCGCAGTACTCTTTCCTATCATTTACCTTTTATGCATTTAGCACAGTTGCATCATTATAATTATTTGTGTGATATTTTAAAATAAATATTCATCAGCAGCAGCAGACCATAAGCTCCATGATGTCAGGGACTGTGTCTGGCTTTGTGTACTGTTTCATGCTCATTGTCTAGGATCATGTTCAATTCATGGTAGCTCCTCAATATATATTTGTGAATGAGTGAACAAATGGATTCGATATGCTGTAAGGCCTTTTCTAACATTCTATGATTTTATAGGGGGCAGAGAAGTGTACCACTAGATAAGTATTGAATGAAGGGTAATTCTTCACCACGTGTAAGAAATGGTGACAGTGTCTTTTGTTGAGACAAAAACTCATCCGTAAGAGCAGGGCTTCCCAAAGACCAGAGTGAAAGGTTTGCTGGTCTCTAGTATCCTTCCTATGCTCTATCTCAGGGTGGCTTGAACAGCATTTTGATTCTGTAAGTGGAGAGAAATGCATAGAAATAAATGGCTGTAGAAGGAATGGCACTCAGGTGTATAGCACACAGCTTTGGGATCCTAATATCTTTCTCCAGTAAAAGGAACTAAAGATCTTTGAAGAAATACTTGATTCTAGGACTGGGGCAGGAAATAGACAATATGAGCCTGGGGCATCTTGTAGTGACAAAAAGTAAGGAAGCACTTATAAGAAACACCATGGTGGGTTATGTTAGGGACACAAGAGCCAAACAAATGAGTTCCCAATGGTCAGAGCTGGAAGAATTCAAGCAACAAAATAAAGTATTATTATATCATAACCAGAAGTATAAAGTAAACATACGTGAGTATGGACTGATATAAATAAGTGATTGGATAAATTGATAAATGGGAGAGAATAGAAAAATCTATGATAAATAGGTGGGGATGAACAGACAAATCTCTCATGCAGAAGAATTCCAAAGAATTTATGTAGCTACTTTTACTTTGTCCTCGAGGAGGCGGAATATAAATCACCATTCCATAAGTGTATGCTGCATTTAGTGACTTCTTTCCAAAGGGTGCCGCATGGAAAGCATGGGGGAGAGTCACTTTACAGTGGAGAAATCTGACAAACACCATCAACAGTGACAAGTAATGTTCATAATATGCACCCTTGATATGATGTGATGAGAATCATCTTCCTCCCCAAAACCCACCGCATCAGCGTAATCATGAGAAACACTTCAGATAAATCCCAACTGAGAGACATTCTACAGATTATTTGACCAATCAATATTCCTCAAAACTGTCAAGATCATTAAAAACAAGGAAAATCTAAAAACAGTCACAGCCAAGAGAGCCTTAAACATGACTACAAAATGTAAAGTGGTATCTTCGATGGGATCCTGCAACAGAAAATGGACATTAAGTTAAAACTAAGGAATGTGAATAAAGTATAAATGTTTAGTTAAAAATAATATATCGATATTGGTTCATTAATTGTGGCAAATGTACCATACTAATTTAAGATGTTAATAATAGGAAAAGAAACTGGGTGTGGGATATGTGTACTATCTTTCCAAATTTCTATTTCTCAAAAATGGTTCTAAACTTTTAAAAAAAATTACTGAAACTTTTTAAAAGGTGGCTAAATATATAAACTATTAGGGGATGAAAGATGGGGAAGAGTTAAAGATGACTCTGGAATTTCAGGGTCAGTGAGAAGTAATTTAGGATCTAATTGTTTGCTCTGTGGATTTATCTATTGCTCATTTGGGGTAGATTTGAGGATAGTTTCTAAATTCAAGGGAAAAAAAGAAAGATAGGTTTTAGTCATCAGATACCCCCAAGTATAACTTCCCCATAATTTTTTTTGTTTTTAGTGTTTTGAGTTTCTTTCTCTTAAGCTGAAATATTCTAAAAATGTAACCACCCCCTTTTTGGCATACTGCTGAAGATGAGAAGAAATCATTTATATGGAACTAGAATAGCTGGTATTCCAGACTAAGGTAATAAGCTTCTGTATTAACAATTCATGGATGTAATTTTTTGTGAAAGACATGGCTTTATATTAATCTTCTACTGGTATTTCTAAATTTAATTTTTTAAAAAACTCCATTCACTCAACTAGAATGTGTTGTGTGTCATGTACAGGGTGATGTGGTAGTCAGGTAGGCAATTTGTAAACAAATCCTGCCCACACGGAGTTTATAGTTAGTGCTGGAGACAAGATGTGTTTATAAACAACTATACCATAAACTAGAGGGTTATAACTTTCCAGTACAGGAAACTTTATCCAGTTGATAAAGTGTTATCCAAAATGAGTAAGGGAAGAGATTCCTCCAAAATGGAGGACTCTGGGAAAGCCTCATGAAGTAAGGAGTAGGTTGACTTTGTCATAAATATTTGCAGACTCCTCTAAGTCAGGGGTTATATATTATTAATTTATGTACCTCTAGCACATAGGTATTAAATAACATTTGTTGAAGGACTAAAGGATTTGCAAATACAGAGATGGGAGGAAGGAAAGACATTCTAGTTCTATCTGTTGCTTCTTACAGTGTGGTATAAAAATAATGTCTCTATCTTTTTTCCCCAAGTTGATTCTTTAGTTGATAAATTAATTTGATTCTGTCACTTTCTATTTCTGCATCTCAGTGAATGCATTATTTATAAATATATTATTTACAAAGGCTTTCACAGTGACTTTCCAAAGGCTAGAATATGGAAGGGAGGAGCAAAGCCATTCCTTTATTCATTAAAAGTACTCTTTTTTTTTGAAGCCCACTGTCCAGCTTAAGATTTATTCAGCCTACTTGTACTCTTGCTTGCCTTTCTTCTTTGGGCAACTTGAAGACTTATGGAAATCTCTACCAGATGGTGGTACAGATTCAGGGAGAAGAAGTAAAACTCAAACAAGTTACTACTTCTTAGCAACTCTGGTCAGGGTTCTGGTGAGGGAGGTTAAAACTATATCTAAAAGAAATATTGCATATCATCTGTGGATTTCAGTCATATGGGTTCTCTCCCACATTTCTGTGAATTACCAAGAGGTAGCTGATAGCACATCTCAACCATTTTTTGGAGGGTTTTCCTGTCAGTTGCATTATTGTAATTAGGTTTTTTTAAATGACCCAAGTTTTTAATCTTCAGGCAATAACAATCATGCATACTGCATTTCCCCCAAGAACTACAAAGTACCTTAGCAGTGGATTGCTAGGGATACAGCTATAGTAAAAAGTAATATTACTATGACACCAAAACCATAACTAACAAAAAATAGATACATTAGACTTCATCAAAATAAGAAATTTGTGTGCTGAAATGATACCATCAAGATAGTGAAAAGACCACCCAAGAATGGGAGAAAATATTTGCAAATCATATAACTGATAAGGGGCTGGTATTCACAGTGTATAAAGAATGCTTAGAACTCAGTAATGAAAACACAACCCAATAAAAAATAGGCAAAGGATTAGAATGGACATTTCTCCAAACAATACATGCAAATGTCCAATAAATACATGAAAATGCGTCAACATCATTAGTTGTTAGGGAAATTAAAATCAAACCACGATGAGATAACACTTTACACCCACCAGGATGGCTCTAATAATAATAATAATAGACCGTATAAACCTTGTGAGGATGTGGAGAAACTTGGTGGGAATATAAAATGATACAGCCAGTGTGGAAGATAGTCTGGCAATTCCTCAAAAGCTAAATATACGAAGAGTTACCATATGACCCAGCAATACCACTCCTAGGTATATACCCAAAAGAAATGAAAACATATGTTCACCCAAAAACTTGTACCCAAATGTTAATGGCAGCCTTATTCATAATAGTCTAAAGGTAGAAATGTCTATCAACTGAGAAATGGCTAAATAAAATGTGGCATACCCATATAATAGAATGCTATTTAGCAATAAAAAGAAAATATTGATTCATACTAGAATATGGCCTTAGCCATGCTAAGTGAAAGAAGGCAGACGCAAAAGGCCACATGTATAATTCCATTTATGTGAACTCTCTAGAATAGGCACCTCCATTAGAAGTAGAAAGTAGATTAATGTTTACCCAGGGCTGGTAGTGATGGTGGGTAGCAGTTGGGAGGAATGGGAATTAGCTGTTAATGAATATAGGGTTTCTTTTAGAAGAGGCAAAAAATGTTCTAGAATTAGATTGTGCTGACAGTTGTAACACTGACTTGTACACTTCAAAAGGTGAATTTTATAGTGTGTAAAGTGTATCTCAATAAAGCTGTTGTTCTCACAGTAAAGATGGTTCTAGAATGCTAGACACCTACAGTAAAATTTGAATAAATGTCGTCTTAAGAATGGTTCCAGCCAGTATGGGTTGGAAAAGTTATGGGATAATCTTTTCTTAGGGTACAGAAAAGATGCTCTAGTTCTTGATGTTTTAGAATTAAAGGAAATTGAATTTGGCTAACCTTAAAACTTCCAGATGTGTTGAATTTATATTATTTTATTTCCAAAAATTTGAAAACACTGAAAAATGCGAAAAGGTTAGGAACTCCTTCTAAAAATTGTAGTGACCACTGTTATTCTTAGAAAAGTAATTACATCGGAGCGCCTAGGTGGCTCATTCGTTAAGCGTCTGCCTTTGGCTCAGGTCATGATCCCAGGGTCCTGGGATCTAGGCCCTCATCGGGCTCCCTGCTCCACAGGAAGCCTGCTTCTCCCTCTCCCACTCCCCCTGCTTGTGTTCCCTCTCTCCCTGTGTCTCTCTCTGTCAAATAATAAATAAAATCTTTAGAAAAAAAAAAGTAATTACACCAACATTGTATTTCAATGCCAGGGCCAACAGAATCTAGCATAAGTTAGCAAACACCAGAAAAGCTGCTAGGAAGGAAAATTGGAAAATTAAATTAATATTAGCCTCTTGAGTCATTGTGTGGTCCATTGTACTTTTCTGTTTGCCTTCAATTGGCTTTGATAATTTGATGCTGCGTTAACTTTAAAAAAATAGGTGGAAATGTATACTATATGGAAATGTCCCTGGAGCAATAAAGCTCATAATGCATTTTCCATTGTTTGTCTTCAAAAATTATTTTTGCTGGATTGTGTGATTTGTCTACTTCCATTCTTTTTTTTAGAATTTATTTATTTTAGAGAGAGAGCAAGCAAGGGTGGGGAGGGGCAGAGGGAGAGAGAGAATTCTGAAGCAGACTCCCCACTGAGCACCGAGCCTGACACAGGGCTCGATCTCGGGACCCTGAGATCGTGACCTGAGCTGAAACCAAGAGTCGGCCACCCAACTGACTAAGGCACCCAGGCGCCCCTACTTCCATTCTTAATGTAATGTATTAGCATTTTTGTAGCTATTTATTACATTCTCCCCTTTTAATTTTGACTTCTCTCCTCCTTGGTGTCTATTAAGAGCTAAATTAAAAATACTAAAACCTTTTCCTGTGGGGGAACATTTAAGAAGGAAAGAATAAGACACTTCCTTCCCCTCTTCAGTGAAAGGAGAATTCCATTCATATTCATTCATTCATTCATTCAGGAATTATTTATTGAGAGCCTAGTCTGTGAGGGG
Source organism: Neomonachus schauinslandi (assembly GCF_002201575.2). Taxonomy (NCBI): domain Eukaryota; kingdom Metazoa; phylum Chordata; class Mammalia; order Carnivora; family Phocidae; genus Neomonachus; species Neomonachus schauinslandi. Next base: position 84,606,734 of record NC_058411.1, on the reverse strand, counting down.
TGTTATGCTAGGTATTGAGTGTTTCTAAAATAATCAAGGAAATTACTGCAAAGCTGAGCTCAGAAGAGTAGTTTAATAACATTACAGTGCTATGAATGATGATAGCAAAGAGACTACACTGTTGTGAGAAGAAACAGAATAATTCCACTGGACTCTTGGTGACAGAGTGACAAATGGCAACAGACCTTGTTCAAGCCCTGTTCGTGAGCTGAAGAATGACTGTATCTTCCAGTAGTCAGATAGTGCTTTGACCTGATGTTAAAGCCAGCTTTTCTCATATTCAGGATATAACAGTACTGTGCTCCCACATCAAAGAGAGTGGGTAACAAATACCTCATTTCTTCTTCCGACTCTTCTCCTTCTGCCCCTTTCTTATGCTCTGAATGTCCTTTCTGGCCATTCCTAGCTCTATTTTGTTTTTCCTCCTTCCATATCACTGTCTGTAGAGGAACAATAGTCTATTACTGTTTTATTGTCATTGATCTTTCTTAACAAATTATCTGGTCTTCCATGTTGAGCTTAAAGGGAATATGTATTTGTATGTATACCCACACAAACACACACACAGACATACACACATATGTATGTAGGCATAGCTTCTTATTCCATGTCCCCATTGTCTTTTTCCCCACTTTAAAGTGTTTTAACTATGGTCGATGTGGATTGAGGAGCCTTTTGGTGTGAACCATTTAAGCATAGTCAGAAAACAAGATACACCAGAGGTGGAAGTGAATCTGTCATAACTTATTAGCCATTTCTCTTATGTTGCAAAAGACAGCATGACAGGAAAATGAGTCCTTGCCCAAAATGCCATATTCAGGAATATAAGGCTAAATTGAAATATATCTAGGAAAAATGATAGAATTTGTTAATGACTCAGCAATGCCACTTGTAATCATTTTGGAGAACAAAAGCCTTCCTGGACACATCTGACTATTGAAGTGATCCAAGAGATGCTAAACTTTACCTAATAGGATTTTGTAAATATTTGGGTAAGACAACACTTTAAACTGGGTCGGATGTTTAGCTATTTTTTCCCCCACTAACCAGTGATTGTTGTAGGCTTGGGAGGAATAAGTTAGATTTGTTCTAAACAAAATCGAGGGATTTTATTTTTCTTTCCAAATCTGAGTTGCAGTGTGAGTTAAGTTATGTGTTGCAGTTATATTTAGGGGGCAGTCAGAAGAAGTATAATCACCAAGTGAGTCTGAGACAGAATATCCAGAGAGGTAGGAGATGAACGGGAGTATGTGTTCTTGGGACGCAAAGGGAACAAGAGTTAAAAATCATAACAAGTTATAGTTGTTAATGTTGAACGATGCCTGACTGGGAAAATGATGACTGAAATGTGCCTGTTGAATTGAACAAGGCAGTCATGAATGGCCTCTGACAGACCTTGCAGGGACAGAGTGGAGCAGAGGACTTCATTAACATAGGCGAGTGAATGGAAGAGCCAGGAAGAAGAGATGCTGCCCAGCACGGCTTTTCCTCACCAATGTGTGGAAGCCCACATATAAAACAAGTGTAAGGCTTAGAAAGAAACAAAAGTAACATCATAACTTACACATAATATGACCTTTTATTTTCTACTAGCAAAATCTAAGAGAATCTACAAAACTACCAGGTATAAGAATATGTAAACATCAGAGTGGGGCGCCTGGGTGGCTCAGTCGGTTAAGTGACTGCCTTCAGCTCAGGTCATGATCCTGGAGTCCCTGGATCGAGTCCCGCATCGCATCGGGCTCCCTGCTCAGCGGGGAGCCTGCTTCTCTCTCTGACCCTCCCCCCTCTCATGTGCTCTATGTCTCTCTCATTCTCTCTGTCTCAAATAAATAAATAAAATCTTAAAAAAAAAAAAGAATATGTAAACATCAGAGTTTGATTTTTCTTCTAAGTGCTTGACATGTATTATCTTGTTTAGTCATCTTCACAACTATGATGAGGTACAGAGATCACTTTAAAGTGCAATGATCATCCGCATTTTATCGATGAGGAAATTGTGGTACAGACAGGTTAAATAATGACATGGTCACACAGCCATGTGGGAACAAGGATTTGAGGCCAGGCAGCCTGCTGTAAAGACCCACACTCAACCACTGCTTTCCACTGTCTCCAAAGACAGGGACAGGATACTAGATAGAAGGGACCCAGAATACAAGTAGGGTTTTTTTATTTGTTTGGTTTTTATTTTAGATTTTATTTATTTATTTGAGCAAGAGAGAGAGAGCACGAGCAGGGGGAGCGGCAAAGGGAGAGGGAGAAGCAGGCTTCCCGCTGAGCAGGGAGCCTGATGTGGGACTCGATCCCAGGACCCGGGGATCATGACCTGAGCTGAAGGCAGACGCTTAACCAACTGAGCCACCCAGGTGACCCCAGGTAGGTTTTTTTGTTTGTTTGGTTTTTGTTTTTAAATTTAAAGATAGGAGAATGTTGAGGAGGTATATGAGTGATGGGGAAGAGGGGACTGATGAATGGAATTTTGTTCTAGAGGAGACAGGAAAAAAATTAGATCAAAAGAACTCAGGACAAGTTCACCCTTGGTCAGGAGAAAGGCCCCCCTCTTCCTCTGACACTGGTTCAAGTGTTGTTATCCCTGAAACAAACAGCAGAGTTTGGAGTAAGGCATTTCTGGTGGTGTTCTAATCCTGTTGACAAGTGCTCTAAGACTGCACGTTATAGGCAATGCTGTATTAGGAGCTATTGCTTTAATTTTTGTGACATGTGACACAGTTTCTCTGGCCAGAGGCTTCTCTTAGGTCAACATACATTTCTCACTTAGTTCATCCAAGCCTTGCCTTTAGAGAGAGTTGACTATGGGGAAGATCTGTCAGGAATATGCATGTTTTTGAGTCATTCTATTGAGTTGGCTTTAGGACAGAATAAAAGCCTCTCAGCTGATGAATAAAAAGTACCAAACTGACATCACCTTTTTGAGATGCCTGAGAAGAACACAGGGCTTCTGAGGTTTTATGATACACAAACAGAAAATAGAGATTTTTAAAAAAATAGGATCCACGTTGTTCAATTGGCAGTTGGTTTAAAGAAAAATGCACTCGCACACCAACCTCTGACAAGGGAAGCATCCAGAGAATTGCACATCACTGACAGTGCAGATCCAAGAGTGTCTCCGAATTCTCTTCTGTAGTACACTAACAACACTACTAGGCAGATAATAATCAACAGACATTCTTTGGACAAGAAAAAAAATATTCTTTAGGAAGTAAAACACATTTTGACACCTTCAAACAAATGCCAGAAGAATTGGCAAAAGACATTCTCGCAAACGCCAAAGTTGCAATCAGCCAGGATGCTGTGTGCCTGGCTCACAGCCAGTCAGGCACATGCAAAGTCTGCGAGGGTTGCTTCTTTACACCATCAGAGTAGCACTTAGGATAATGTTCCAGATGTAGAAGTGTGCAAAATTTGAACTCAGACCAAGCCTAAGTGGTAGACAGCCTGCTCCAAGCTTGATTCCATTGCTTAGTGAATGTAGATTCCTTAAGAGTCTTTATGGCCTTTTGTCAGCATGATGTAGCAAGACAACAAAAATTTAAAACCACAGGTTTATGTAGAGCGTCCTCTGGGTACAGACAGAGGGCTTCTAACTCGGGCCATCCCTAGAAGAGTCAACTGTGGCAGAACGGCTGCAGGCTCTTTGGGGCACAGACTGCAGTCTGCAATCTGTTGTGCGTGTTGAGAGGAATCCAGCAGTTCCAAATGTAGGACAGGGTCATTGGCAAATACAGAATTGGACAAGAGGGGATTCTAACAAGAATTAACAGAATTTGGCAAGCTGACAAAGATGGGGACTCTAGGAGTAAAGCTTCATTCAGTGTTTCAGGGAGTCAGCTTCAGGGCCTGAGGTAACCAAAAGAGGGGACAGGCGGATGAGGTGGAGATACAGTTCTCTAACTTGGATACAGGGAAAATAGACTCTAGTCTACTTTACAAGCAATGAGTTACGAAGTTAGAGCTAGGCTGAGCCTGATACAGAGCTCACCAGTATTGGACTAGGGTTTCTTCAATCCCCTTTTCCCCCTTAGCTCCCAAGTTTCAGAGTGTCCCAAAGAAAGAGCTAAATCTAAAAGTAGCTAAAGTTACAGAGGGTTCATTATGGGGGTTGGGGCAGGAATGGAGGGACAGGGAAAGAGGCAAGCTGTACATCTTCCTGGCCCAAACAATGCTAAGTAAGGGAGAAATATTTTCCTGAGACAGATAGGCAGATAAACCCATGAACTCCCAAAGGATGTGAAAAAGAATATCACCATCTCTCCATAATCCCTTATTACAACATTAACTAATGCAGAAACATGTGCTAATGCAGGTGGCAAATGAGATGAGTATAACTCAGTTTACCAGAAGTAAGTGAAGTATGTGAACTTTAGAAGTATGTGAACTTGGGGCTCCTGGATGGCTCCGTCAGTTAAGCACCCAACTTTTGATTTGGGCTCAGGTCATGATCTCAGCGTTGTGAGATAGAGCCCCATGTTGGGTTCCACACTGGGTGTGGAGTCCACTTAAGATTCTCACTCTCCAGCAAGACAGAGGATCATAGGGGAAGGGAGGGAAAAATGAAACAAGACGAAACCAGAGAGGGAGACAAAGCATAAGAGACTCTTAATCTCAGGAAACAAACTGAGGGTTGCTGGAGTGGAGAGGGGTGGGAGGGATGGGGTGGCTGGGTGATGGACATTGGGGAGGGTGTGTGCTATGGTGAGCATTGTGAATTGTGTAAGACTGATGAATCACAGACCTGTACCTCTGAAACAAATAATACATTATATGTTAATAGAAAATTAAAAAAAAAAATTCTCTCTGTCCCTCTGCCCCCCCCCGCCCGCCCCGCCACATGCATGCATTCTCTCCTCTCTCTCTCTCTCAAGAAAAAAAAAAAATATATGTGAACTCAAGTGTAGGCAAAGTGAGCCTTCAAGGAAAATACATGGACATTATTTGGTCAGGGTAAGAAAGCCTGTGACTAGTGATATAATTCTAACCAGAAGGCCTGAAAAAATAAATTACCTTGCTGGAAAAGGAGAGTTGAATGAACAGTAGTCATCCCTGCATGATCGGTGACCTTTTAAGATCCTACTGTGGTAATTTGTATCACTGTACTTTTCAAGTAGACCAGATTCAATTAGACACCTACCTGAGGAGTGTATTTTTTATTGACTTTTGCTTATCAAAATCAGGATCTTATTCAAACCCAGACTCTTGTCAAGGAAACAAGTATAACAGTTTTGGTGCTGCAGCCTGGGTAAATTCCAGAACCCTGTGTGACCAGGCAAAGTCCTGGAATCTTTCTGACCACCAGGATTAAATAAGCTATGTCTGTGGCCTATGGTCATTTCCCCATGGGATATAAGTGCTGCATAGGAAAATGTATATTCTAGATCAAATAGGTAAGAATGAATCCTAATGACCATTTATTAAACACTAGATTTCAGACACTGTGTAAGCTCCAAACATGATCTTAATTAATTTCCATAATTCTTTAAGGAACAACAATTTCCCCCCATTTTATGGAGGAAGCCCGCCCTAGAAAAATCAAATGACTTGCCCGAAGTCACCCAGTTAGTGTCAGAGCCAGAATTGGAACTCAAGGACTGTAACCGCAGTGCCTTATGATTTTAATCATTACATTCTAATTACATCCTAGGGCCTTTTCTCTTTCCACTTTTGAAATTAATTCAGAACTAAAACGGTCTTTTCAGTGTAATTGCTTACTTATGCAGTTTTCTGAGAGAAAATTCTTTTATTTTTCAATTTAGATTTTAGGTACTTAACATACTGTGCAGTATTGGTTTCGGAAGTAGAGTTCAGTGATTCATTTCTTACAACACCCAGTGCTCATCATAACAAGTGCCCTCCTTAATGCCCATCTCCCATCTAGCCCATCCCTGACCCACCTCCCTCCATCAACCCTCAGTTTGTTCTCTGTCCGTAAGAATCTCTTATGGTTTGTTTCCCTCTCTGAGAGAAAATTCTTACAAAGCAAATGGAAATAATGAGATAAATGAAAGCCTAGATTGAATATACAAATGGAAATTTTAATAACTATATATGAAAATATTAAGGATAGAGCTCACTCATGCCATGTCAAGAAAAAAGCTGGTATAAAAACTGTCATTTGTGATATTTATTGAGACTCCTCTTAAAAGAGAATTTGTTTTTTATCACCACTTCAAAAAGCATCAGTGGTCAATTTTCTGGCCTGCTAGAATATTTAAAAAGCTTCCAAGGGACCTGGTCAGTATATGGCCTGCTTCTGGCCATATGATCTGTACAGCTGAGATAGAGTAATCATTTGAGAAAAACAAAAGCTCTTTGTCTGTAGGTTCTCTAATATCTGTAACATTCTGGTAATATTAAAGTTAAGGCAGATGAAGGTGTAAGGTGATTGGAGAATACCATAGAAATAGCAACGAAATACTGGAGTACACAAAATAGAAGAAAACAACATTAATATTATTAATTTTGTTTTTACATTTTTATAGAAAAACAATGAAATAGCTGTAAGATCCACAGCTTTTTCTGCCTCCCCCCAGCTTTGGAAGAGGGGCCCTGGACTGAACTTGATATTCTTGCTTATTTCGAGGAGTTCAAAGACAACCCTCGTTTACACCGCCGAGTGTAATAGCATGTGTCAGCCAGGCAGGTAGCTGAGTGTGCAATATTGGTCCACACAGGCAGGCGCCAGCCCAGAGCACTCCTACAGGGGTTGTTGAGCATGTGGGTGTCTGATCGTTCTGCCAAGACTTCTGATTAGGACACTCAGTCAAACTAACAAACCTCCCGTGTGCTTCAGGGCTTCTTCTTTTATTTTTTTTATTGACCCCTTTTGGAAAACTTGCAGGAAGAATGTTTTGGTGACCTTTTACCATTTTAACAGAGAATAGATTCCTTCTCCCTATTTACCTCCAGGCCATTCTTCTCTCTCCCACCTGTCTCAGACTTCATATTCTTTTGTTCAGTGTCCCCTGTCTACTGCTAACCCTAGCCTCTCTTCCACATACCCTCAAGTGTCAGTGTGGCAGAAGACTGCAGAATCTCCCTTGGACTCTCCACGCAGCAAAACCAGGCCAGCTTCTTCTTCTCCTCCTCCTCCTCCTCCTCCTTCACCTTCTCTTTTTGGGGAATGGAGTGGGATCTGTGGTGTTGCTGAGCCTTGCTTTAACAGGCGGAGTTTCCTGTGATGATAGCATTTAACTCGGAAGATTTAGAAAGTGAAAAACATGCTTTCTTTTTCCCAGGATAAGGTTCTGTTTCCACAAAGCTTGAGAATGAAGTTTACGGGGAGCTAGAAATTTCACTAAGCCAATCCATGTTTGCTTCATTTGCCCAGGGTTTTGGAGTCATTAACACATTAAGCATTCCCACAAAGTAGTGCTGAATTATATTATTAATTGTATCAGTAACACTAGGTATTTTCAATTGTACTTTATACTATAGCTCAAGGAGAAATATAAAAATGAACAAATAGTAGAGGGCCAAAGGAGGTGATTCTGCTCTTCATACCCTGTCTCTGGATGTAGGATTTCATTGTGCAAATCTTATTAGAGCACCAATTTCCCTGTCCCCCTCCCCCAGCATCCCAGTTCAACAAAAATTAATTTCATTAAAAATTTTAAAAATCCGGGGCGCCTTGGTAGCTCAGTCGGTTAAGCAACTGCCCCCGGCTAGGGTCATGATCCTAGGGTCCTGGGATAGAGCCTGATGTCGGGCTCTCTGCTCAGCGGCGAGTCTGCTTCTCCCTCTCCAGAGCTCTGTGATCTCTCTCGCTTTCACTCCCTCTCAAATAAATAAATAAAATCTTAAAAAAAAATTTTTTTTAAATCCATGTTATAATGATCATATATGTTCATTCTCATTTAGTCTGTCTAAAATTATGCCAGGAGAGTGCCTGGGTGGCTCAGTCAGTTAAGTGTCTCCCTTTGGGTCAGGTCATGATTCCAGGGTCCTAGAAACGAGTCCTGCATCGGGCTCCCTGCTCAGCGGGGAGCCTGCTTCTCCCTCTGCCTCTGCCTCTCCCCCCCTGCTTCTGCTTGCTCGCTCCCTCTTGCTCTCTCCCTCGTTCTCTCAAATAAATAAATAAAATATTAAAAAAATAAAATTATGCCAGGAATTCTGTTAAGGAAGTGCACACTTAGAATAAACAGCAGCTATCAACTTGTTTGTTTCCCAACTTCAAGCCTTCCTGAGAGATCAGGCTACCAAGGTAGAATGTTCATGACTCATTCATCCAATTATTCATTCATTACAAGAAACATTGGAGGCTGGATTACAAAAATAAATAAGATATAGTCCATACTCTTAAAAAATTTATAATCCCCAGGAGCCTTTTCATTCATTAATTCATTCAGCATTTACTGATCATGTTCTTCAGGTGTTCTCCCTTGCAGAATATCTGGCTATATGCCAGAGGTACCAAAGTTGGTATTGCCCAGGCCCCGCCTATACCTACTGAATAGAATATCCAGCATCAGTTCTATTTAAAGCTCCACCGATGATTCTAATATACAGCCAGGATGTTGAGAAGCACAGTTTATTGTGGAAGTTACAGTGTTTCCGTCAACACATGGCTTCACCTCAGTTCTACATAACCTTGTATTTTATTTACCATGTTTTCTCTTTTATTTCTTGGGATGTTCTGTTTCTGAATCCCAGCCACTGTAATGTCTACGTGTTCAGTGGCCCCAATACTGAAGTTCTCTTAGGGCAGATAAGACCAAGTTGCCAATAAATGCCAAAGTTAGCTTATTGGTTCAGACATTACCCATTCTGGTTCCATAACAGTTGCTGTTTTTGTGCTAGTGACTGAAATCCTGTACATCTATTCATATATTTTTCTTGGGGCAAAAGGGTGCATCAGTGTCGTCCAAAGGGAACACGGAACCAATTGTAAGTTAAATATAGTGACAGGAGCCATTTCATGATAGTTACGAGCTTGTTTTAGTTGTGAAGTGGGAACTCGGTTGGCTTGCTGCCAAAAAGAAGCTGGCATTGCCTTCTTCCTCTCTGACAGCCTTACCAGTTTATCAGTTCCCTCTCACTTATGGCCTCTCATTCACTCCTTCATTCAGTGAATATTCATTGAATACCTGCTTATATTAGGCACTGTGTCAGAGCTGCAGATACTGTGGTGAACAAAACAGAAGTGCTTCAGTCTCTTTCTTTGAGCCTTCCTCAGAGAAAATGGAGCTTCTTTATTCTTCCAATATCTTACTAGCCTGCCTCCTGAGCTCCTACCCACTGATTAGCAAGGGAGACAAATTACCTGAATAGCCAGCCTGGGTTGAAGCTTAAAATGATGCAATAATTGAAACACTCCCTTGCAGTAATGTCATAAATGACGACCTGTCTGTCTCTGGGTCTCAGGGACAGTTTCTTTCATCCACCTGAGTGCTGCTTGCTCTCCTGGCATTTATGGCTGAAATCTGTGACCAGAACCCAGTAGTACTCAGCTGGCTGGGCTTCATCTTGGCTTCCACGGGTTGCACACCCTTGAGTCTGTGCTGCATATGCTCTTCACCCTCTTGTCATTGCTCAGTGCTCGTGCCTTATGGGAACTATGGGAGCTCAAGAAACCTAAGCCTCAGGTTCTTCTCTCTCAGTCCTTCGGCAGCACTGAGTCACTGTGTCTGTGTCCCATGTTGTGGTAGAGGCCACCTGAGAGTTGATCTTGTCCTAGAATCCCAAACAAACATCAAGGGAGAGCAGGTATTCAGCTGTTGGTTTCATCCTCACTTACTTAACACACTGATTCCAGGAAATCAGGACTGCTTTGCTGCCCTTCTCCTCATTTCCCAAAGTCTGGAAGGACTGGGTTTTCTCTTGACATTATATCCTCCTTCCATAGGCTTAGTGTGGCTGAATAGTTGGGTGGAATATCTTCTCCACATTCTCTTTAGTGTAGGCTTGCTGGTTGATATAGCAAAGGGAAAAATAAAGGATTTTAGAAAACCCTCTCTTAAGACAACTTGGCTTGCAAGGCTACTGTCATCCTATAGGTTGTAGATTGTATTGCTGTGTGCAGTTGCTCATTCTCCCTTTCTTTTGCCATAGGACTTGCAATACCTCCTATGAGAAGAGTACACATTCTTGTCCTATTGATATGGGGCTTAGATATGACGGACTTTGGTCAATGGCACGTGAGTGGATGTGATATAGGCCACATCTGAACAGAAGCTTTGATAGTCAGTGTAGGTTTCTACCAGCCCTCTTGTTCTACTCGTTCTGCCCTGAGAGTGGCATGACCAAAATAGGGGCCTCTGTCAGCCTGGGTCAAAAGATGAGAAGACACATGGAAAATCAGTAAAGCTGTCACTGACCTGCAGCCAAATGTAATAATGCAAGTAGAAATAAAATTTTGTTGTTATAGATCACTGGGATTTGGGGTTAGTTGTTACTACAGCAAAACTGACAAATATACTCCATAATCTTTTGCATATCAAAAGCCAAATGTCAATTCCTTCTTTCTATTTAATTTCCTTCTCTAAGAAATCATAATCTCTCCCGAAGCAGATGGATGCCTTGAGCCAGATTGGGTGAAGGTTATTCATAAAGCATCTTAGTTCTTTTCAAAATATCGCCATGTTCCATAAAGAGAAGAACTTCATACAGAAAATACCGTAAGCTGTGTGGTTTTGGTTTTTGTTAGCTTGTTTGTTTTATTTTGGTGTTTTGTTTTTGCCCTGAAAGGAAGAAGCAATCATCACTGTGTAAGTAAATGGTGGTATATGATAGGCATACAGCACATCCAGGTGAAAATTAGAAAGTGGTTATTAAAAGATAGAAGGTATCATTTTGAGGTTAGGATATTGTTATAGAGACATGATCTAGAGAAGAAGGCACTAATCTCATTCAGTGAGAGGTAAATAAATTCTGTGTTTTGGTCCCAGAGTCATGGTCCACATCTTATGGCCAACCATATGATCCTTTCTGTCCTTAATTGCTTGGAGGCAAGTACTTTAGCTCAGATTCCAACAAACACCAAGGTTTCTTACTATTTTTCATTCTATTGTATTTTAGGAATTTGCAAGCATGTAAAACTTATTTACACTTGCTGCTTATTTACTTATGCCAGAGGCAAACTAAAGAGATGGTAGACAATGAGGAAAGAACTGTTGGTCCCACAGTGATCATTTTAGCTACATCTGTGCAACACATGGTAACCATCACCAGCAGATAAATCTTTAAAGTAAGAAAATGTAGTAGTTTTTTTCCTTTAGAAATGCTTGAGGTGGGGTGCCTGGGTGGCACAGTTGGTGAAGCATCTTACTGTTGGTTTTGGCTCAGGTCATGATCTCAGGGTCATTAGATCTAGCCCTGCGAGGAGCCTGCTTAAGACTCTTTCTCCCTCTCCCTCTGCTCCTCCCTGCCACTTGCATGCACTCTCTCACAAATAAATGGATAAATTAAAGAAAAAAAAAAAAAACCCTTAAGGTTCTATTGGATCTAAATGATTGAAATTTCCCTGCTGCCATTTCTGGTTTTGTTTACAAAACTGCCCACCATTTTCTATTTGAGAAGAAGCATTTCATTATGTTCAAACCTGAAATTTTCTAAGGAAAAAAGTAACAGTCCTAACCACATACTTTGTTGTGACAGACAAATTTTGCGTGTGTATGATGGATAAAATTTACAGCTGAATCTGATAACAGCTTTGTAAGTCAGTTGTGTCATGAATAAATTATACACCATTAAGAGAACAGTAATACCTCGTTATTTTTAAAGTAATTGATCATATGCTATAAATTTGGAAAGAAAAAAAAACCTAGACAGGACATGAGGAATACAGTAATAGGCTAGTATGATGTTACTACAGTCAAGTACCATTTTAAAATATAAGTACATAAAATGTAGATGGTAAGTGGAGCGTATTTTGTTCAAGATACAACATACTGAGTGAAATTTGTTTCGTTCAAAAAACAAAAAAATTAGGCCGACCATGATTGCCTGGGCCTATATAAGAAAAGGCAATGAGTAAAGGCTGTACTACTTCTCGGTCAGATTTTAGAACTGATCCTGTTTAGAAAAGAAGATCATACCTTGCTGAGCCCCAGAAAGGCAGTAAGTGAGCAGCCACAAACCTGGCTCTCCAGAGTAGTCGGCCCTTGCCTGTCAGTCATTTGGCATCTCCATCTATTTGCTTTCTCTAGTCCAGTCTTGTGTATTAACTCCTATTCTCTCTCTTTTTTTAAATAGTTTTTTTAAGAGATATTTTTTAATTTATCTGTTAGAGCACAAGCAGGGGGAGTTGCAGGCAGAGGGAGAAGCAGACTCCCCGCTGAGCAAGGAGCTGGATGCGGGATTGGATCCCATCCTGGGATTGTGACCTGAGCCAAAGGCAGATGCTTAACCAACTGAGCCACCCAGGCATCTCTATCTCCTATTCTCTTAACACACCTTTCTCTAGTTAATTCATCCACTGATCCTATGTACCAAATTTTATTCCAAAGCCACCAGTATTTCCTATTTATTCTCAATACTAATTAAGTCATGAGTTACTTTTTAGTGCATAGACTACTCTGATAACCTGAAAAATGAATGCTTACTTCCTGAGTCTGACTTATTCAATTGACCCCATACCTTGGCAAACTGGAGATCTGTGTATGTATTGTCTCCATGCCTCCATATTGTTTGCTAGGATGTCCTTCATTTCTTTCTTCCTCCAAGGCCTATTCAGATACCATTTCCTGGGGCGTCTCAGTGGCTCAGTCGGTTAAGCATCTGCCTTCAGCTCAGGTCATGATCCTAGGGTCCTGGGATTGAGCCCCATGTCAGGCTTCTTGCTCAGTGGAGAGTCTGCCTCTCCCTCTGCCTCTCCCCCAGCTCATGCTCTCACTGTCTCTTGCTCTCAAATAAATAAATAAAAATTGTAAAAAAACCCAAAAAATACCATTTCCTCCATGAAGCCTCCCTCACTCTCCCCTGACCCCCAGCTGGATGTTATCACTCTCATCTCTGCATTCTGATAGCACTGAATTATTATTTTTTCTCAAAGAGAGTTTTTATGATACTTTGCTCTATATTATAGTTAATTATATATATTGTGTATCTCTCCTAATAATGATGATGGTGGAAGCAGACGCCATATGTTGAGACCATTCTGTTTGCCAGCCCCTGGGTTGAACACTATACCTCACAATAACTCTGTGAGTTTATTATTAGCCCACTTCTACAAATAAGGAAATTGAGGCTAGAATTACTACTGTTGTTGTTATTATCCCACTTCTACAAATAAGGAAATTGAGGCTAGAATTACTATTTACTATCTATTACTCAGTTATGAACTTTTTAAGGTTGTGAGTTGAGGGGGGATGGTGGAGATTCACTTTTACTGAAGATTTAATCTGTGCCTGACACTTGACTAGGAGCTTTCAGGTATATTGTTTATCATATGAGGTAAATGTTAATCCTTTCCACTTTACAGATGATTATAGTTCACTATAAACAAAGTTAAAAAGACAAGTAATAGACTTGGAAACGATATTTATAGTACATGTAACTGGCAAAGGATTGAGAGCCAGAGTATAATCAGTAAGGAAAAGACCAATTCCCTAATTTAAAAAATGAGCAAAAGACATGAACAGGAAGTTTACTGAAGGGGAAAACTGTAATAAGCAAAAACACATGAAATGATACTCAGCCTCTAATAATTAAGGAAATACAAGTCAAAACAGTGAGATACCATTTCATACACATAGTGTTGGCAAAAATTAAAATGCCTGACATCTAGTGTTGGTAAATGAGAATGCTCCTACAGTGTTGGATACAAAAGAAAATAATATACCACTCTGGAAAGCAATTTGTGATGCAAAGATTATCATACTCGGCAACCAGCAGTTCCACTTCTAGATATGTACCTAGAGAAATTCTCCCAGGGGGCATGTTCAGTGCCAATATTATTTGGGGAATGGATACATTGTGGTATTTTCATACAGCTGAAACTCATAAGGAGTTCAAATAAATGATCTTCCAGACATCTGTTACTTTTTCTGTAATTTTCTCTATGATTGGAATATTTAATAACTTGAAATAAAAGATGTAACGAAACCTAGATTCTAGACCATGTCTTGTATATTGGAACACTTAACAAATATTTATTGAATTAAACATTTATGTGCACAATGGTAATAGCAGTCACAATGTACTGAATGCTTACTTACTGCTAGGTGCTATATATACTTCACACTCTTCTTTTCCTCACAACAACTCTGAATGGCAGACATTGTTAGAACAGCCATTAAGTGAGGAAAATGAGGCCCTGGTAGGTAAATATGTTTTCTTTCTTGGTATCTTGCTGATTCTCAGAAATCCACTAAGTATTACCTTTATGTCTTGAAAGCATTAATGCTCCATAACTTACAATCAGGAAATAACTTGAGCTCTCAAAAGTGTCTAGTTTAATATTATTCAAAAGTGAAACTCAAAGACTGTAAATGTTATATACTCAAAGACATTCATATTTGCAAATTCCCCCTTACGATTCCATTTTTAGACCATTGGCGGGATCACGGCTTTGTTGGGAATGTGTGGGGACCATAAAAAAGTTCAACTTCCTTTCGAAGAGTCTTTAAAAATTCACTCTACAGCTTTTAAGTCTAGATGTTAAAAAAGTTGAGGGAGGAGCTTATTTCTGAGAAAGAAATGAAAAGATGTTGAGCTGAAACAGCATCCTTCTCACAGGAAGACGAGCTCTCCATCATGCAGGTCAGCTTGCTCCACAGCGGCCCACCTGCTGCCCCCTCCCTATTCGGCAAAGTTGTTTGCTATCCAAAGCCCTTGGCTTTCTTATTCTCGCCTCTGAGACTTTGTACGTGTCATTTTCTCTGAGCAAAATGTATCTCTCAGCATCATAGCTCAGGACTCCTTTGTCAGACTGTCACTGTAATGCCTCATTTGAGCAATTTTTATGACAACCTCCAGATGGGAGGTAGTGGGGAACCCAGGGAAATTAGGGAAGATGAAGATATCCTTGGGTATGTGTTGTCCAGGTGGTAGCTTCATCTAGAAGGTAGGGACATCTCTTGGAGACCCCTATCTCAGCCTAGGAGTGTACATAATTGGTGAGGCCCAAAGAAGGGGGCTTTTTGTGCCTCCCCTCCCTGCCCCGCAACATTCCTGCATATATATAGATCTAACAGGTAGGCAACTGGACCTCTGACCTCCTCCTAATCCTACTCTCCCATCTTCCTGCTCTCTGAAACTTGCCCTGTTCCTTTTTTTCAAATGAACCACTTCCTAAAGCTCACCCTCTAGGGTCATTTTCCTGTTACCTGCAGCCATTCTGTAACAAACACATACACTTCAGAATTTGCGACACCAATCTGAGAGTTACCTGCTTATATGGAAAACAGTATACTGCTGTGGAAAGAGAGGATCCAGAGTCAGGGCTGGCTCTTCCATTTCATGTATGACCCTGAGCAAGTCTCTCTCATCCCTCCCTATTAAGCTTTCACGTTTACTGGAGGCAGCTTGTCCTGGCTCACAAAATCTGATTGTTTAATTTTCAGTAATATTGAGAGCTGTTTTTTTTTTTTAATTAGTCAAACATCAGAATATTCCATTACTTTATTTTCTGCCCTCTTTTTTATTGTGTTAAAATATACATAAAATTTATCATTATCATAATGTTTAAGTCTACACTGCAATGATATTCAGTACATTCACATTGTGCAGCCACAGTACATCTCTAGAAGCTTCTCATCATCTCAAACTGAAGCCCTGTGTCCATTAAATAATAACTTGCCTTCTCCCCTTTTAATCATTATTCTACTTTCTATGAATTTGACTGCTCTAGTTAGTTACCTCATATAAGTGGAATCATACAATATTTGTCCCTTTGTGTCTGGCTTATTTCACTTAGCATAGTGTTTTCCAGGTTTGTGCTATAACATACATTATAATTTCACTCTTTTTTTAAGTCTGAATAATTGCATTTTATGTATACACCACATATGTTTATCCCATCATTCATGGATGGATATTTGGGTTGTTTCTACCCTTTGAGTGCTGCAAATAATGCCGCTAGGAACATTGGTGTTCAAATATTGTTCAAGTCTATACTTTCAGTTCTTTTGGGTATATGCCTGGAAGTGAAATTGCTGGATCATACTTCTGCATTTAATTTTTGAGGGATCACCATACTTTTTTCCACTGTAGCTAAACTACTTTACAATGTATGAGGGCTCAGGTTTCTCCACATCTTTTTCCACACTTGGTATTTTCTGTTTTGTTTTTGTTTTTCAAAATAATAGCCACTCTAGTGGGTGTGAAATGGTATCTCATTGTGGTTTTGACTTGCATTTCCCTAGTGATTACTGATGTTGCTCATCTTTTAATGTGCTTTAACTGGCCTTTGCATATCTTCTTTGGAGAAATGCCTATTCAAGTCCTTTGCCCATCATTTAATAGTGTTGTTTAATTTTTTTTGTTGAGTTATAGGAGTTCTTTTTGTATTTTGGATATTAATCCTTATCAGATATATGATTTGCAAATATTTTCTCCTATTCTGTGAGTTGCCTTTTGTGAGCTGATAAAAAACATAGACACTATTAAAAATTAAATTATATAACTTAAAATTAGGTTATATTAAAAAACAATATAATATATACTCAAAACTCATCTCTGTTTTGTATGATTGTATGATTACCTATGCTCTTAATGTTATTTCCCTTCATTGTATCCGAATGGTGGAAATACTATATAATGGTATATATACATAATTACTATATAATGCTGTGCCTTTTTCCCTGACTCTGAGTTCATATTAATAGCATAAAATTGGTCAAGGTAGAATTTATAACCCTGAAATCAGTAAACTCTACAAATCAGAGTTTTATTATTTTGTTGGTTATCTAAACTTAAGAGAGTGATGGAGAAAATGTTAATAATAGTTCATGGTCTGTGGCTGTTACATTGTTCTCAAAATATTGAGAAAATATTCTTTTAATGTTTGAAAACTATTAATTTAACAAGGAAGTCACTCATTTTATTGAGAAATGAGTGAAGTTTCAGCATACCACTTTTTTATTTCACTTTTGTGTTATTTGTTCAAGGAAAAGATTATTTCATATATTCACGGTGAACCTACACGCAGAGAGCCAGTTGTTAAGTATTACAAACACACCACTGAGTAAGCTCCATAAGAGCAGGAACTTTGCCGTGTTCATCACTGTAAACATGGCTCCCAGAAAGGTGCCTGGCTTGCTGAACGAATGAAGACACTTAACTTCTTGGTGTCTTAATTTCTCATCTGTAAATTGAGGGCAATGTAACCAAACTGCTACCGCACTGGGGTGAGGAAGAACAGAGGTGGTGTGTGCTAAGTGCTTCAAAAACCAAGTAGTACTAAACAAATGTAAAGCAGTCTTATTAAGATGTGTTATGAGATTATCTGATACAGGCTAAATATACTATGTTTTCTTCATATGTTGTTTGGTTGAAGGACTCTAACAAAAAAAGGATTTTTTTTTAAAGATTTTATTTATTTATTTGAGAGAGAGAGAATGAGAGAGAGCACATGAGAGTGGGGAGGGTCAGAGGGAGAAGCAGACTCCCTGCCGAGCAGGGAGCCCGATGCGGGACTCGATCCTGGGACTCCAGGATCATGACCTGAGCCGAAGGCAGTCGCTTAACCAACTGAGCCACCCAGGCGCCCAAAAAAAAAGGATTTTTATATAGATCATTTGCTTCACCCAGAGAAAACATATTCACTTCATTTCTTTAAATACTTAGCAGTCTTTTATTTTGCCTGGTCCAATTCTAAGTACTCTAGAAAATACCAGAGAAATATATTCCCTGCTCTGAAAAGGTTTATAATCTGCTTATAATGATAACTTGTATGAGACATTTAGAGAACAGAAAAAATTAAGGGGTAAATGTTTGGTATTAGACATTCTGCAAGGGTTTTGATGTTTGTTCTTTTTTTCTTAATAAGATGCCAAAGATATTTTGACTGATTATAAAAACACTTTTCTAGGCTATAAAGAGTATAGATTTTCTTGTCTAGGGCATCTTGGATGATGGTATTAGATCATCAGTAAGCATTTAATAGATGATCGCTGTGAGCATTCACTGTGCTAATAAGTATGTCAAGTGTGTCAACTCTACAATTTACAGAGTTGGGTGAAACATGGCCTGTTGGAGAAAAAAAATAGACAAGCATAGATGCATTAGAAATATATATGCACATTAACTATTAGCCATCTTTCTGCTTCCCCGTCTTTACCAAAAATTAGTTCCCTGGAGTGGGTTGTCTATATAGTAAGATGAAAACATGGGTGACGAAGGGACAGCAGTAGCTTGGGATTTATAGGGCAAAAGACTTTATTGAATATGAGAACAAAGAACGGACAAGGAAAGGATTAGGGCAGTGGAAGTCAGGGCTTTCTCCGAATCCTCTGTACTTTGTCTCAACCCTTACATTCAAACTAGAATTCTTCGAGGTGCAGCCACTGACCTGTGCCTGTGGACTTGGTATTAAACAAATATATAGTCTGAGCACTTAGTGACAGGACATTTTTAATGATTATGCCCTGAAGTGGTGTTCTTTCTTTTCAAGGGTCCATATGCATTAGACCTCTATCAGATTTTCTTGCTGAGAGTCAACTACCCACATGCTTAACCGTAATCAAATGGTTCCTCGTCACGTCACTTTACACAGACAGCCATTAAGAGTAGCTCCACACTTTTTGGAAGGAGTTGACCCTCCTCCTTTTTTGACACCTAGTTCCCACTGAGACATGGAACAAACAGATTTGTGTTTACTGCTTAACTGTTCCTTTGAGACAAAAGTGATATTTTATATTTATATATTCCATTTCTATTAATTTTTGTGAAAAGTGCTTTTTGAAGTTTATTGCCGTTAAGCTGGAATATCTAATTCCCTGATCTAAACCAAATTAGATTCTTTGTTGGCGGCCTATGCTCTGAACAGATATTTCAAGTACATAACATTAACTTAAATAATCCTGCTGCCTAATATAGTCTCAGATAAAATATTGATTTAAATGCTAATATAGATGTGCGGGGTTCCATTTTCTTACTGCTCTTATATACAAAAAATGGATAAACATTTATCCTTTCCTAGATAGTAGGACTTGCTCATAGCCTGCTGCAGGTTTGAAAGCTATATTTTACTTCCCAGGGGCTTCATGCGATTAGATCAATGACTTGCCCCAATTCAGCACTCAGTACTTGTGCTGACTGATCTACGGTGTACCCTGCTTAAGATCCATACTGATTAAAATAATACAAAATAAGCAGTCAAATAGAATCAGGATAATGAACAGTAGAATCTGAAAGGCCTTTACAGTTTACAAAATACTTGCAGATACACCCTCTCATTTAATCCTCTCAAAAAACCTGTGAAGTAGATACAGATGGTATTATCGTCATCCCATGTTATCTAAGGCCACCAGTTTATAAATGATGGAACTGCATCCGTACTCAAGTCTTCACGCTCCCGGGCCTCTGCACTTTCCACAATGCCATACTGTGTTTCTATCCCCTATTTCAGGGTATAATGAAGAAATACAGTCTTTGCATGAGAAAATATTAACTGCATTATGAGGACTGTGATGGTTTCGTGATAAAACACGTCAGTGGCATAACAAACTACTGCTGCATCGTGTGGTTCTGTTTGTCTAAAGGTTCTAAGTAGTTTTAGTGGTTTTTGATGGTTTTCCCCTCTGTCCAGATCTGCCACGTTTTTTCGCCGCTTAGGGTTTGCAGATGTTGCTCTTTAATGAGGTTGCTCTATAGAGGATGAGAGAACCAGGAGGTCCATTAGCATAGCTGATAAAGCAGCTTGGCTGTGAAGCCGAAAAGAGCCATGCTTCCTTGGTCCCACAAACTGGTGGGAAACCAAGGTGTTAGTCTTTTCTCCTAGAGACTCTATTTCTTCACATCTAGTCACTCCCCAGGCCTGAATATTGATCCTCCATCTTACTCTGTGCTCTAGCAAGATAATAAGGGTAATGCACTTATAAATCAACCTTTCATTTACTTAAAAGAATCGTCCTGCAGTAAAGGAGAAAATGGAAGCTACTCCAATCCTTGAATACTGGGCACAGGCAAACCATTCCTAAGTGCACAGTCCTTCAATATGACGTGACCTTTTCCATTTAACAGACATTTCCCCTAGTAACTAACTCTTTGCTGACAAACCATGAAAGGAAGCATGTAGACTTGGCAGCCCAACCCTGAAGTTTGTGTCTAAAAAATTATTGCAATTTATGCACCAAGGGTCCAAATGACATTTGTCATTTTGCTGGGCAAAGACATTTCTGAAATTAAAAAGGATGACCTTATTTCACTTAGTGAAATGAGATGTACTCTTTAATGGAACCCATTTTGAATAGTTGTTCTTTGGGCAGCACTGTCAAAAAAGAAAATGTATTTTATATTCTTCCTTATTATCAGAATACAGTTCTAAAATAGAGTCAGTAAGATTCGCTTGCTTCTGAGAGCCTCATGGTATTATTTTAAAATTCCTGTTCCTAGGTGGTGGTTTGGCACACATTTTTTCTTTTGAGGTAAAAAACAGTGATCACAGCACAATTGAAGATAGTACTATGCTTTTTTTTGATATTTAATAAACAGTACCCACCTTCATTTCCTCTTGCTCCTTAATCCTCAGGAATTTCCTGTAGTTCTCAAGGTTAAACATGTTTTTAATCATCACATTTATAATATGTAATCAGCAACTTATGGGTGCCCTGAGATGTTTGTTTAGTTAACACTCACGTAGCCCTTGATGTAATGAGCACTAGGTATTATACAAGACTGATGAATCACTGACCTCTACCTCTGAAACTAATAATACATTATATGCTAATTAATTGAATTTAAATAAAAAAAAACAAATACGTAGTCCTTGTATATCCCAGTCACTCTCAACTTACTTAATCCCCTTATGAACCCTTTATGTAGGTACTCTTATTATCCCCATGTTATTGGGATATAGAGAGGTTAATTACCTCATCTAACATCATGTAGCTAGTAAGTGGGGAGCTGGGGCTTGAACCCAAAAGGTCGGGCTCTAGGGTCCTTGCACTTGACCACTATGCCATTGTGCTTTACATTTGGGTAAATACTAGTGTCAGGAATGAAAATTTTTCATCTGCCCTTGAAAGGCTTCTCTAGCTGGTCTAAGAATTAAGTTGACATGAGACAGATTAACAGGGGAAAAACAAATTTAATTTCATACGTACAGGAACCCCACATATATGAGAGGTTTGAAGACAGAAAAGTAAAATGAGATCTATATGCCATCCTGAGCTAAGGAAGGGATAGGGGCCTCGGGCTCCAAAGGGGAGGAGGACAATTCACAGGGCAATAAGAAGAGCAGATGTTTGCTAATTAGATGTTTGCCCTGCCATACAGATGGGTCATTCAGATAAAATTTATCTCTGGTAATAACTCTTACTCTTGGGGGGGAAAAGAACTATTTATTTATTTATTTAATTTATTTAACATATAATGTATTATTTATTTCTGGGTACAGGTCTGTGATTCATCAGTCTTACACAATTCACAGCCCTCACCATAGCACATACCCTCCCCAGTGTCTATCACCCAGCCACCCTATCCCTCATACCCCCTCCACTCCAGCAACCCTCAGTTTGTTTCCTGAGATAAAGAGTCTCTTACGGTTTGTCTCCCTCACTGGCTTCATCTTGTTTCCTTTTTCCCTCCCTTCCCCTATGATCCTCTGCCTTGTTTGTCAAATTCCACATATCCATGAGATCATATGATAATTGTCTTTCTCTGATTGACTTACTTGGCTTAGCATAATACCCTCTAGTTCGATCAACGTCGTTGCAAATGGCAAGATTTCATTTTTTGATGGCTGCATAATATTCCTGTGTGTGTGTGTGTGTGTGTGTGTATCTTCTTTGTCCATTCATCTGTTGATGGACATCTAGGCTCTTTCCATAGTTTGGCTATTGTGGACATTGCTGCTATAAACATCGGGGTGCAGGTGCTCCTTCAGATCACTACATTTGTATCTTTGGGGTAAATACCCAGTAGTGCAATTGCTGGGTCGTAGGGTAGCTCTATTTTCAACTTTTTGAGGAACCTCCATACTGTTTTCCAGAGTGGCTGCACCAGCTTGCATTCCCACCAACAGTGTAGGAGGGCTCCCCTTTCTCCGCATCCTCGCCAACATCTGTCATTTCCTGAGTGATGGTGAGCACTTTTTCATGTGTCTGCTGGCCATTTGGATGTCTTCTTTGCAGAAATGTTTGTTCATGACTTCTGCCCATTTCTTGATTGGATTATTTGTTCTTTGGGTGCTGAGTTTGTAAGTTCTTCATAGATTTTGGATACTAGCCCTTTATTTGCAAATATCTTCTCCCATTCTGTCGGTTCTCTTGACTGTTTTCTTTGCTGTGCAAAAGCTTTTTATCTTGATGAAGTCCCAATAGTTCATTTTTGCCCTTGCTTCCCTTGCCTTTGGCGATGTTTCTAGGAAGAAGTTGTTGCGGCTGAGGTCGAAGAGGTTGCTGCCTGTGTTCTCCTTTAGGATATTGATGGATTCCTCTCTCACATTTAGGTCTTTCATCCATTTTGAGTCTATTTTGTGTGTGTGGTGTAAGGAGATGGTCCAGTTTCATTCTTCTGCATGTGTCTGTCCAAATTTCCCAACACCATTTGTTGAAGAGACTGTCTTTTTTCCACTGGACATTCTTTCCTGCTTTGTTAAAGATTAGTTGACCATAGAGTTGAGGGTCCATTTCTGGGCTCTCTCTTCTGTTCCATTGATCTGTGTGTCTGTTTTTGTGCCAGTACCATACTGTCTTGATGATGACAGCTTTGTAATAGAGCTTGAAGTCCAGAATTGTGATGCCACCGGCTTTGCTTTGCTTTTCTTTTTCAACATTCCTCTAGCTATTTGGGGTCTTTTCTGGTTCCATACAAATTTTAGGATTATTTGTTCCATTTCTTTGAAAAAAGTGGATGGTATTTTGGTAGGGATTGCATTAAATGTGTAGATTGCTCTAGGTAGCATAGACATTTTCACAATGTTTGTTCTTCCAATCCATGAGCATGGAATGTTTTTCCATTTTTTGTGTCTTC